>NC_022023.1:33570924-33609422 GCF_000317375.1 Microtus ochrogaster | reverse complement strand
TTTTTCGAGACAGGGTTTCTCTGTGGCTTTGGAGCCTGTCCTGGAACTAGCTCTGTAGACCAGGCTGGTCTCGAACTCACAGAGATCTGCCTTGTTGTTGTTGTTGTTTTGTTTTGTTTTGGTTTGGTTTGGTTTTGGTTTGTATTACAATTTGGGGGAAGTAAATTGACTTTAAAGAAAAAATTTGGCAAAAGATGCTAAGATATGAAAATTTCACCACACAGAGGCAGAAAGATGAAGGGAAAATTGGTCCTTGAATTGATTTTCTATGAATTTTATTCTACACAGAATGATAAAAACAAAACTGTATCCCGTCACCCAAAGCTCTGTGCAATAGAAACTTCTAGAGATATAGGTATAGAGGCTGGAGGAGGTGTGGCAGACAGTCATAACTATGAGTGATACTGTTTTCTCCACAGGAAAGTGGTTACATTAGGTTGCTAGCAAACAATGGCGCTTTCCGGTAGGGGGGAAACGGCACCCTGACAGCCATCCTCGGAACTGCTTCCTCACTATGATCGCCATGTCTGCTGAGTCTGGCTTCACGTGACAGTTCTTCACAATTTCTTCATCATTTTTTGAATATTATTTTTACTGCCTGTGGGCTGTATATAGAAGTTGTACATTAAACATATCCTCATTTTTTTCTTTTCTTTCCTTTTTTTAGTACAAAGTTTTCATTTCTTTTTATGATGTGGAAACTATGAAGTGATGGTAGATTTTAATAATTTTGTATTTTTATTTTATATATTTTTTCATTAGGACCATATCTCCAAAAATCAAAAAACAAAACAAAATACACAAAAAACAAAAACAAACTATAAAAGAGGGTAATGTACAAGTTTCTGTGTGTATAAAGTCATGCTCTGTTGGGAAAGCGGCTGCTCCCAATTTGCTTCATGAATCAAGGTGTGGAGATGGTTGCTTATGGATTGATTTAGAAAATGGATACCAGTAAAGACAAAAGAAAAAAGAAAAAAATCAAAAAGAAAAAACAAAGGAAAGGAAGGCACACAACTTCAATGATTTTTCTATGACAGGAATTGCATTTGTATTTCAAGGTAATGGAGTTTAAGAAAATAAAAATGAATAAAAATGATGCAAATTCCTCTTTTTCTCTGGCTTAATGAATATCATTTTTTTCAGTATAAAATCTTTATATGTTCCGCATGTTAAGAATAAGTGTACATTAAATCTTGTTAAGAAAAAAAAAAGCAGCCCAGACCCTTCTGGAACTCTGACAATCAGTGCCTATAGTTTCTCTCCCTGGTACCTTAACGGCCGTTCATTTTCTTTCAGTCTGGTTCCCTCCGTCTCGCCCTGCCTCTTCTTCTGTCGATCTCGGTTTCTGTCCCACCACTATTCAACCAGCTGCTGGGCAGCCTACTAACTGGTCTCTTTGGAAGCTCTGTATGGGCCTTGTGACAGCGACAAGTCTCGTGCAAACTGTGTGAAACAGAACCTTGTAATAGCTGGAACAAACTGGAACAGGCTTGGCAAGGCTCGGTCTCGAGGAGCCAGGGCAGGCAGCTGCAATCCTTCTGGAGTTATCTCACGCCTCTGTGGCGTGCCCAATATGGTGGCTGCCATCATGAGGCTAACCTATTTGACTGTTTAACTGGCAGCCAGTCTTTGCTCAAGGCAGCCAGGATGGCAAGGGAGAGTATCACAGCTGCTAATGAGAAAATCAAATCTCCTCGCTCTTGCAGGGTTGCTTATTCACAGACTAAACTTCAGGAGTGCTTACCATAGCTGTCTATAGAACCTGATCGTAACACTGTATGATTTTAACAGATCGTAACAGTGCTGTAGCAATGCTTCTCATCACCCAGGGTCCAGAGAGAGATGTGTCCCCTTATCTGCCCAGTGTCCAGGGAGAAGCATGTCCCTCATCTGTCCAGAGTCCTCCCCTCATGTCCCTAGTGCCCAAGGTGAAGGGTGTCCCTCATCTGCCCAGTGTCCAGGGAGAAATGTGCCCTCCTCTGCCCAGAGTCCAGGGAGATGCATGTCCTTCATCTGCCTAGTGTCCAGGGAGAAATGTGCCCTCCTCTCCTCAGAGTCCAGGGAGAAGCGTGTCTCTCATCTGCCCAGAGTCCAGGGAGAAGTGTGTCGTGTCCCTCATCTTCCCGGTATCCAGGGAGAAGCATGGCCCTCATCTTCCCGGTATCCAGGGAGAAGCGTGTCCCTCATCTTCCTGGTATCCAGGGAGAAGTGTGTCCCTCATCTCCCTAGTATCCAAGGAGAAGTGTGTCCCCTCAGCTGTCTCATTCCTGTGGCCTATTCACAGCCACATCCATGTCCCTCCAGGGTTCAGCCCTTCCTTACTCCCTGGAAACTACGGCTCTGTTCTCCATTTTTGTAATTTTATCAGTTCAATAATGTTATACAAATGAGCCTGCAGAGCGTGGTCTCTTTGGGGTTTGACTTTTTTGTTCTTAGCAAATTCTCTGCAGACACATTTAGGGCTGTGTCTACATCGGTGCTTTGTCCCTTTTCAGTCAGGGGTGTGATGTGCAGGTTTGTTTAACCATTCACCCATTAAAGGATATTTGATCTGTTTCTAGTTTCAGGCCATTATACATTTTTAAAGGATGGCATAAAAATTCATGTGGAAGTTTTGTATGAGCATAAATTTTCATTTCTTTGAGAGATATGCCCAAGGGTACCATCCCTGTGGTATCTGCATTTCAGTCTGGGTGACACTGAGAACTGTTTTCCAGTGAGCTGTATAATTCAGTATTCACACACATGCAATTAGGAATGACTCAGCGTTGAGGACTGAACTGTGTCCCACGCAAATTCAGATTCAAATGCTAAGTCCTAAGCCACAGTGTGGTGTGGTTGCATTTGCAGAAAGAGCCTGCGGAAGACAGTGTAGGGTAAGGAGTTCTGTGATAAGAACCCCTGCCACTCTGCTCTCAACCTTCTATCAGGCTCCATCAAGGGGATCTGATGCCCTATTCCTGTTCCTGCACACTCTCCACACAAATATATGCACATAAAGAAAAATTAAAAAGTTTTAAAAATTAAAAGATACATTTCTTTTACACTATCATCTGTCTCATTTTGCTGGTGTCTAAGAAACCATTCCTCTGAAATCCTCAGTTTTTGACACCGCCGTCCTTTTGTTTCAGCCTCTCTGACTCCCAAGTAAAGATGCTGGCGTGTGCTGCTTTGTACCTCTGTCATTGGCATCTTTGATTTGTGCTATTACACTCTTGGGATTTTTATTTGTTTGTTTGTCTTTACTTTGTGGGTTTTTTTTTCTTTTTGTGAAACATTTCCTATGGCATTTATGTATTCCTGAACAATATTTTGTTTAAGTGACTGAATTTTAGAGACTCTTCATACATTCCTGTTATGTCAGATATGAAGGATTTTTAAATACTTTCTTTTGCTCTATAGCTGATGTTTTCAATTTCTTCATGGGTTCCCAATAGAACATCCCCATTGTCTCAGTGTGTGGGTGCACCCCTCGCGGTCCTGAGTTCCTTGCTCGTGCTCTCTCTCCTTCTGCTCCTGATTTGGACCTTGAGATTTCAGTCCGGTGCTCCAATGTGGGTCTCTGTCTCTGTCTCCTTTCATCGCCTGATGAAGGTTAATATTCAGGAGGATGCCTATATGTTTTTCTTTGGGTTCACCTTCTTATTTAGCTTCTCTAGGATCGTGAATTATAGGTCTGAAAAAGCATGGGATAAAACCGGACTTGCTGAACATAGTGGACAATGAGGACTATTGAGAACTCAAGAACAATGGCAATGGGTGTTTGATCCTCCTGCACGTACTGGCTTTGGGGGAGCCTAGGCAGTTGCTCACCTTACTAGACCTGGATGGAGGTGGGCAGTCCTTGGACTTCCCACAGGTCAGGGAACCCTGATTGCTCTTCGAGCTGATGTGGGAGGGGGACTTGATCGGGGGAGGGAGAGGGAAATGGGAGGCTGTGGCGGGGAGGAGGCAGAAATCTTTAATTAATAAATAAATTAATTAATTAAAAAAAAGAAACAGAAAAATAATTTCTTCATGGGGGCCTTCCCAGAGGAAAGGTTTAACTTTGATGAAATTCCAACTTGCCAGATTTCCCTTTTATGACCCATACTTTAGTGATGAATCTAGAACTCCAGACATCCCTGTAGATCCAAACAGTCTCGTATTTTTCTCTCAAAGTTTCATAGTTTTGTATTTTACATGTGGATGTATGATCCTTTTTTATAGGTTTGCTAAAGGCGGGTGGCTTAGTTTGTGACTCATTATTGCTTTGTCTATGATATGACAAGATCATCCCTAGTGAGCTGGGGTGATGGCTCAGTGGTTAAAAGACGTTGTTGCTCTTGTAGAGGACCGGGCTCTTCACATTCATAACCATGGAGAACTCCAGTTCTAGGAAATCTGACTTCATTTTCTGACATCCTCAGTTACTCTGCATGCACAGCATCCATGTATGCACAAGCAAAACTATCATACACATAAAAGAAAAATTTAAAATATAAAAGACATGTTTTAAGACTTCCTGTCTGTGGCTGTAGTTCCTTGCATATGGGAATGTGGTTGGGGCATTCTGGAACTCGGTAGGCTCTCTACAACATACAGCCAGGATTGATGTGTTTCTTACAGAATGTCTTAACTCCCCAGCAGATCCCTTTGGCACAACTTCTCAGAGGAGGGTCAGTCATGAGTGCTGCCTGAGTTTGGAAGTTAAATGACCCAGGTGATGAGGTTACCATCTACTGCTTAGTCCTCTGCTTAGAGAGAGCTGTTTCCTGCTGGCCTCTGTCTGCACCCACTGGTGCTCCTGCTATGCTCGTGTCTTCAGCTCTGAATCTGACAGGTGGAAGTCCAAACCAACTCCCAAGAATGCATTACTCTACTCTTATCCAGTGGTCTCAAGGTAATTTTACTTTCTCTTTCCATTTTCAGAATTTTCTTCTCCTTATGTGGATAAAGTATGAAGTTTTCCCAAGAACTGCTTGAAGTGGAATTTGATGGACATTCCAATGTTTGCAGGTGTCATTAGAGACAGAACCCACCTCTGTTTCACAGAAGCTTGAAGACACCATGTGTGTATATGTCTTGTCTCTTTAGAAACCATCACAGAGTCTACAGAAGAAAAACTATCAAGAATTTATTTAGCAGCAAGGGTGTGTCACACAGGTACAGGAAGAGCAGAGACAGCTCCAGTGCTTGCTAGTGATTGACATCTTTGGTGGCACTGAAGCTAGGCTGGTCCAACACTCCCAACATCGACACCTACAGGGCAGCTGCCTCTCTGAACATTCCCTTGGTCTTCCCGCATTTGACTGACGTTCTTCTTTCATCCTTTCCTTTGGTTTAGGATTCCTAACTCTGCCCATCAGTTCCTTTACTGATGAAAGCAAATCAAGCTTACTTTGCTCTCAACACCATTTGTGCAAGGACAGAGACTGTGAATGTTCCGACTGGAAGGACTGAAGTGAGGTTTATTTCTAAAGTTCCAGAATGAGGCTGAAACACTTGGGCAAGAGGGAAGATCTAAAGCATAAAGTTGTATTGCTACCAGGGGAAGGTGCACTCCCTAAGTGAGAGACAGGCATGAGAGGAACAGAAGATACAACTCAAGTATTAGGGGAAAATAACACTTTCAACCCTTCTCTAACTCTTCAGTGCAACCTTTGTTGGTATTTTCTCACACAAATGAGACATTCTTCGCAGAGACCTCTCTCTTTCCAAGACAATTCACAGAGAACAATATTCATGGAAACAACACCCAAGATTTGACTCATGATCCTTATACTAAGAAGAGGAACTGGACACAAAATTTCACCTCTAAGCAAAATGTTATTGTAACTGATACCTGGTGGGAAAGGAAAAATCAGCTTTTAGTTTTCTCCAACTCTAGGGTATATCAAACATACTGTCGGGCAGGCCGCATGCCTAGGAATAGTTGGCCAACAGAAAATGGACGTCATTATTATTCACTGTTTTTTGTTTCTTTTTAATTGCTTTGGTATTTTCTTTTGTATTATTGGGGTTTTTTTGTTTTGTTTTGTTTTTTTGAGAACATGAATTTGGGTGGGTAGTATGTGGGAGAAAGTCTGGGAGGATTTGGGGGAGAAGAAATAATATGATCAAAATATAGTATACAAAAATATTTGATTCTACTAATAAATGATTCACCAAAGGTGAGGATGAACCTACCCTGACTCATGCATGTAGGGGAGCTGACTCCACCACCTCACCCAAGGCAGATGATCCCACTGGCTCGATTTGACCTGACTGTCTAACATCCAGGCCCACAGCTGGGCACCGAGCTAACCCACTCTGACATCTAACCCCATCTACGTCCTGCTTGAGCTTGTGAAGAGACTGGTCCTGTGGAATGATCCCCACAAGATCTCCAAGACACAGGATACCCCAGAAGAACTCCGGTGAAGATCTAGTGCAAATGGTGCACCAAAAACCAGAGACCTAGAACCAGACCAACGACTCACTGCAATGGACAGCTGCTAGTCAAACTGATGGGACAAAGGGGTATATTATATGACACACCAAAGCCTCCAGTGCCATAAGGATGGGTGAGGAGGCAGGACAGAAGGAGAAGCAGAGATTTAGCTGTTTCTGTTTCAGGTGTGGTTTTTTTCTGTTTTGGTTTAATGGGTTTTTCTTTCTTCTTTCTTTCTTTCCTTCTTTCTTTCTCTTTCTTTCTTTCTTCTTTCTTTGTTCTTGATTTTGTTTGCTTGCTAGCTTTGTTTTGTTTTCTTTCATGGGGGATGCAACAGAAATGAGGGGGAATGAGAGGGGAAGATTAGTGTAGGGCCCATGGGTCTACCTCTGCTCTCAGCGTTCATTTTGAGGACAGTTTCTGGCCAGCCAGTGTTTCCCCCTCTGCCCCTCCTGGTGATTAGCTATAGGGCATTGTTGACTCCACCTTGGGCGTGGTAATTTCCCACCTGCCTGGGAGGTATTCCACTGTGCAGAAGCTAGGTATTTAAGGTTTTTCTAAGTTTGAATATACAGCATTCAGCTGATTTCCTTTCTAATGAACTAGGTCTCTTGTGTGTTCTTTCAACCTCCAAGCCCTTGCCCTGCTGGCGTACAGTACAGTGGCGTGTGAACTGTATGTAGAGAGTAATGCAGGCTCAGGCCTTACAGATTAGGAAGAGAACCAAATTGGGGTGCATGATGTGAAACCCCAAAGATTCAATAAAAACGTTATAAAAAGATTCAGTAGGATGTATTTTAATATATTTGTGCATATATGTACACACATATATATTGATAAAGCAATAATAAAAAAAGCTTGAGAGTGGAAGACTGTGGGAGAGACTCCAGGGGGAGTATTTAGGAGGGGCTGGAGGAAGAAACGGGGAAAAGTGGTATCATTCTGATTTCGATAAAACATATTTTAAAATACACACAGGAAATCATATAAGTGGGTCACATGGCATTTAAGTTTAATCCAGCATCATTGAACAATGCCTAGACATTTCCAAAGCTAACAACCACTTTCCCTAAGATTTTGTACAAATAAAACATTGATTTACGCATGTAAATTAATATATTTACACCCACTGCACACCAGAATGCAGAAAGGGCCCCTTCTATCAAATTACTTGATGCAAATATATAAGCTATTATATACATGCATACATATTTCCACACTTAAACTCACTGTAGCTACAAAATACACAAACCTACAGACCCATGCTTCCTCTGTGACCTTGGGAATGTCATACCACCTTCCCAAAGCACCTGTTTCTTCATTTGTGAAATTCATAAATGGAACCAAACTGTTCCTGAGCTAGCTGATAAATTTTTCAACACAAATATAACTGCTGACTGATACTTATCTATTATTCCCAGGTAAAATAAAATCAACAGCTGTTCACCCTGCTAGTAAATAAATATGCATTTTGTGTGTTAAATGAAAAGAGGATTCAGAAAATGAGCTAATGTGACATGCATTTTGATCATCAATAGGATCTTAAGCCATATTCATTGAAACCCGTAATGGTAGAAAACATCTGGATATGGATACATGTTGTCACCTGAGACGTCCCACACACTGTGGGTGTCCCAGATTAGAATTAGAAAATTGAAAGGGAAGTTAGGCAAACACAGAAGCTTCAATAGCAGGCAAGAAGGTTTGAACTTGTAACATCTATCTGCACAATTGTTCTGAACAAGGCGGCTCCTGGGGAGTAGAACACTTTAGACAATTGGGCTAGATTCTGAATAAAAGAGCACACAGCAGTTCCTGACTATTCTACACAGCCTTGAAGAAACATATACTCCAACCTCTCTCCCTATTTAACTTGCACGCTGTGTAAAATTATTCTGTGTAGGTTTCAAAACACCTGCAGGTATGTAGGCAGTGTTGTCGCTGTAAGTGTGTTTAAGGCTCCAGCAAGAGCCTTCCATTTAAAGACAGAACTGTGTGATGTCACCAATGGAATGAGCATGAATGACTAAGAAAAAGAGAATCCCTCTTCCCCTTCCCTCAGCCAGCCACGTAGTTTTTACATGTGAAGCATGAAGAATACCTTCCCATCCTAACATCACCCGTCTATCCGTGGCACTAACTCAGGGGCATTAGAAATGCTTCACCTTCCTGGCTCAGAAGAGTCACTGTCCTTGACGCATCTCCGTTAGAAAGAACATGTGAAGCAGAACCCGCACAATATTTAAGTGACTACATTGGCTTTGAAGGAACTACCCAGGCCTTTTTGATATATTCGTATCCATACTCTGATAGTATTGGTAGTGGTTTTCATGAGAAATGCCCTCCAGAGACCCATATATTTGAAGTCCAGGTCCCCAGTTGGTGACACTATTTGGGAAGGTTTAGCAGGTGTGGCTTTGGCAGAGGTAGCATATCACTGGAAATGGACTTTGAGATAAAAGAAAAAAAAAAAAGAACCTCACCACTTTGAGTTTGCGCTCTACTTTGCAGCTCGAAAATGCAAGCCCTTAGCTTCCGGCTCCATCCATCAAGCTTGCTCATAGTCCCCCTCCCTTCCCACTATGCTGGACTCTTAGTCTCTGGAAACAGTCTCCAAATGTCCATCTGTGAACTGCCTCGCCATGGTGTTTATCAGAGCAGCAAGACCTATCATTATTATTACAATATTTTTAAAATGAGTTTCTTGACAGGCCTTGTGGTGAAAACTTAAAATTCCAGCTACTCAGGAGCTTGGGGCACAGGTTCAAGACCTGTCTGGGTCACAAAGTGAGCAAGATTATAGCCAGCCTGGGCAATTTAGCATGATCCTGTCACAAAATCTAAAAAAAAAAAAAAAAAAAAAAAAGACTGGGGATCATGTTCAGTGGTTGAGTGTTTGCCTAGCATATATGAGCTCTGGGTTTTACCCTCAGTCCAAATGAAAGAACAAAAAAGATAAAAGAAGCAAAAAAGCAGATTGCCTTAGTAAGTTATAGTGTTCTTTTTTTCTTTTCTTTTCTTTCTTTTTTTTTTTTTTTTGTTGTTGAAAAAGGCAGAAACAATGCCTGGCTGCTTTAGTCTGCTATGACAGTGTAAGATGCAAGGAAATGAGCTTTAATTGAGTGTTTATTGTGCAGAGGAAGGATCATATTCAGGAAAACACAAACCCTGGGGTGCTGAGCTAAGCGTCTACCTTGTAACTGGCACATTGGTTCCCGTTTAGGGTCATTTTCCACCTCTAGGGTCCTGTGATAGCATCAGGAAAGAGATGTGAACCTTCTCAAACCCTCCCTGCTGAGACACACTAGGAGTCTCCATCTCATACCCGGGCTGGTTAAAGTGATAAGCCGAGTCTCCTAGAAGGTGTCCAAGAGCAGAAAGTAGGTTAAAAGATTCTTCTTGGCAGACAACAAAGAATAAAGATGTACACAGGACACTGCATAATGACATCAGAGGAGACAGCAGCGAATTTGCTCCCAGGGGAAAAGGAGTGATGTGAACTGCAGCAGGGGGATGGTGGTGTTTATCCAAATGACCCAAATGGAGTGAAGGATTCTGCGGATGACTGCAGGCTTGGGGACAAATGACACCAAACAGGGAAAGCCTCTAAATGCAGGCACCTTAGAGACACAAGCTTAAGACCTCCAGGCAGTGAAGCAAATGTGCAGACACTGTAAAGGAGGGAGCTCCTGCCTCCTTGAAAACATGCCTTCAAAGTCTTTCTCCCCATTTTCAGCCGTGCTTGGCTGATAATCTCTCTAGCACAGGGTGACTCCTGACTCACCTAGAACAAAGAGTACATTTCTGGGTAAACTGGCCAATGAATCGTAGTAGAAATACCAGAGGCTAAAGGTTCCCCTGCTCCTAGAGATCTACACATTTAGGATCCTGAAAAGCAGACCTGCTGAGTTTTGCTGAGATGTTTTCTGAGAAGCTAACCTGCTACAGTTCAGGATTTTTCTAGACTGGTTTCTACTTCCACACAAGGTTTCACAGCTTAATCCTGACTGTTCCTAAGAGAGCAACCTGACAGCAGCCTGTGGAACAAGTGAAGCTCCAAGGGGATTCAAATCACAAGGCTTCTGATGGGGTGTAACTTACATTTGGCAGTCGGGAGGTCTATACCCACAATTCAGAGCAAATTTACCTCGAGGTTAATTATTCAACCTCCACTCTGTACAACTTCCTAAATGAAAGCCCAGATCCCCTCTGAGGAAACATTCTGTTAATACATTTAGAAAGACTAATGACATCACGAGGGTTTAAATATGGAGGAGACATTTTAAGGCATTGGGCTGTTAGACTCACCGGCTATCACCATCAGTTCTAATGGTTATAACCATGACATGGTTGAGTGGATGAAAGATAGAGTGAGCACATAGCTTTTGTTTCAATTCCACCCCTCACATTAGCTCTTTCCTTTACGCTGCAATAGATCAGCTTCAATTTCTAATACTTTATTATTAAAATAATAAGTTGATTTCTGACTTACAAAAGGCATATGTGGGATAAGAAACATTTTTAAAAGTTGGTTGAAATAAAACAGATCCACATTGCAAAGATTACTGTGGGACAATAAATTGAACCCAAAGAACTCAAAAATCATTATAGTCTCTCTTTATGGAAGTGTGAGATAATCCTTCCTGTCAGGAGAAGGTCTCCGTGTTCTCCAGTGATGTGCATAGAGGTAATACACATCTGTTCTCTTGCAGCAAACCCTACTTACACTCTGCTCCAAAAACATGTAATCTGTGGCAGGGAGAGATCCATGAAAAACGTTTTGTTTTTAAAGAAAAGAAGTAAGGAGCATTACAAAACTGTCCTTGAAACCACAGCTTGTCAGATAACTGCTCCATCTCACAAATGTCCTGAGGAGTCACGAAGGTCAACATGGCTCTCCAATCAGTTCTCCTAACTGCATCCCAGGGTACAAGACATCAAGACGTTGCTTTTATAATGTTACAGTAGCTGAATTGTTTAACCACAGGCCTGTTGGACCAGAGAAAGTATGTGTTTACTCTGCCACTTGCATCCACACCAATATTCCAGAAGCCATCTTCTCTTGTCCCATCTCTACTTGGCATGACAGCCGTGTGCTTATGTAAGCAACAGTATCACAGAAAGGATATAGAAACGTGGCCAGTTCCACTTTCCAAAGTCTCAAACCAAGGGACAGTTGGTTTTATATTTTAATACTTCATTTTTTTATTTTATGGTTTATAATCTTCTACTATATGCAAAATAGAAAGCCCAAGACTACATGTCTTTCTTTTGAATAATATTTAACTCTTTGAGAATTGTATAAAATGCATTTTGAACACATCCACTCCCCTAACTCCTCCCAGATTCACTCACACCTCCTTATCCATTCAAATTTATGTTTTCTTTCCAAAACAAAAAAACAAAAAAGCATAATAAATAAACAAAACAAAAAGTACTTTCTGTGTTGTTCAATTGTCTTGGGAGCAGGAATGCCCTGTTGTGTAGTCCAACTATTAAAGGTCACATTATTAAAGAAAACTGGCCTTCCCTCTTTCAGTAGTTACCAAATACCAACAGATTCTCAGCTAGTGGTGTGATTTCATGCCCACCTACTACCTCCATTCTGGATTTTTGTGTGGCATGAATTTTTCCTGGCCTGTATGTGCTGCTGTACTCTCTATGAGTTCATATGTAAAGCTGACCTTTCACAACCAGAAAACACTCTTCCCTTGAGGATATTCAACACCTCTGTCTCCTCCACCCCATCTCCCAGGAAGATCCTTAAACCTTGGAGTGATAGGTACATCCTATTTCGTACTGATGTCTCCCAAGTTTCTTATGTTCTACATGCTGATCAATTGAAGATCTTTGTGTTAACTGTCCTCTACTGCAGCGGTTTTCAACCTGTGGGTTGCAACCCCTTTGGGGGTTGCATATCAGATATCCTTTCTATCAGCTATTTATATTACAATTCATAACAAAAGCAAAGTTACAGTTATGAAGTAGCAATAAAATAAGTTTATGGTTGGGGGTCACAACAACATGAAGAACTGTATTAAAAGGTCTAGGATTAAGAAGGTTGAGAACTACTGATCCCCCAAAATAAAAAGCTTCTCTGAGGATGGTTGAGGAATATATGGGCACAGCAGTCAGTAGTCATGAGTCAGTTTAAATAGTCTGTCCATTAATTGAATAGTACTATTGGGTTCTTACGACCTATGAGCTATCTAGCTACAGGTTCCTGACCTTGTTAACTGTAATCAGAGATTGTTCTTTGGTTTCCTGGCCACTCAGACTTGAATAATCACATTGAAACTATATTAATTGCAACACTGTTTGGCCAATGGCTCAGGCATATTCCTAACTAGCTCTTATATCTTAAATTAATCCATTTCTATTAATCTGTGTATCAGCACAAGGCTGTGGCTTACTAGTAAGATTCTGGCATGTTTCTCCTTCAGCAGCTATATGGTGCCTCTTTGACTCAGCCTTCTTTCCTCCTCTATCTCTGCTTGGATTTCTTGCCTTGCTATATTTTGCCCTGCCATAGGTCAAAGCAACTTCTTTATTAACCAATGGTAATAAAGCATATTCACTGCATACAGAGGGGAATCCCACATCAGTCATGAGTGTCCTTTATGGGTTCCAGCTTATGGAGTGAACCTTTGATACAAACAGAAAGTGGTTGATTACTCCTATACCATTTGTGTCACCAATGTACCTGTAAGAATATCTTGTCTGCAGAGTCATTATTGTAGGTCACAGAGATCACAATTGGTGGGTCTTACTGTTACTTTTCTACCTTCTATCATGATGAAAGATAAACAGTAGGGACGAAATCTCAAAGTATCATCATCATTTCTCCATGTTCTATGAGTCAAGTATATGACATCTTTAGAGTAGGGTTATACTATCAAATTCTGAATGGTAATCAAGAGTGGTGCAAATAGCCTGATATTGGGGTGGGGGAGGGGGCACCATCTACATCATTCCATGGACCAACAATAACTCAAAGAGATCACTCATTCTTGGTACTCAGGTTTTCATTTGCTAGCATGAGGTATCTCGTTGAGGTATTATCCCCCCCATTTTAGGGCATCTCTATTTAACCTCTTTTTATTTATGTATATTGTATATATTTTAGAAAGATTTTGAAGTAGTGGGTTTCTATATAACTTTTGCCATTGGGGGAAAAATAAATTAAAATTACTTCGAGATTGCATTTTATCCTAATCAGAATGGCCAGAATGAAACAAACAAACAAAAAACAAATAACAGTAGATGTTAATGTAGATGTGTGTGGAGGGGGAGTTAGGAGTCTTTATTCACTATTGTTAGGATTGCAAACTGGTACAGCCGCTATGGAAATAATTGTGGAGGTTCCTCACAAAATTATAGTTGGATGGATTACAAGATCAAGTTATATCATTTTTGGGAATATACTCAAAGTATTTTATATTTTACTGTAGAGATACCTGTTTATCTATGTCCATTGTTGTTCCATTCACAATAGCCAGGAAGTGTGAACAGCCTTGTTGGAGGAGGTCGCTTGTTGGTTCCCAGGCCCGGCTAGCTTAGAACCAAAATAATTGCACAGAAACTGTATTAATTAAATCACTTCTTGGCCTATTAGCTCTAGCTTCTTATTGGCTAACTCTTATTTTAATTTAACCCATTTCTATTAATCTGTGTATTGCCACATGGCTGTGGCTTACTAGGTAAAGTTCCCAGTGTCTATCTCCGGCAGCTCCATGGCTTCTTTCTAACTCCACCCTTCTTTTCTCCCAGCATTCAGTTTAGTTTTCCCTGCCTAGCTCTGTTCCCTTTTAGCTCTGCTATAGGCCCAAAGAAGTTTCTTTATTCATTAACCAATAAAAGCAACACATAGACAGAAGGACCTCCCAAACCACAGCCTAGATGTCCATCAGTTGACAAATGGGTAATGAAATTGTGGGCTTTACATGATTGAATATTATTCAACTGTTACAAAATTGAATGATACAGTTCAAAAGTAAGTGGATGGAACCACCAAGGATCATTCTGAACGTGGTAATTCAGATTCAGACAAACAAACATACATTTTCTTTCCTGTGCGGAGATTAGTTTTGGAACTTTAGATATGTGTTTCGTTAGAATACCCATAGTGGTTAGGTAGTTAGGAGGGGTCCATGGGTGAGGAGGGACTCTTTCCAAAGAGGGAAGGTAGAATATCGTGATATTTAGACAGAGAAGGGAAAAATGGAACAGGAAGGATGGGGGATGGGAGGTCAGAGTAGAGGAGGAAGTATAGGGAAACAACAAACACTAAAAGCCTTTGGAAAAGAGCAGTTGAGTTTTGCTTTGACTAATCTTTTTATCTAGGATGAGAGGAGGAAGGGCAGGAAGCTCAGAATGGAAGAGAATGGCTGTGAGTGTCATTCACAGAGGAGCACATATTGCTAATGGCCGACACTATTCCCCAGTGTTCCCAGTGCCTGCCATGAGAAGCCACATTCATGATATCAAGGAGTAGATACTGCTGCACACCAGGAAGATGTGTGCAGAGTATGTTAAACACATCCTAGCTGAAGCCAAATTACCCAAAGTCGTAGAATTGTATATATCTGTCAGAAACGGGATGCACAAGTTTGAACTAATGTCGGATTTCATGTGTAACCAAATCAGGCTAAGGCCTTTGAAAATATGTTCAGGATCTAAATGAAGGAAATGCTTCCTCGGAGCATTTCAATATCCCAAGGAAAAAAATGTTCTCCCAGTGTGGCAGAAAGCACCTAAGGCAAGATGAAGAGACTCCACCTGAATGATTTCTTCAGTATCCACCAAGAATGCATTCTTGGACGAGAATCTTTGGAAACCTTCGGTGTTGTCCAGTCACCTTGGAATCACGCACCCATTCTGCTTTGCTGGCTTAATGTGAGATTCCTGTGAAAAAATAATTATCAAAGAAATTAAAAAAGCAGAATTCTGAGACATGCAAATGGGAGTTAAGTAATTTAAACAATTGGAGGAATTACTTCTAGACAGACTAGATCAGAGGGACCTCTGCTCTGTGGGCATGGGGTGGGAGGGAGTTAGGTAATGCACAGTACTCTTAAATTCTTTCAAGTATTGTCAAATGCTATTAGAATCTCTACATCTATGTGGAGCCTTGATTGTGAGCATGCTCTTCACGCTTCTGTGGGTGATGAAAGTCAGAAGTGGGCCATTTGATAGGAGTTCACCTTATTACTGGACAGCCCCCCAAAGGAGCTGTCAGCTGGGGAGAGCCTCTGCTGGGAACCACCTGCACTGACCTCAGGAAGCCCCACTGTTCGGTTCATTTTATAGTCACACTGAGGACGTGTTGGCAGCTGCAGAACACCAGATAGTCACAGCTGGAACTTGTTCCAAACATGACAGCTGGCTCTGCAGAATCATAAACAAGAAGACTCCATGAACTCTAGGTGACCCTGTTTAACATGTGCCTATTCTGCCACCTCCAGACGAGGGACATTTCCCCTGGTGGCTCAGTAGAGGACCTGGGATTGGTGCAAACACAACCTCCATTTGCAAGAGGGCTTGTACCATAATTGTGATTGGTGAGAACCCCTTTGCCAGAGCCTGTATGCATCCCCTCTGCTTCAAAAGCACGTTGTTCAGCTGACTTTTCATGCAGGCTAGAGAATTCTGTCCCGTGCTGCCCCATGATGTCACAACGGGAGGCTCATTGAAAGCTTTTCTCCAGGGGTCTTAGCCTCTCTTATTTGGAGCTTTATCGTTGGAAGCTGGCTGGGCTGATAATAGGAAGAAGGAATCTCAGAATTGGCAACAGTACCAGGGGAGCAGAGAAGTGGGCTGGAGTGATGGCTCAGAAGTTACAAGTAGTTACTCGAGAATTACGAGGACTGGAGTTTGGGTCCTAGCCCATGGATAACAAACCGAATGTCCCCAAACACCTGTACTCTGCCTCAGGGGAGCTGAAATAACAGGACTCACGGGACAAGCTGGTTTCTAGCCTACTACAAATGAGTCGCAGGTTGAGGCACTCAGTAGAAGAGGTAAAGAGTGTTAAGTGTTAAAACACTGCATGCTCTCTTCTGGCTTCTGCATGCTCTCTTCTGGCTTCTGCATGCTCTCATGTGCATACATGTACACACACACACACAAGGTTAAATTTAAAGAAAAAATGTTAGAGTCAGAAGAACAGGTGTTTTGCCGTAAGATTGTGTCTTCTAGAAATGTCAAAGAAGTCTTAACAACTTGGCTGCCTAAATAAGACCTTAACAGCAACACCAGTAGACATGCTAACATGGCCCTGTAGCATGAGTAATAAGAACCCAGAGACAGTTATGATCAGAAAGCAAAGTAGCCAAGCCACTAGAGAGCTCTTAGCTTCAGACTGAAAAGACAGTGAGTTCCTGTCTCTTCCCACCTTACATTCGTCTCTAGTGCTGGGATTAAAGGTGCGCACCACCACTGCCTGGCCTGTATGGCTGACTGGTGAGGCTAACTTTGCCCTCTGTCTTCAGGCAAGCATTATTTATTAAAACACAATTAAAATATCACTATAACAGGCAATTTAGGAATGCTGAGTGTGGGAGAAACAGTTTTGCCCAGGGAATAGACCAGCAGTTGGTTACCAAATACCAAATGGTCAGCCCTAAAATTACATACATACAACCAACAACATATGGGCTGAGCAGATTGAATTTATATATTTAGGAAGGTGTATACACACACACACACACACACACACACACACACACACACACACACACGCATGCACGCAGCTAAAGCAATTAAATAAAAAGAGGCCAGAGGCCATGTATTTTAGAGACAGCGGATGGGTACATGGGAGGGATTAGAAGGCGGAATAGAAAAATAACTACGTAATTATATTTTAATTTTTAAAGATTAAAAACATTACAGAGGGAAAAAAATGTGAGCCCCAGTCTCTGGCCTCCATCTTTGGAGGCCCCGTCCCTGTGTCTGCCAAGTCTTCTTGACCCTCTCCCCACTGAGGAGGATCAAGACGAGTCCTCCAAAGTCTTGATCATGCCCTCAGTCTATTTAAACTGCTTTCCTGGAAAGCTTCCTAATAGTCTCTTTTCCTTCCCCCTGGTGATCACATTAGTGGCTTCCCGGGTCCCCCTTGGGGCCACCCGAGAGCGCAAGAATCCCATTAAACCTGGATATTTTTTGATTTGGCTTGATTGGGATTTTTGCATCAGCAGAGAGCTCGCGTTAGGAAAAATTCCTAACAAAAATAAGCTACAGTGTTCTAAAGGATGGGTGGTGGGTAGGAAGGAGCAAAGATAACACACACCATGAGGAGCTGAAGACAGACACTGGAGCTTTTACGGGAAGAGGTCCACGGAGCTGTCATGGATTCCAGCATCCCAGGCTGGCAAAGCTTGCTACTGTCAAAGACACCATGGGTCTGTAAATCATAATCTTAACCACTGTAGGAAGAGAAGGTCCCAACAGTAGAGCATCTCTCATGTGCTGCCTGCTGTACTCACTCACTGCTGAAGGCACTGGACCACTGTGATTAAAGATCAGAGCAGCCCAGGGCACCATTCTGGATACCCGTTGACATAAACTCTGGCTTCTGACACATGGAGTAACCCCACCCCTCCACTCTTAGGACCCAGAGCTGTTATACCCTAGGTCTGTCAGCCCATCTTCCATAAGCCTGGGGACCACAGTGGCCAGGTCTGACAGCAGCCCCTGAGCTTTCCACTGACACACAAGCCAAGTCCCCAGCTGTAGGGCATCCCATCGTGTTACACTTTGTCGCTGCATTTGATTCACAAGCTGGCTGTTCACACTGTAGTGCTGAGCATAGAGCCTCTTCTAGACAGCTTCTTAATCACTCTTTATCAAATTGAAGCCACCTAAATCTTTTCTTTGAACATAGCATGTGATAACACTGAGCAGAAATTCTCGTGGTTTCCTTGATAGTGTCTCTTTATCGCTTTATTGGTGAAGATAGTCAGGCTCCAAGGGCTAGAACATCATTCAAAGGATCACACAGCTAGTTAGCTACAGTGTGGGAGTTCAAACCTAAGTGAGTTTCCCCAAAAATCAAAGGTAGAGACAGTTGAAAAAGCCAGGAAAAAAAAAACAAACCCAACAGGAGAACTGGAAAGACCGTTGCTCTGAGACTCGGGGAGGAAACCATTTGATGTTTGCAGCCTGGGAGGTCACTGGAGATTGTTCCAGAGATAATTCTCTGAATTTACGTTGACATGGAAATCCTGTTTTAAAGTAGCTGCAGCCATCTGTTCGTTCTCTAATGATATAATTTAATTTTAATCTAATTCTGTTGAAGAGAAGTTTTGGTTTTCTCCCTCTGACCCACCATCATTGCTATAGATGGTAAAAAATTGAGATGGGTAGGTTACAGTGGAATTTTGACCATCCTCAAGAAAGTTAGCAAAATAATAAAGTTGACTCGTACTGATAGTGGGTTTGACTACTTTTTGTCCTCTGATTTGATTCATCTGATTCCTTCATGCCTGCTTTTCAAAATTATGTTAAGATTCAAAGTCCAGATCTCAAATAAGCCTTTCGTTAAAAGGCGACTTTCCTTTCCTTCACAGAGTCGTTCTCGCCAGCTTCCTTTAAACCCTGGCTGTACAACCTGCTTTTCAGGGAAAACATCCACAGCCTGGAATCAGCAGCTGAGTCTTTCATTTACTTTCTCCTTTCTTCTCAGGACTGGAGGCTGATTTCGAAGCTGGGTTCAGCCATTGATTAGCTGTAGACGCCTTTGAGCCTCATTTCCTCTGGAGCAAAGGGCATCTGATAACCATCTCCTCCCCTGAGCTGCTGCCTGGCAGACTACAGACACCCTGTGAATGTGATTAGCAAATGCGTCCTCTTGGCAATTGCTTCCCTCAGGACTCAGCTCCCCTCATTTGCATGTCTGTTGACTTTCTCCTCTTTGGCAGAGAGTAAATCCTCAGAACTAGTTCCTCTTTGCTTTTGCTCTTTCTCCTCTGTGTTTTTCTTCTTCCTGGTGCAACAAAGTTTTCAAATGAGGTATCTAGTGTGGTCATCATTTATATGTAAATCTTACACAGTTACTGTCACGCGATCTCCTGGTACCTGATAAGGATGCTCAGGATGGTGACTTCAGCAATGGCAGGACAGTGTGAGCTCTGTTGCTCTGACTGCCTGACCCTTTCAGTACCTCGCGTACTCTGGGGAGTAGCCTGCAGCAGAGGACCAGTCTCTGTGGGAGAGATTGTGTTCCCACCATACACAAGGCATGTGAGCCCTGCCTTGGTACACATAGGTCCTCTCCTGGTCCTGGGAGACAGTCATAGATGTCCTGAACTCTGAATCATTGAGCCACATCATTGAGCAATCAGGCTCCTAAAACAGCCCCCATAGCGGACCCCACTAACACTCTGGCTCTCTCGCACCAGATCCCCTTAACCCTTTCCTCTTCACATTTATTTGGCAGTTTTATGCTGTGGCCAAATTACCAGGTGGTAAAGACAAAGAAATACAAAATTTCAAGACTTCTGCCAACTCCCCATTGAAGCCATAAACATGAGAGGCAGTTCACTGTCTCCCAGATTCAGTCCGCAGCACAGATTTACTTCCCACAAGACAGCACCAGACCCCCCCCCCCCCCACTTTGGAGCATTCAAGCACACTGTGCCTGAAGACTCACAGTACTGATGTGAGCGGAAAGCATTAGGCTGTGTATACTGAGTGGCCTTGTCTTATTTTCAAGCTGAGAACAGTTCAGAGGTATCCGAGCATCAGAAGAAGTCAGTGCATGATCCTAATGTCGAAGACACCCTGTATTGGCAGTCATAGAGGAAACGGGAAGAATTCTCAGAAATCAGACCAGTTTCTACTCTACCACATCCTTGATCTATCTATTCCTTGGGGAGCTACTTAATTTTTCAACTGCAGTACTCTCATAAAAATAAAACTAAAAATCTGAAAAGTGCCTAATAGAATATTTGCGAGACTAAAGAAAGATAACATATAAATCTCAGCATACTACCTGGTATTTAGCAGACCCTCAACTAAAATTACCAATTAAAAAGTCTTATATTTACTAAAATGAAGAAATATTGAAGTAAAAGAAAAGATAATTTCTGGGTCCTCAGGGATCTTGTCTCATTCTGCTTAAACAGCTGGATCCAGAGTCTGAACATGTAGTTCAGTGACCAAATATATGCTTAGCCTGTAAGAGGCTGTAGGTTTAATTCCAACACACACACACACACACACACACACACACACACACACACACACACACACACAACTTCATTACGTGGTAATATTTTGTTTCACCCTGCCCTGACTTTTCCTCTTCAGCTACTAAGACCTATGATCAGGATAGGATTTTATGTCCCATAAGAATACTGCTTTGGGCATCGAGGAAGAACTATTTTGAACAAGATCGCCGTGGACATGTCTGTTACTCCTGATAGAAAACGGACTCTAGATGACACGCTCTAGTCCATCCTTATCCTGCACTGCCTAATTGTTAGTGTGCCATCACCTCTCACGGGATGGCTCTCAGGGCAGCATAGACGGAGGGTGGAGTTTTCTGAACCGTGGTTTGTGTTTTATTTACATAGTTCATCTCATTCAACTTCTATAATGAGTCTTGAGAGATGCAGGGAAATAACCCATAAAACCACCAAAGCCCATCCAGTAGATAACTGAGCCTGGATCCCAAGTCAGACTTTGTAGCCTGTAGAGCTTACTTACTGATTAAAAGCCTGTCAACTGAAGCATATGTGCAGCTGCACAGGGCTAGTTTGCAGCTGTGGTCTGCAAGTGTGTTTCTAGTTTTTCAGGTATCTTTCCCTAGCCCCACACAACTGATTCCACTTGAAATACAGAGAGGTCAAAACTGTTTATATATCACCTTTAATCCCAGCACTCGGGAGGCAGAGGCAGGCGGATCTCTGAGTTTGAGGCCAGCCTGGTCTACAAGAGCTAGTCTAGGACAGGCACCAAAGCTACAGAGAAACCCTGTCTCGAAAATAAAAAAAAATAAAAAAAAAAAAACAGAAAAAAAAAAAACCACCACGATGCTGGTCCCATAGTTAGGTATTTTTGTTGCTTAGCTACAAATAAATGTTGATGTTTAAGACACAGGCAGCAGCTAAGAGACAGGAAAGACAGCACAATGGACAAGGGTGCATAGGGCCTTTGCTGGTGATAAACACCAGCTGCCACTGAGGGCATGTTTGGGGGACTCTCCCTTGCTCTAAATCTCCAGATATGAAACTAAGACCTGTGTACGTAGTCTTAACCACAGGCCACTGTTGAGTTAACACTCATGTAAGCCCCTGTCTCTACCCTCCCCAGTCCCTGTGCCCGCCAAGTCTTGACCCTCCTCCTCCTCCTCGGAGGGTCAAGACAAGCCCACCAAAATCTTGACCACGCCCTCAGCCCAATTTTAACTGCTTCCCTGGAAAGTTTCCTGGTGGTCTCTTTTCCTTTCCCCTGGTGGTCACCTGAGAGCGCAGGAATCCCATTAAACCTGGATATTTTTTAATTTGGCTTGATTGAGATTTTTGCATCGGCAGAGAGCTCGCCTTAGGAAAAATTTCTAACAACTCAGACAGAAACACAGAAGGGGATAGCCCAGAAAGCAGTCAACGAGGAGCTGGGTAAAGTTTCCTGTGTGGTGGAGGCATTTGCTTTATGTCAGCTGAAATTGAGAGGGCCTTTCCTGAGAAAGTATCTGTTAGTTCACAAAGTCTCCTTAGCCAAATGGAGCATCTCCCCTCTGTCACCTTCCTTGCCAAGCTCCACGTCAGCATCCCAAATCCTCAGATGAGTCTAGCTAATTGAGTCTCCTCACTCTGGGGGTGACTTTCTCGGATGGCTCCCTCCCAGCATTCTCGGCACGTCTAATCCTGTTAGCAGCCTCCCGTAGGTCATAGAACATTAATGCGGTTTTATCTGATTTTTTTTTCTTAGCCAATGCCCTACAAAATGCATCAGGTTATTAGTGACTTTTATGTCATGTGGCTTTAGCGGAATTGAATGTTAATAAGACGTGATTGGGTAGAAAATTATAGCAATAGGGTGCTTGTCGTCTGTAATTGCAGCACGGGTTTTAGTTTGGAGAGGGGGTCCACAATTTAGTTTACTTAACGTTAATTTCCGAGGCACGCAAGGGCACTGCAATTCATAACAGATGATTAGGGGTTTTCACTGCTGGGCAGTGGAGCAGCCTTGCATGCTACAACATGATGCAGGCGAGCAGAGCCAGAAACCTGCCATAGCATTTCCTCCAATGCCCCATTTCCTACCCCTCCCCCAACAAAAGGGAAAGAAAGAATACAGAACCGTGCAAGGGATGGTAGTCTTCTCTAAAATAAACTTATTAAATGAGACAGAATCTTTATTAAACAGTCGAGAGTCAAATAATTAGACAGCTTTTCTTGCCATTGAATTCCTAGCAGAAATCAATGCGCATTATACAGCAGCAGCCGCTGATACTGCAAAACACCCAAGGACAGTGAAAGACTGTGATTTATTGAAATATTTCATCAGCGTAATGGGCGAGAGATGGAGTGCAGTTTTTCTGCAGAGTACAGCTTAACTCTTGCTCCTTTTTGTACGTCTCAGAAAAAAGTCACTTGTGTATTCTCCCCAAATGCAGTGTCTCCCGTATAGAACCCTAACTATCCACACAAAGGACCGTCTCTACTTCTCAGTGCCCTGGAGAAGGATAAGCTGCCTCATGAAGACTCGCACTTTGTCATTCCGCTGCGGACGGCGCAACCCAGAGGATGCGGCCCATCTTCAGATAAACACCGTGACTCAGGCAGGGTTGCTACATTCTGTGCTGACTTGCAGTGTCACAGGACACCAAAGAGACTTTAGCACTCAAACACTCCTGCACAGCTCAAACCATGTGCTTGACCCTTTCTGTGAAAACTTTATTTAATACCAACAACTTTTGGGGATTCGAACAAATAATTTTCATTACAATCCAAAATTTTGGGGAAGATTTAATTGTAAAAGGAGAGGAAATTAAAATTTAAAGTCCAACATTAAGCAACTAATTTAAGTAACGTTAAGCCTGTGGGGCTGGCAAGGTGGCTCAGTGGGAAAAGATCTTGCTCAGTAAGCATTAGGACCAGTGTTCAGATCTACCAGGTCTGCACAAAAGACAGGCAGATGCAGTTGAGTGATGGAGGAGGGTCTTCTGTCTATGTGTTAATTTCATTGGTTAATAAAGAAACTGCCTTGGCCTTTGATAGGACAGCAGCTTAGATAGGCAGAGTAGACAGAACAGAGTGCTGGGAAGAAGGGAAGTGAGGTAGATGCGATGAAGCTCCAGCCCAAGATGGATGCAGGTTAGAATCTTCCCAGTAAGCCACCACTTTGTGGTGCTACACAGATGATTAGAAATGGGTTAAGCAAGATGTGAGAATTAGCCAATGAGAGGCTGAAACTAATGGGCCAGGCAGTGTTTAAATGAATACAATTTATGTGTTGTTATTTTGGCTGTAAAGCTAGCCTTGTGGGAGCCCAGCGGGATGAAAAGCAAGCCTGCCCACAGCTCCTTCTACAGTTGAGTGTGTTTGGGAGAAAAAAAAAAAAGGATCCCCTGGAAAGCTTACCAGCTAGATTGTATAGCTCAATTGGCAAAATCCTAGATCAGCTAGAGACCCTCCCTTATTAAATAAAATGGAGAGTGATTAAGAAAAACACACAACACCAACTTTAAGCCGATACACAACCACAGGCATACACACACAAACACACACAGGTGTACATGTGAGCACTCATTTATAGATTCACTCAAACCACACACTTGTACATCTGAAACAAAAATGAATTCAGCTTATTGTCATCATGAATGGACTATGTCAGTTACTTGCAATGTTTCTAATGATTTGAAGGGCCTCTTGTACGTAGCTCAAGTGCCAGCTGCCTTCCAAATCTACCCTTGACCTAAGGAGAGGAAGTATTTCTAAATAAGAAGAGTCACTCTGAAAGTATAGACAATTGAATGGATGCTGCAGGCACAGGACAATGAAAACGATGATTATGTTCAAATGAGAACTGTATAATTGAAGGGGAGAAATCATGTTAGAAAACAAAGTTAAATATGTCTAGAAACACAGAATTAATTCTTAGGTGCCTATTGACCAACATAGGAAAGAGTCATGTGATGGCTGATTTTGTTTGTCAATTTGAAACTCTTGAGAGAAAAGAACCTTAATTGAAGAAATACTTCCATCTGATTTGCTGGTGGGCATGTCTGTGGAGCGTTTTCTTAATTTCCAATTGAGACAAGAGGACCCAGCCCATTCTTGTGGTACCATTCCGAAGATTACTAGAAACTATACCATTCTTATGCAACCCAGGCGATCCTGAGCTATAAAAAAAGATGCTGAGCAAGCAACTAAACAGCTTTCTTCCATGATCTCTACTTGAGTTCCTGCCTTTGCTTCTCTTGATGGTGGACCTGTGAGATGAAACAAACCCTTTCCTCATCCATGTTGTTTTGGGATCTGGTGTTCATTGATCACAGAAACAGCAAGCAAATGCAAACAAACTAATATTTAAGATTCATTAAATATTTCTGAAAAGTTATGCTATATCTTTAGCTAAGGTAATTTTTTCCCCAATTACCTCCCAAGTTACATAAGAATATTCCTCAAACACAGAGCACTCGACACATACTTGATCTGGTTGAGTTCTTCCTACTTTCTGCTTTTTGACTCAGTCTTACAGCTCACCATGTCGGCAGTTACTTTAGACACATACTTAAGTCTAAGATTAAGAAGAGAAGACATAAAGGAGAAAGGGTAAGAGAAAGAAATAGATTGACAGAAGGTTGGCAAGCTTATTCATATAGTTTTACACATAAAAAACACAAATGTCTGTAACATCCCAGGTACCAAAAATATCTTCAATATGTGAAGCAGTAGAAAATAGAAACAAAGAGTCTCAGAAATATGGAAATGTGTACTCCCTCTCTATAAGCAATGGATTATTTTTGATCAAGATGATTGAATATTAAGCATAACCTTTTCTGTGGCTGACTCTAGGCTGCCTTGACTGACACCTTTTACCCTTCAAATCCTTCTGTCTAGATACTCTGAATTTGCATGGTAAATTATCATATTCCTCAAGTTCTTCCCGAGAAACAGACTAACCTGTGGAGGCATTGAAGGTCTTGTGGGAGAGGATTTCAAAATGTAAATGTCTCCATTCTCTCTAAGAAACAGGACCTTTCATTCCTGAATTGTCACTGTCAGGAAATAAGATCAATAATCTCAGTGTCCATGCCAGCAAGATCGTGTACTGAGCCAAGGACTCAATACCAAATCTTCTGTGAATCCAAAGACAGAAGTGAGATATGCGCCATTCTGTGGTTAACTGATACTATCCTATATACTTCTGTTAACTTTGAGATAATACCACAAGTGTTAAAAACCAAAACATGCTTTTATTTATTTTTTTAAATTTATTTATTTATTAAGGATTTCTGCCTCCTCCCCGCCACTGCCTCCCATTTCCCTCCCCCTCCCCCAATCAAGTTCCCCTCCCTCATCAGCTTGAAGAGCAATCAGGGTTCCCTGACCTGTGGGAAGTCCAAGGACCGTCCACATCTATCCAGGTTTGGTAAGTTGAGTATCCGAACTGCCTAGGCTCCCCCAAAGCCAGTATGTGCAGTAGGATCAAAAACCCATTGCCATTGTTCTTGAGTTCTCAGTAGTCCTCATTGTCCGCTATATTCAGCAAGTCGGGTTTTATCCCATGCTTTTTCAGACCCAGGCCAGCTGGCCTTGGTGAATTCCCGAAAGAACATCCCCATTGTCTCAGTGTGTGGATGTACCCTGTGTGGTCCTGAGTTCCTTGCTCATGCTCCCCCTCCTTCTGCTCCTGATTTGGACCTTGAGATTTCTGTCCAGTGCTCCAATGTGGGTCTCTGTCTCTGTCTCCTTTCATCGCCTGAGTGTCTCTCCTGACTAGAAATGCAGACGTATTTTCTGTTGCAAACTTCTCCACTCTGTCTTCCTTCTCCTCTAAACAATATTACCATTAAAACCAAGAAACACCCAGAAAGGTGGCATAGTTTTTTCTCTTTTGAAAGAACCATAATTCTTATGCTATTGCTTATAAACTTATTTATCACACGTGTCTTTAGATTCATACTCTTTGGCCTCTATACCCAAATTCCTCTCTCATCTTGCTCTCAATAGCTAGTATTTAAGTCTATTAGCCTGTTTTTCTATGCATTTTATTTGTTTAGACTTTGCACTGTAGTAAAATAATCTCCCTTTGTGCACGCACACGCGCGCGCGCGTGTGTGTGTGTGTGTGTATGTGTGTGTGTGTATTATTCCACTCAGGATCAAGTCTTGGAAGTTTCCCACTTTGATGCAAATAGAGTACTTTCTTCCTCATCTATTTCCTTATTGATAACACTTATAATGACCCACAATTTAGTTATTATAAAATATAAATCTCTTTAATGTTTTTACTAACCCAAGTAATAAGACTGCTGGATAATACAGTGGTTCTAGTTCAGAGATTTCAGGTTCGCTACAAGTTTTCTCTAATGTCTACACCAATTTACACTTTTACCAGAGGTGCAAACGGATTCCCTTTTCTGTTTTCTTCTGTCAACCACAGCCGCACCAAGGCAGCTTTTCTCAAGGCACACACATAGCTCTGATCTGATCTGCCCAGTTAGATGTAATCCTGAGAAACTAGATCATAAGCAAAGGAGCTGAAAACGTTTTTTTTCGGTGGCTGGTGTACGGTTCAGATGTCTACTTAATGCTCATATTTAACACTTTACTAGAAGCATGCCAGTAAGTGAGAGCCATCAAGTCAGAAAGGAAACATCAACTCATCCGTGTTTGCAGATGGAAGGTTTTGTGGGTGTAACTAAGCAGTGAGCTCTGAGCTGCAGGGGACCAAGTGAACACACAGAACATAGTCTGCAGTCCCCACATAAAGATCTCCCTCAGCACATCAAGGGAATAAAGGGTAAAGTACTTAGGAGAAAACCCAGCCAAGGAGGGGGGGAATGTGCAGATGAGGCTACAACAATCTCTAGGAAAGTAATGGAAGAAAAACTGCATCGGGGAGATATTCTGGCTCATGTAGATACTGATACTGTTGACACTTCTTGTCACACACTTAAGAAAATCCTAATGAAAACACAACAGCATCGTCCCAGAAATAGGAGGAGAGACCTAAAATACATACAGATTCATAACAATCCTAAGAAAAAAAACTGTTGCTCCTGATATAAGTGATTATAAGGTTACAACAATCAAGGCAGTATAGTTCTAGCAGAAAAACTGAGTGCAGGCCAGTGGAACAGAATTAAACGTCTATAAATAGAGTTGAACGTAAGTGATTTCCAACAAGAAGAACATGAAACTAGGTAAAGACAAACTTTTCAATAAGTTTTCATTTTATTCACTCTATTTTTAACCAAAAATCGTTTCCCTAAAAAATAAATAAAACCTTCTGTTTCTACAGCTGTGTTTTCCCTTTCCCTCCAAAACCTACTAACAGAAGCCTGCAGTGTTTCCAGCTACCTGAACACCCTGTAGATTGCTGTAATCTTTCATTCTTAGCAGAGCATATGGCTGCATAGTTTTCTTCTGCTGGTTTCTTTCATTCACTAATTCTCCTCCTTTTTTAGCTAGAAACAATAACAATATTACTACAGAATTCTCAAGGGGCTGGACACACCTATTTCCCTCTGCCTTCTAACCAGTCTTCTTTTATTTTATGGGAAAAAAAATTTTGCACAATATTTTGTTATTTTAAAAAAATCCTGGCGTGCCCCCCTAGAGCAGCTGCTAGCCCAGCAAAGATGGTTGTGGGTCCCTGCAAGATCCCTGGGCGGTTTACAAGTGGTGGTGGCCCATCCTGGGTGGGCGACCCCACCATGCGGCGAGTGGGCAGGTCTGGGAGAGCCAAGCGGGTGGGTGTGAACAGGCAGCAGCGGATAAAAGACACATAGACACAAAAAATAGGCATAAAGCTGAACATTTATTACTTAAAGAAGAGAGAGAGAGAGAGAGAGAGAGGAAGAAAAGAAGAAAGAAAGAAAGAAAGAAAGAAAGAAAGAAAGAAAGAAAGAAAGAAAGAAAGAAAGAAAGAAGAAGAAGAGAAAGGAGAGAGAGAGGGACAGAGAGAGATGTGCATTTATGCCAAGAGGGGACAGCAAGAGAGATTCAAGATGGCTTGTCCCTTAAAGGGACCATGATCCTGTTTTTCCCCTCCCAACTCTTCCCAGACCCTCTCTCCTCCTGATACACCGACATTATATTCTTCTTACCTGCTTTGTAAAAAACAAGAAATACACAAAAATCAAAACAGATAAGCAAAAGTGTAACACATACACAGTGCTAAAACAAGGCAAAAAGGAAACCAAAAGTACAAAAAAAAAAAATACCATTGAGTTCATTTTGTGTTGGCCAACTACCACCGGGCAGGAGGCCTGCACCGACCTATAGTTGATATACCCAGTGACCCTTCACTGTAGAAAAATCCTTTGCCAGCAGATACGAACTGCAGATAGCTTCTTGGTAAGCCCAGGTCCACTTTCCCTTTGCTGTGCTGGGACCGCACGTGGCATTAACTTGTGTAGATCTCTTACATGCCGCCACAGTCTCTATAAATTCCTAAGTGCACCCTTCCTGTTGTGTCTGGAAAACACCATTTTTTTGGAGTCACCCGTTCCCTCTGGCTCTTACAATCTTTCCTCGTTCTCTTCAGCACAGAGCCTCCAGGGAAGCACTTTGATGAAGACATCTCATTTAGGACTGAGTGCTCCAAAGTCTCCCACTTTCTGCACATTGTGTGTTTGTGGATTTCTGTGTTAATGCCCTTCTCCCACAAGAAGCATCTCTGCTGTGGGTGACCAAGGCATTGATCCTTTATCGGATGTATAGCTGCTAAAGATCTCTACTCATTCTTTAGGCTGCCACAAAGCCTGAATGACGGTACCATTTTCCACACAGATTTTAGCTTCATGAGGACCAGCTGTGAGGAAAATCTTTGTGGGTATCCTATCCTTAAAGTAAGCATCATGCCTGCTTAGGTGACTCTTCCTTCATAGTGTCTCATAGCAATGGGTTCTTTCCATTAAAATGTGTCACATTGAGCTAGTATTATTTCCAATGCTGATGTTTTCAAGGATGAACAGTAACAGATAATAAAAGACTATCACATCTTCCAAGAACTGGTGCCATTCAATGGACCTTAACCCTAGTTCTAATGCCCATAAGTAATATAAGCAAAGGATGGAACTTTTAGCTCCCCCTTCATGCCAAATGAAGTTGGGAAAGAATCTATATATAGTATCCAGTGAGCCATTTTAAGACACCTACCTCGAATGTCAGCGAAGGCTGGCTGCTTGTGGAGTTAATGGCTCAACCCAGCTCCAATGATAAGGATTCTCCAAGGACTGGACTCATGTGTTCCTTGATGGCCAGTTTGTTCTGACTCACTGACTAGAGAGAAGTGGGTGAGATGTGATAAACAGGACTCTCCACTCCCTTCCCATTGCTGTTGACTGTCATGAATGATGAGGTGACTCTACTGACATGGCTCTGCTCATTCTCACTCATCTGCTCGTCCGGTCGCAACCTGAGCTCCACACAGCACACAGATGTCCCCTTCTCTGATTAACTCCTTCCCTTTCAGTCCATTGCAGACATGAACTTTTATGGTCCAATGCAGTGGTTCTCAACCTTCCTAAAGCTGTGACCCTTTAATACAGTTCCTCTCGTTGTGGTGACCCTCAACCATAAAATTACTTTGTTGCTATTTCATTACTGAAACTTTGCTACCATTAGGGATTGTGATGGAAATATCTGATATGAGAGCCCAGTGGATTGCGACCCACTGGCTGAGAAGCACTGATCTAATCATGTAACAGAGCAAAAGTTATCGGGGAGACATGACTTCTATGGGAAACAGAAGAACCCTTCTTAAATGAAAAAAAAAACTGTATTTTGGGTGGGGACATTCCAAATCACATTTGGTTTCCTGACTCCTCCATGCTCAGGAAAGTGGGCAGTTGCGGTTTTGTAAATTTCTTGCTCAACTCAGCTCACTTGACTCAGAACTGGAGTTATTGGGTGCCAAGGACACACTCCCTAGACACAGGAGTTTGCAGGGTGGAATTAGGGGAAGCTCTCCCACTGCCTTAAACTGACAGCAACAGAAATGAAGCTCATCGTCCTTCACTCCCTGGCACAGAGAGTCTGTGATATTAAAAGGGCCCATTCTTTATTGTTAAGCACCTAAAAAAAGGTTTCCTTCTTCAGGATCATTTGTGAAGGTTCTGCTGATCCAAACGATACTAATTTATTTCGTTCAGTGGAAGATGTCTTTGTTCTGTAATACATTTTAAAGGCACCCTGGCATGTAGCAGACAGTAATGACTATAGATGAGCAGACAGGGAGAAAGAAGCAGGGAGCAGCCCTTTGTAATGATAGACACAGGGAGCCACAAATGTGCGTTTCTGAGAACATGGTCTGGCATGCATTTACAACTGATGTTTACAGGACTCGGCAAAGCCATCCATTCCCCAGAGGTGAGAAAGGCTGAGGTATGCCTTCAGACAGAACTGACAAGGACTGAAGGCCCCTGAGATCCACAGCCACCCTCAAAGACAAAGTTTTCAGCCACTGTTATGAGCCTAAAACCTTGGCAAGAGTTAGTCAGCTCCATTCTATGAAGGGAGAAGTATCTTCCTCCAGTGCACAAGGGAAGGTGAGCTCTTCCAGGAACATGTGATGGTGGACATTGAATGAATGAGCATGAAACCATAGATGATCAGGATCCCTTAGGTTCACAAGGAAGAGTGGGTGTGGGCTCAGTTTGACCCATAAGTTCTAGAAGCTGCCAAGTCCCTACACCTCTGTATTCATAAGTCCCTGGGGTGACTGTAAGAACCTTGTCAATTTTAATGAAAAAATTAGGGCCATAAAGCAAGTAACAGTTTAGCCAAATTGGTATTTCAGAGAGCTAATTAAATATTGTTCTCTACTGCTGCTCAAGGTCTCACGGCATCGATCTCATAAAAAACAGTGGTGTTTCCTTTTGGGCTCTTCATGGTACTCTTTTTACAAAGTTGAAAGAGTGAGGTATAATTCCAGAAGAAAGGTGTTTTCATTAATGGTTTAATTTTCTAACTCTCTGTAAACAATAATTATTTTAACGGCAAACAAAACTTTAAATGGCTTTATTTGAAAGAAAACATTGAATAGCATTGTGGATTCTTCCTTGTATGTCACCCATAGGTGACAAGCGTCTGACCCCTCAGATAGGAATTCTCAAATTGTAAGGATAATCACTTGTTATAGAAAGGTTTTCTTTAATAGGTGAAACACATTTACAGATTCGTTGATCCTGGATAAAGTCAGGAGTAACTGTTATGTGGGTGAGAGAATAAGAAGGGCACTGGGTAAGATAAGATTTTAAACCACACAGTGCAGCATAGACTTCCAAGATACCAAAGAACTAAAGTTACCAGTAGGATCATCATGTAACTAAAAAGAAGCATTCATTCATGTTTTTACAGCATTTAATAATACATCCTTAAAATGTTCTGAAGGGGTTGTTATCTTTTTTTTATTAAATTTTATTATTCAATTAAGGATCTCCGCCTCCCCCCCCCCGCCACCGCCTCCCATCTCCCTCCCCCTTCCCCATCAAGTCCCTCTCCCTCATCAGCTTGAAGAGCAATCAGAGTTCCCTGACCTGTGGGAAGTCCAAGGACCGCCCACCTCCATCCAGGTCTAGTAAGGTGAGCATCCAAACTGTCTAGGCTCCCCCAAAGCCAGTATGTGCAGTAGGATCAAAAATCCATTGCCATTGTTCTTGAGTTCTCAGTAGTCCTCACTGTCCGCTATGTAAGTCCGGTTTTATCCCATGCTTTTTCAGACCCAGGCTAGACCAAGACCAGGTGAATTCCCGAAAGATCATCCCCATTGTCTCAGAATGTGGGTGTACCCCTCGCGGTCCTGAGTTCCTTGCTCATGCTCCCCCTCCTTCTGCTCCTGATTTGGACCTTGAGATTCCTGTCCAGTGCTCCAATGTGGGTCTCTGTCTCCTTTCATCGCCTGATGAAGGTTAATATTCAGGAGGATGCCTATATGTTTGTCTTTGGATTCACCTTCTAATTAGCTTCTCTAGGTTGTTATCTTTAATTATCTGGGTGACACTATTCTGGAAAGCACTTAGCAGTTTTTATGAAAAGTTTTTAAAACTCCAAAATTTTGTTAATTCTGGAAGCTTCCCCCCTCTAAGAGAACCACGTGTATCAAATAAGTATATTTTAATGATATGAATGATGGATAATGTCAAGTGAACTGGAATCTTGATAATAGGAAGTTATCTAATTTTTCACAATTGCCTATGGACTGGAATATACCATAGCCACATGTCTATGAAATGGAATGTATTATAGCCATATAGTACAGACTACAAAATGTTGTTTCGTTGCAGCGACTGTAGAGATGGATCAATGGTTTAGAGTTCTTGCTGCTTTCCCAAAGTATCCAAATTTAATTCCCAGCATCCACATTGAGCAGTTCACACGTGCTTAGAACTCTAGCTCCAAGTAATCCAATACCTTCTCCTGACTTCTGTAAGTGCCCATACTCATACATGCACATACAGTTAAGTACAAACGTGGATACTTTTTAAAAAATTATTTGTCTTGAAAAATAGCAGTGATAAATCAGTTATACAAATTGCGGCTAGTCCACCACACTGCAGTTACAGGGGAGGTGAAATGTCTAGAAAACATTATGTACTTTTAGGAAAAATGCAGCCGTGCTGAGGGAAGCTTGGGACTATTGATCTCCATCACTCTTGCACTGATTTCCACCAGACCACAAGAGACTGCTGCTCCAAAGGAGACTGGGGGTGGGGGTGAAATGTGTTAGGGGTGACTTGTCCATTCATTGGTCTTCAGTCACATGCTCATTCTGTTGTTCTCTGCAAAGATCGGCTCTCTGGCGTGGGCAAGGAACTCAGGACCGCGGGGGGGGTGCACCCACACACTGAGACAGTGGGGAGGTTCTATTGGGAGCTTACCAAGGCCAGCTGGCCTGGGTCTGAGAAACCCTGGGATAAAACCGGACTCTCTGAACATAGCGGACAATGAGGACTACTGAGAACTCAAGAACAATGGCAATGGGTTTCTGATCCTACTGCACGTACTGGCTTTGTGGGAGCCTAGGCAGTTTGGATGCTCAACTAGACCTAGATGGAGGTAGGGGTTCCTTGGACTTCCCACAGGGCAGGGAACCCTGATTGCTCTTTGGGCTGAGGAGGGAGGGGGACTTGATTGGGGGAGGGAAATGGGAGGCGGTGGCGGGGAAGAGACGGAAATCTTTAATAAATAAATAAATAAATAATTAAAAAAAAAAAAGATCGGCTCTCTGAGCACCGGCCCCGTCACTGAGGCAGAAATGAAGGAGCTGGTGGAGGTAAAGTTAGAGGAGCACAAAGTGGAAGACTCAAGAGCCTCCTCCCAAGCCCTGCGTGAGACTCGTGAATCCACAGTCAAGGGGGCAGCGCCATGGGGGAGAGGAGCCAGAGCTCAGATGGTGAGACAAGGCTTTGCGGGTGGCACAACACCTGAAGAAGACCTTGACCAGAACAGCTGGAGACAGTCTCGGGAACAAATGCACAGTTACCTGGTAATAAAAACTGAACATGGAGACTGAGTAGATACGTCACTCAAAGGATTGAACAGTTTGGGATAAAATATTGGGGCTTGCCGGATGGTGGTGGCGCACGCCTTTAATCCCAGCACTCGGGAGGCAGAGGCAGGCGGATCTCTGGGAGTTCGAGGTCAGCCTGGTCTACAAGTGCTAGTTCCGGGATGGGCACCAAAGCTACAGAGAAACCCTGACTCAAAAAAAAAAAATGGGGCTTAGCACTGGATGCTGTTTCCCCAAAACACACTCTGCCACTCAAACCCATGTACTTGGTCATCCTCCCTGTGGCCAGCCCTCTCCTATAACCCCTGTAGACTACAGAGACACAGACACAACCTGCACCATGGGGAGAACAGGAGAATGACTCACCTCCCAGATGAACTGCCCCGAGGACCAGATCCTAAACCCCACAGCACATCCCATGGCCCTCCCCTTCCATTTCAGCATAAGCAAATCAGCTGGGGCCCTGTCTGCAACTAAGGAGGAACTCCATTGCTCTGGTGCACTGCCCACAGAAAGCAAGCAGGTGAGAGACCTGCTCCCAGGATGTGCTACCGCCACAGCTAACCAGTAGATTCTGTTTCCACAAGATGAACGTCCACTGCCCAATCTCACAAACGTTGTCATCCTCCTCATGGACAGCCCTTCCCTCCAGCCCCAGCAGACTACATATAACCCACACCAGTTGGAAGAATAGATAAGTAACTGCCAGTCTAAGAATACATTCAACAATATGGCACCACCAGAACCCAAGAGCAAGACCTGAGCATGCCAATGCAACTGAAGCACAGGAAAACGACCTTAAAAATAATTTTATAAAGATGACAGAGGTTCTTAAAGAGGAAATGAAAAATTTCCTTTAAAAAATTGAGGAAAAGACAAGAAAAAAATGGAAGAAATCAACAAATCGCTTAAAGAAAGCCAAGAAAGTCAAGAAAAAACAAACAGGTGAAGAAAAAGGGCCAAGACTTGAAAGTTTAAGTTGAAGCAATAAAGAAAACACAAACTGGGGGAATTCAGAAAATGGAAAATCTGGGTAAGTAAACAGGAACTATGGATGTAAACATCACCAATAGAATACAAGAGATGAAAGACAGAATCTCAGGCATTGAAGATAAGGTAGAGGAAATAGATTCATTGGCCAAAGACAATGTTAAATCTAATAAATTCCTAACATAAAACATCCAGAAAATCTGGGACACCATGAAAAGACCAAGCCTAAAAATAATAGGAATAGACGAAGGAGAAGAATCCCAGCTCAAAGGCACAGAAAACACATTCAACAAAATCATAGAAGAAAACTTTCATAATCTAAACAAGTATATGTTTATGAAAGTACAAGGAGCTTACCGATTACAAAAACAGGTTGGATCAAAAAAAAAAAAGTCTGCTTGCTGCATAATACACAAAACACTAAAATACAGGATAAAGAAAGAATATTAAGATCTGCAAAGAAAAAAGGTCAATTAACATATAAAAGCAAATCTATCATAATTACACCCAATTTCTCAGTGGAGACTCTTAAAGACAGAAAGTCCTGGACAGACATCTTTCAGACACTAAGAGACCATGGATGCCAGCCCAGACTACCCAGAAAAGCTTTCAATCACCATAGACAGAGAAAACAAGAGATTTCATGACAAAAATCTGATTTAAACAATACCTATATACAAATCCAGCCCTACAGAAATTACCAGAAGGAAAACTCCAACCCAACAAAGTTAGCTGCACCCATGAAAACACAGGCAACAGATAATAACAAATCAACAAAACCCAAAGAAAGAAACTGTATATGTGTGAGCACATGTGCCACCACCACTAAAACCAAAAATATAACGAGAATTAACAATTACTGGCCATTAATATCTCTTAATATCAATGGACTCAATTTGTCAATAAAAAGAGCGACTAATAGAATTGACACAAAAATAGGATCCATCCTTCTGCTGCATACAAGAAACACATCTCAACTTCAAAGACAGACATTAACTCAGAGTAAAAGATTGGGAAAAGGTTTTCCTGTCAAATGTACCTAAGAAGCAAGTCAGTATAACTATCCTAAAACTTAACAAAATAGCCTTCAAACCAAAATCAATCAAAAGAGATGGAGAAGGACATTTCAGATTCATCAATGGAAAAATTCATCAAAATCAATTTGATTCTTCATAATCAAAATTATGAAGTCTCAACTCTGAGCATCTATGCCCCCAAATAAAAGGAAAACCACATTTTTAAAGGAAATGTTACTAAAGTTTAAATCATACACTAATAGCAGAGAATTTCAATACCCCACTCTCACCAATGGATAGGTCTGCCAAACAGAAACTTAACAGAGAAATGAGGGAACTAACATAAGTCAGATCTTATGACTCAAAGGGACTTAATAGACATCTACAGAACAATTCACCCGAACACAAAAATATACCTTCTTCTCAGCACCTCATGGAACATTCTCTAAAATTGGCCACATATTTGATCACAAAGCAAATCTCAACAAATACAAAAAAAAAAAAAACAAATTGGAATAGCCTTCTATATCTTATCAGATCACCATGTGTTAAATTTAGAGTTCAACACCAAAACAAATTAAAAGAAAACCTTCAAACTCATGGAAATTGAAAAATCTCTTAACTGAATCATCACTGGGTAAAGAAAAAGTAAAGAAATTTAAAACTTCCTAGAATTTAATGAAAATGAATCCACATCATAACCAAACTTATGAAACACTATGACAGCAGTTCTAAGTTCATAGCACTAAGTGCCCACATAAAAAGGTGAAGAAATATCACACTAGTGACTTAACAGCACACCTGAAAGCTCTAGAACGAAAAGAAGCAAACTCACCCAGGAGAAGAAGATAGGAAATAATCAAACTCGACAAAGACAACAATACAAAGAATTGATGACACAAAGAATCAGTTCTTTGAGGAAATCAACAAGATATACAAACCCTTATCCAAGCAACAAAAAAGCAGAGAGAGAACATCCAAGTTAACAAAATCAGAAATAAAAGAACAGACACTGAGGAAATCCAGAGAATCATTAGGTCATACTTCAAAAACCTGTACTCCACAAAATTGAAAAATCTAAAAGAAATGGAGAATTTTCTTCATAGGTACCATATATCAAAATTGAATCAAGACCAGATAAATAATTTAAGTAGACTTATAAACCCTAAGGAAGAAGAAGTCATTAAAAGCCTTCCAACTAAAAAAAGCCCAGGGATAGATGGTTTCAGTGCAGAATTCTACCAGAATTTCAAAGAAGAACAAATATCAATACTACAATATTCGTCAAATTGTTCCACAAAATGGAAACAGAAGGAACATTGCCAAACAATTTTTATGAGGCTACAGTTACCCTGATACCCAAACCACGCAAAGATGTAGCAAAGAAAGAGAATTACAAAAAACAGTATTCCTCATGAACATTGATGAAAATATATTCAATAAAATACTGACAAACTGAATTCAAGAACACACTAAAAAAATTATCCACCATGATCAAGTGGTCTTCATCCCAGAGATGCAGCAATGGTTCAAGATACATATGAAAATCTATCAATGTAATCCGCCATATAAATAAACTGAAATGAAAAAAAAAAGCCGCATGATCATCTCATTAGATGTTGAAAAAGCCTTTGACGAAACCCAACATTCCTTTGTGATCAAGGTCTTGGAGAGATCAAGAATATAAGGAACATACCTAAGCATAATAAAAGAATAGACAACAAATTGATAGCCAACATCAAATTAAGTGGAGAGAAACTCAAAGCAATTCCACTAAAATCAGGGACAAGATAAGGCTGTCCACTCTCTCCATATGTATTCAATATAGCACTCCATGTTCTAGCTAGAGCAGTATGACAGCAAAAAGAGATCAAGGGGATTCAAATTGGAAAGGAAGAAATCAAACGTTCACTATTTGCAGATGATATGATAGTATACATAAGTGACCCCCAAAATTCTACGAGGGAATTATTATAGCTGATAAATACCTTCAGTTATGTGGTGGAATACAAGATTACCTCAAAAAATCAGTAGCCCTCCTACGTACAAATATTAAATGGGCTGAACAAGAAATCAGAGAAACAACACCCTTTACAATAGCCACAGATAAAATATCTTAGGGTAACTCTAACCAAACAAATGAAAGACAAGAACTTTAAGTCTTTGAAGAAAGAAATTGAAGAAGATATAAGAAAATAAAGGTCTCCCGTGTTCTTGGATAGGTAGGATCAACATAATAAAAACAACAATCTTGCCGGGTGGTGGTGGCGCACGCCTTTAATCCCAGCACTTGAGAGGCAGAGGCAGGCGGATCTCTGTGAGTTCAAGACCAGCCTGGTCTACAGAGCTAGTTCCAGGACAGGCTCCAAAGCCACAGAGAAACCCTGT
>NC_022023.1:33501301-33570824 GCF_000317375.1 Microtus ochrogaster | reverse complement strand
AAAAAAAAAAAAAAATCTTAGCAAAAGAAATCTACAAATTCAATGTAATACCTATCTAAGTTCCAACAAAATTCTTCACAGAACTTGAAAGAACAATACTCAACTTCATATGGAAAAACAAACACCAGGTTAGCTAAAACAGTCCTGTATAATAAAGGAATTTCTGGCGGTATCACCATCTTTGACTTTAAGCTCTGCTATAGAGCTATAGTAATAAAAAAAAAAGCACAGTATTAGCATAAAAACGAACAGGTGTACCAACGGAAAGGAATTGAAGATCCTGCGATAAATCCACACACCTATGAGCACCTGATTTTTGACAAAGAAGCCAAAATTATACAACAGAAAAAAAAGAAAATATCATCTACAAATACTGCTGCCATAACTAGATGTTAGCATGTAAAAAAGGCAAGTAGATGCATATTTATTGCCCTGTTCACAACTCACATACAAGTTAATCAAAGACCTCAACATAAATCCAGTTATACTGAAGCTGATAGAAGAGAAAGTGGGAAGTAGCCTTGAAAACATTGACACAGGAGGCAACTTCCTGAATATAATATCAGTAACACAGACACTGAGAACAACAATTAATAAATTGTTCTTCTGAAACTGAAAAGCTTCTGTAAGTCAAAGAAGGACACAGTCAATAAGACAAAACAGCAGCCTACAGAAATGGAAAAGATATTCACCAACCCTACATCTGACAGAGGACTGTTCTCCAAAATATATAAAGAACTCAAGAAACTAGACATCAAAACACCAAATAATCCAGTTAAAAAATATGGTACACATTTAAACAGAGATTTCTCGATGGAAGAATCTCAAATGGCTGAGATTCACTTAAAGAACTGTTAAACATCCTTAGCCATCAGGGAAATATAAAATCAAAATAACTTTGAGATACTCTCTTACACCTGTCTGAATGGCTAAGATCAAAAACACTAATGACAGCCTATGAGAGAGGATATGGAGGAAGGGGAGTACTTTTCCACTTCTGATGAGACGGTGAACTTGTACAACTACTTTGGAAGTTGGTATTGCGGTTTTGAGACACCTGACCTGAGTTCATGGGAGCTCACAGACTCTGAACTGACAGCTAGGGAGCCTCCATAAGACCAACCTAGGCCCTCTTCATGTGTGTGACAGTTTTGTAGCTTGGTCTGTTTGTGGGGTTCCTAGGAGTAGGACCTGTCCCTGGCACTTGATTTGGTTTTTGGGAACCCAATCCCTAAGCTGGGTTGCCTTGCCCAATCTTGGTGCAGGGGGAGGAGCTTTGTGCTACCACAGTTGGATGTGTGTGCCCTGCTGTTGACTCCCGTGGGAGGCCCGCCCCTTTCTGAATAGAGATGGAGGAGGAGCAGACAGGGAGTGGTAGAAGGGAGGTGTGGGGGAGGGAATGGGAGGGGAAGAGGCAGGGGAGGGGAAACTGTGGTCAGTATGTAAAATAAATGAAAAAATAACTTAATAAAAAAAGAAAAACTATTGGGACTTAGGAAAATAAAAGTGAAAGTTAACAAAATTCGTTGGATACTACTTATTCTGCTCCTACATGAGTTTATAGAAAGATAAACACTAAAAACAGATACACACATATACCTTTAAGATGTATGAATGCATTTGTACATATATAAGATATAAGATATATATGGAAGAGGATTAATACCAATTATTAATATTGACAGAGTGTTTATGTATTTTTGGACATATACATAGATTAGTTCATGCACACAGATGTGTATATAAATATATATACATTTTCACCTATCATGGGCATTTTGTATTCCCAAACTGTATTAACCATTAATATGGAAGCTGCTAAATCTTCCAATGGCAGGGTAAAAATGTGGTCATAGAAACAAGCTTTTATAGAGTGTTAACAACGTGCTTAGGTCTGGTTTGAGTGTTTTAAGCACACGCTACGATCCAGAGCAACCACTCCCGTGACGATCCTCTCAAGAAGGCAAGCTCACTTTACAAACAATAAATACAACCCTCAGATTGTCCCAGTCACCTTCAAATTATGTAACTACACCGAGTTCAGAAAAAGATTTTCAGCGTTTTCCCATTTACTCTCCCCATTAATTACTTTCTGATTTTTTGGGGGGAATTCTTAAAAACATCTTTAAAATTCTTTTGAGAGTATCGTTCTGTGTCTGTGTGTGAGTCTGTAACGGCGTAAATGAATGCAGACAGATTGTAAAAATATATATACAGCTTTAATGGAGAAATAGACTTACAGAACCACCTTTCCTGTGGAGCACTGCAGGCATGCTCGCCAGATTTATAGGTAAACATTAGCCCGAGGCGAACACGCCCCCTAAGGGACTACATGAGTCCAGGCACAAGAGTGAATGCAGGTGCCTGTGGAGGCTAAAAGATGCCCTGAAGATGAACTTTCAAGCAGCTGTGAGCCACCCAACATGGTTTATGGGAACCAAGCGTGGGTCTTTTGGGAGAGCAGCAAGAGCACTTGACTGCAGAGCCATCTCTTTTTCCCCTTAGGAGCATCTTTTGAAGACACCACAAGTGAGCTTCACAGCTCTGTAGGAGGGCGGGACCTGATTTTTAAAAAAAATGTTCTTTGCACTGAGATTCGAGACTTCAAACAAGGTAGCGCTGGATTTTTATGTGATTTGAAAAGAGTCAATTAGCTGTTCTGGGTTTATGGACTTCATGCTAAAGAAGAAATAGATTGAATTAGGAGTTGCATTTGAAACACAATATATTTAGGGTCTTTTTCATTCACATATAGGATTTCAAAGCATGACATGGCCCAATCTATAAATAAGAATTTGCTGTTCTCAAGTGTGAAAATGCTATGTTCTTTGAGACTCCAGGATGATCTCTGTTCTGCATTTTCTTGCAATGGTGAGCCACACAAAAAGCTGAGAAGCCCTCAGAGTCCTAGACACCCTTGTTTGGACTTTCATACCATCATTATAAAGCTAGACCTAGGATCAACTAAGGCAATTGCTGTGACAAGCTGCTGCAGGCTCAGGGCTAAAAATAGTCTCTCATCAGGATGCCTTAATGGGGTGAGAGGGGTGGGGCAGCGACCCGGTCTCATTAGCTACTTCTGGCTAGGAGTAGAAACAAATCCGGGAAGAAAAACAGGAGGCATAGAAAGCATCCCTAGGAATCCGTGCTGAGGCATATTTGCCTGTAACAAGTTAGACCAGTGCCGCCATCAGAAATTAGCTCCTAGCACAGCTTAGTGATTCAAAAACCCAATGCTAAAATGAAACTTAAAAGCCACCCACTCTGGTGAGAGTTCACAGATAGTACCTATGCGTGAGAACATCAACAGGGGCGGGGACAACATTGAAAAGGGAAGGAATACTGGCGTAAAATCTTAATAAAATTCACCTGAAATGTTTTTGAGACTATAGACCTCACTGAAACATGTGTATTTTTGTTATTAAATAATAAACATGGATTAAGTTCATCTCATGCTGACACACATACACACTGTGAAATAAGGAATGAGAACATATTCTTTAATATTTTAAGATTTGGTGGAAGCACAGTTTCTAGAAAATACTGCTCTCACCCATCTCGGTCTGTTCTGCTCATTGTCCGACGCTCTCTCGTGCATCATCAACTACATACCTGAAGGAATGAGGAAGCCAACCAGCATGGGGAGCTTCAGGTCTATTCTGCTCATTGTCCGACGCTCTCTCGTGCATCATCAACTACATACCTGAAGGAATGAGGAAGCCAACCGGCATGGGGAGCTTCAGGTCTATTCTGCTCATTGTCCGACGCTCTCTCGTGCATCATCAACTACATACCTGAAGGAATGAGGAAGCCAACCAGCATGGGGAGCTTCAGGAGTTTGGAAATTCCCTGGAGCATCACATCATATTTTGAAGGTAGTCCCAACTATTGTCAGTACTTTATTCTAGATATTTAGAACATTGGCTCTAATGAGGGTCCAAGGATATTTGCACTCATTGTGAAGAAAGGGGCAGAATTTAATCCAAGGTATTTATATTTCAAAGCTCACATTTACAACACAGTCTTTGCTTCACCACACACGTAAGGGTAGGCTCCACACTCTGCTGAGATGTAGAACCGTAAACAAAGGATGCTCTGAAGATAGACCCATCCAAGAGAGTCCTCACTCTGCCACTGACTAACCCTAGGACAGACTGACAGCTGTGTGTCAGTTTCTCACACCAGTACCCTCAGCTGCGAAATGCGAATTCTAAATAGAAATATCACAGGGAAGGCTAAAGGCAAGGTCCTAGTCCTGAGAGCCTTCCCTAGCTCAGCATCCAGAAAAGTAAAACAACAAACAAGAATCTGTAGCCTACATGAACTCAAAATGGCTGTGACCCTGAGCACAGGACCTGCTCATGGATTGGGTAGGGCTTATGAAGCTCTGCCCTTAACTGATGGCTTCTGGGAGAGAGAGAGCTAGGCGTTGGTTTGTTCAGGGATATGATACTGGAGATGTTACTTGTACCCATACAGATAAGCAACACTAAGTGGGTTTGGAAGGGGGTGGTGGTTAAAAACCAGAATTTGGGAGAGAAAAATGGTGGAGATCGGGGAGAAATTGAAGAGCAGGGAATGAGAAACAGATCTAATCAAAACACATTATTTGCATATATGAAATACTCAAACAAAATTAAAAATTTATATGTGTGTATTTGACCTTGACCAGCAGGTCATTCTTTGATGACAGGGTCCTAAGGGGCAGGTCCAGGAAAAGAGAAGATAAAGAAGACAGAGCTGGAGACAGGAGGTCTTGCATAAACTGAAGGCTTAGACCAAGCAAGTTTATTAGGAAGCACAGCATCTTATGCACAGTATTTTGGGGAGAAATAGGACTAAGTCAGTAGGAAGCTGGTCAGGCAATGCTACATAGGGTGAGCATAGGGCATCTCAAGGGCACTGTAGAACAAGCACACAATGGCCATGACTGATAACCAAAGCCCTTTCAGTGGGAAGAGCTGGGTTCTCAGAATCTGAAGCCATAGCTGGGTTCTCAGGATCTGAAGCCATAGCTCCCCCAAGGCCCTAGTCCCAGGCCATCATCAGCTCTGCGAAGAAGTCCCTCCCTGCTTTTAGACTTCTTGAAGGAGCTGTGTTCATTCTTCATCCAGGCCCCAGGGAAAAGCTCCAAGGTCCTGGCCCTAGGCTTTTACTGACTCTGCCAAGCTTGTTCCTGGTTTAGATAAGGAGCTGTGTTCCTTCAAGGCCTTGGGGAAAGCTTTGGCTCAGCCTAGTCTTCAACACGCGTCTACGGCTAACTAGATAAAAATAAGCCAAGCTGAGAAGGCCTTATTGTGACTGACATCAGAATTCAAGGATCATCTGCAATTAACTTTCCTCCCCCATCCTTCATTGATCGCTTGATACATATGCTTCCTCGGAATTGGATTTTTATCCAAGCATGGCAAATTAAACTTCTATTATAACAATTAAAACGATCAGACTGGTGAACGAGATTCTGAGTCTGATTTATTCTGGTTCCAATTCTAGCTGCCAGGCATAAGGGAGACTGTCTTTGTTTGTAGGAGAAGCCTGACAGGCTGGCTGGATTGGCGAAGGTCTATGACGGACTGTCACTCAGAAATCATGATTCTTAATATTTGGGGTGTGTTCCCCACGGACTGGCTAAAGGCCCAGGAGCAGTCACTTCCACATAAAGCCTTTTGTGGGCTCCTCATTCTGCACTCAAATAAATGCACAGACAACAGACCAATGTTAAGAAGGATTTTACAAATCGACCCCCCCCCCACACACACAATAGTTATACTTAGTAAAGTTTTCTGTTAGAATACAATATGACCAGAAAAACAATTTCATAAGTAACGTGCTTGTGTGCAAACTTGAAGGCCTGTATTTGGATCCCCAGCACGGATGTAAAACGGCCTTTCATGGGGTGCATGCTTCAAACCCCAGTGCTGGAAGGTGGAGACAGGAGGTGGGACTTAGAGCCAATCAGTCATCTTGAATCTATGAGCGGTAGTTTCAGCGAGAGAGCTCTACCTTACAATGTAAAGTAAAGAGAGCCAGTAAAGTGGTCCCATGGGAAAAGGAGTTTACTGCCAAGCGTGGAAACCTGAGTCTAATCCCAGGGAACCATTTAGGAAAAGGAAAACCGATACCCACATGATGCCCTCTGACCTCCAGGTGCACACTGTGTACCCTTACACATGCACACCGAGTAAACAAATAAATGTAATAACAATTTTAATTTAAAAAAATGAGGTAGAGAAGTGAGGACTCGAGACAGAGTATGATCACAGGCCTGTGTCACCCAGCCTGTCAGGAATCCTATATTCTCTATAGTTTTTCTAGAAAATACAATAAAAACTTTTTAAACACTTGTAGATAATTCTCAACTACCTCAGATTTCTGAAATAACTCTGGGATCTCATTTCAAAGATCGTAATTGGCTTGACTCTCAAAGAAGGATGGAGATTAAGGAAAGAGCACAGAGAATTCAACCAGCCTAAAATAAGGAGCTTATTAAAATAAAGTCTACACGCTAATGTTAAGATATTCAAACCATTCTACCTTTAGAGAAGTGTTAAAGCCCCAGAGGCAGAAGGCAGACAATTGCTAAATGGTCCAGCTTGCCTTCATGATTGGCCTCACTGTTTTAATAATACGCCTTATGACCTTAAAGTGTGCATCTTAGATCTCCATCTTGATCCTCATTATGGCCTCAGTAGTCACCAGATAACAAGGTCTAATATACAAGCTGTGTGCTCCAAGAACAGCAGGCTTATAAATAAACACATATCTAATGGTTTCATGATTCATTTACAGCAACTGAATCCCTTTCATCCCAGGTTCCTTATTCAGTGGGATCATATGATGCTATGTATGAACCTTTGGTGTCTACTCTGGAAGAGACAGTGCTTTGATGGCTGAAGGTACAGCTAGCCACGTATTTTAGTGTCCAGTGTATTGCTGTATACATTTCTCCCATCAGTGTGGCACGGTTGATGGATCTCTCATCAAAGTATTCCACTGTACATGTGTCTCCTGTTAGTGTAGCACTGTACATGTATCTCCTGTTAGTATAGCACACACATGTATCTCCTGTTAGTGTGGCACTGTACATGTATGTACAGTCAGTGTAGCAGTGTACATGTATCTCCTGTTAGTGTAGCACACACATGTATCTCCTGTTAGTGTAGCACTGTACATGTTTCTCCTGTTAGTGTAGCACTGTACATGTTTCTCCTGTTAGTGTAGCACTGTACATGTATCTCCCATTAATGTGCAAAAGGAGAATTTTCTGAGACGTTCTTTGAGGGGATAGAGAACCACTAAAGAGATGCCTAGTACAAAAAGATTAACATGGTAATTTCTCTGTAAAAATAACTTAGGTGACCAAACAACCTCCCGCTGACTTTCTGAGCATACGGTGCAGCATGGCTGACTCGTGCAGCCTACCTGTGCAGCAGTGCAGCAGTGACTCGTGCAGCCTACCTGTGCAGCCGTAATACTTACTAAGTCCCGGGAGGGTGTAGTCAGGAGTTTCTCCCTCGCTTCTTAATTTCCAAAGCTTCTAGCTTTTCACAATGGAGTCATGAATTCCCTGGATGTTGCGAATGAACAGACCTAGACCCAGGATGGCACTCTAGACGTGTGCGTGTTTAATACATGAAATCAGGGCTCCCTAAAGTGTGTGACTGAGAGTTTACTAGAAGAAACGGAGAAACTTAGATGAGCACAGAGCCCTAAGCAGCAGTGCCTCTCTGGAAGCACAGAGAGGGTGCTGCAGGGGACACTATGGTTTGAGTTAAACTGCCGTGCTGCAGAGGATGCTGTAGGAACTGAGTTGAGTCCTTGCCTCCTTTGCTTCATGGGATTCATATTGGTCTTCCTCAGTTTTCCTCTTCAAGTTCTACTTTCTACTCTTTATAACAAAAGTAAGAAGACTCAAGTTTTGCGTGCTGGACTAACAACTTAACCACCCAAACACTGGCTTTTTTTTGTCTGTGAGAAGGCACTTGAAGCCTCCTCCTTTTCCTCCTTCCTTTCTTCATCTCTGAACTGCTGTTGGAGTCTCCCAATGTTGGGCAACAGTCCTAACCAAAAGGCCTGTAGCTTTACAGCCATGCTTAGGTTACGTGCCTTCATAGCTCCTTGGAAGATTTTCATGTATTCCAGTAACAGAAACTACTAAACTGCTAACTCTTTTTTAAAAACTAAGCTCAAGCCATTTGCAAAGCATTAACAGAAGCACAGGAATGCCAGATAGGGACATGGCATGCTGTATTTATTGCCCAGGACCTTAGATGTATTGATTTCCTTCACCCACCAATAATGTATTAACATACACATAAATACCCCTGAAGAAAAAAAATTATATTTGTTGGAAAAGTTTATTCTAGAATGCTCTGTTTCTAAAGATACTTTAGTTTTGAGATGTATTTTTTAAGTGTGTGTACATGTATGTGGGGGAGAGAGGCACACACAGAGTCCAGAAGGGGGCGCCTCAGATGCCCTGGAATTAACATTCCAGGTTGTTGTAAGCTATCCCATGTGGCTGCTGGGAATGGTTCTTAGCTCCTCTTCAAGATCAGTGTATGTTCTTAATCTCCAAGCTGTCTCTCCAGCCCTATAGCTGTGTGTTGAATTCTCAATGTCTCCATAATTACGGAGTCTATCCCAGGGCTGAGAGGTCATTCTGGATCACTCAGCTTTTACTTCTGACTTTTGTGTCCCTCTTTTCCACGTATTCAAATTCTGACAGATGAGGGGTTTTTATTTGATTGGTTGGTTGGCTGTTTTTGTGCGTGGTTTAGTTTGGGATAATTTTGAGGCAGGTTTCCTATAAAATGCAGGTTGGCACAGAGCTTCCAATCTTTCGGGCTCAGCATCCTGGGTGCTAGGATGACAGGTGCATAACACATACCCAGTCCCGCACTGGTCAGCTTTAATGTCAGCTTGATTTGGACAGCACTCTTGTTCACTCAATCCCCAAAGTGCTAGGCGTCCCAGGCGCAGGCAGCTATGTGTACACTGGCTTTTCCTTGGACACAAAAGAACTTAGAAAATTCTGATTAGCTACTGCAGAAGTCTGAAAACATAAAGCTGCAAAGGAGCATTATTTCCCTGTAAGATGTTTATGGGGCCCCACTGTGCCTGTGACTGCTGAAGTTAGCTTTATTCTGGAAATAACCAGGATAGCTAAAAGATAAAACAATCATATTTCTATTTATTATAAGGGAAAAACTCATGAAACAGGAACGAGAAGTTCAAGCTCAGCTGTGCTGTGATGGAATTACACAGAGAGAGCGTACCTGGGCCATGTGCGGTCTTAGAAAGCCACACCCTAACTTGGTCCCAAGTCTTTTTTTTCTTTATTTATTTTTAATTAAAAATTTCCACCTCCTCCCCTCCTCTCATTTCCCTCCCCCTCCCCCACCCCCCTCCTCTTTCCTCTCCTGTCCAAAGAGCAGTCAGGGTTCCCTGCCCTGTGGGAAGTCCAAGGTCTTCCCCCCCCCATCCAGGTCCAGGAAGGTGAGCATCAAAACAGACTAGGCTCCCACAAAGCCAGTACATGCAGTAGGATCAAAACCCAGTGCCATTGTCCTTGGCTTCTCAGTCAGCCCTCCTCGTCCAACACGTTCAGAGAGTCTGGTTTGATCACATGCTCCATCAGTCCCAGTCCACCTGACTTTGGTGAGCTCCCATTAGATCAGTTCCACCATCTCAGTGGGTGGGCACACCCCTTGCAGTCCTGACTTCCTTGCTCATGTTCTCCCTCCTTCTGCTCCTCATTTGGTCCCACCTCTTAAAGGTAATTGGTTGACAAAAATTCCCCATCATGCTACGATAAAATTACCCCTTAAGCACCGTTGGTTTTGAAAATGAGAGGGAACTGTATTTTAAATAAATATATGCCCCCAGCATCTTCATAACCACTCAAATTCCTCATGCGCAAAGCCGCAGAGGCTGAAATAAGAGTTCTCTACTTCAGACAAAGGGTTTCCTTGACCCAGGGTTACAAATGGGTTTTTTAAGCAAGTTCACAGTGTACAAAGGTGTTAAAAAAATCCCACATTGTAGGACCTGTTTCTTCCCTTTAAAAAGAGACTAGAGATTCTCTTACAGAACTCTGGTGTTCATCTCTCCTCTTCTTAGTCTGGATAAGCTTTTCAACACATATTCTCCACCTTTCTTCGCCCTACATTCTGTCTTGACTTTTGGCTGTTTCTAGACAAAAAACCTTAAGAAAGAGGTTATGCTGAATTGACCCTATGTGTTAAGACTTAGCGTGCTCACTGGCACACTGTGGTACTCACTGGGCACTTGCCAGTCGCAAGCACGGGTTCTAATTCTTGAAGAAGGTGTAAAGTGGGTCTTGCTTATTGTCTGGAAAAACAACAATAACCACACAATCCTCCTTGAATCTGGCCGGAAGTCATTGGCTATGGAGGTCGCGGGCCCTAGAACCAAACGCACCATCATTATTTTGCCCAGGGGTCATGTTGTTAGGCTGCAGAAAAACATTTACATTCGTACCTGTAAACCTGGGCTGTGCCCAACAGTGGTGGAATTGCTTCCTTCTGCAGTGGACATCAGTCAACGGACAGACGCACAGCTAGCTGGAATGCTGAGACAGACACCGTGTGCTCAGCTTCCCCTGGAAGCCAAGACTCAGGGACCAACCTGAAGAGCAGTTAGAAGATGGGGCGGAGTGCTGCGAGATGCTGGAGGTGACAGTTGTGACACTCGTGGGCTCGCAGTAACTGTGCTTGCCTGCAGGAGACCTCACAGGACAGTGCTTTATTCCTAATTGAAACATTCCTTCCAGGCCAGATGGGAGAGGTCACAAGAGGAAAATGAAAGGACACGTGCCTGGGAAAGTGGAACCATGGGAGTTTCTTTAGGGAAAGAATAAACACCTACTGGAAAAGGACTTTGACCAGTTGAGCTGGGAGAATTGATTCTACTTGGAAGCCATGCAGAGAGCTTTAGGGAGGGCTGCCGCTTTTGTGAGTTTTCACCTCTGTTGGGGTGGGCCTTTTGCTGATGCAGAGGCTTTTGGGCATCATTTCTGCTTCTGTAAGTATCTCCAATAGAAACTCCTTAGTTCACCCAGTTGGACATTGCTGCAATCGTTACTTTGGTCCATCCTGGGTTCACTTTGGGGGGTGAATAGATGTGTGCGCTACATCACACAACAGACCAGCACAGAATCAAGTCAGGCAGCCTCCCTGGCACAGATGCAGACTCCTTGGCATAGAAGGATGAGGCGCTCTCCGGGCTCCACCCCCTGTTACTGAGGCGTTACTAACGACCGAGAGTTTTGGGAGGAAGGATACACATTCTTTTTCAAGGAGGTTCCGGCTCTAGGTTTCTCAGGCTCCTAGGGATGGCCCACAACCATGTGCGTCCAATAAAGCATAGTAAGGAGGAGGAAGAAGAGGAAGAAAAGAAAGGGAGGAGGAGGAGGGGCAAGAGGACCAGGAGCAGCACACGTGAAGGTAGAAGGGGGCATGTTGTGGGTATACCGGGGAACTTGGGGGGTAGGAGGTGGAGATGATATTTTTATTTTATTGAATACATATATAAAATTGCCAATCACAAAGAAAAACCATAATACAAATGCAACCTTGATGGATACTATTGTCTTATGATTTGTTTCTTCCTGACTCCTTGAAATGCAGTGTGGAATTGGTGGTCCTGCTTGAGACCCAACTGTACAGAGTTTTCAGACTTACCACAGTGGCCAGCGTACTCTAGAATGCAAATCTGATAGTTAAGCCAGACTTACTACAAAGCTGCCATTGCCTTTGAGAACATATTTTCTAGGAAACAGATCTGGCTTAGATTTCTACTTGTAATTTCCATTCTGCCCAGGAAGACTTTCTGAGTAGTAACTTTTTCACCATGAGTGTTTTGCTTGTTTGTTTTCTTACTCTTCCATAGACAGGTCATGACTAACCACCTAATGAGCTATTTTTCACGTACTTAATAGAGGCAGCGTAGAGCTTGTGTCCTATTAAAAAAAAATCACTGCTAAATATATCCCCCCCAAAAAAACAATGGTGAGAAAGAATTAAAGGGAGACCTGACTCAAGAAGAAATATTGCCTAACGTGGTGAAGTTTTTCATAGCTACATCCTGACTCACAATATTGGCAACCGATCTCTCCTTCAAGTTCATTCCACCAAGCCAGTGGTTGGCTTCCCTGGTGCTATAGGTAGATGTTCTGCCTGTGGATTTGCCTTGGAATTTCCATGCACTATAGGAATGAGAAAGCAGACAATGTCTCTCAATAATTAGCTGCTGTATTAGCTGTGCAGAAGGTACAGTCTAATGCATGCAGGACATGCTTGCATGGCACACAGAAGTAATGTCTGGAGGAAACTGCTTGTCTTCCAGGAAGTACTACATAATTGATTAAAATCATCTAAGGGAGCCAGCCTTAGCGTTCCAGTCTGCTTTTGCCAATGGCTGCACCAGAGGTTGGATGCATTTGAGAGCACAGGAATCCGGTTGGAATTAATTATCAAATGTTCATTTGAATACCTCCCTGATCACTCATTGTCAAACCTTAGCTTGCATACAAATGACTGTCTTATAACCACACAAACTCCTGGACCTGTATTCCATGTATTTTGATCGAATAAGTGTGGAACGGCTTGGAATCCTGTATTTGCAGCAAGCAGAGAAGTGATTACTAATCTTGTAACCATCTAGCCACACCTGAAAACATTTGTTTAGAGTCCCATCCTTGTGTACTGGGAAGCCAGCCTTCTTCCAGATGAGGCTCTCAAGCCCTTCTTGTACACACTGTGAAACTAGGACAGATGTCTGCTTCCATTGTTAACAGTAACAATATTACTGATAAAATATCCCTAATTGCTGTGAATAATATTTAACAAATTGATATCTAATGGGCAAAATATTTTGACAATATATAAGGTATTTTGTATACTATCAGCTCATTTAATCTCTAAAAATCACCCCAATTACCTCTAAATAACCACCCTGCTCAGTGCCCTGATTTATTTCCTGGTGTTGGGGCTGTGGATGTATCCAGGGACTTGTGTGCATGCTCTCCTGTGGAACTCCACCCTGGCCCTTCATCCTTTAAGACAGAGTCTCACTAAGTCCTTCACACTAGTTTTGAACCTGTGTCTTCTGACCTCTATTCCTTACATGCTGAGATTTGCAGCCATGTGCCAAAAACCTTGGCTATTTTCTGATTTTCTTTTGAACCTTCAGAACTTTAACAAAGACCTCACAGAGTAAGTGCCTGAACCTATAACAGGCTGCTACACACCCTGTGATCTTAGACTTAGCTGTCTGTTACATAGGGCTCCCCGCGGGTGTGTCAAGCCTTCTTGGTTCTCCTTGCGGTCCCGTCCAGGCTCTCTGTTTCCAGCTTCATTTGCTGTATCTCACCTTCCATTCCCCATCCAGTCAGCCTGGGACTTCTGATTCCTGCCAACCAGGATATATTGGAAGCACATGGCATGATCCTGCTCATACAGAACGTAGTCTTCTTAAAGAGATCTATCTATTTGTGGGTGGACGTTTCCAATTCTGAAATTTCATATGAAGAAGAGCTGAAGAGATGACTTAGCAGCTAAGGGCTCATCCTCCTCTTGCAAGTGACTTGAGTCCAATTCCTATCACCCATGTCCCATGGCTCACAACCACATGTAACTCCAGTTTAAGGGATTGGACATTTGACCTCTGCCAGCACCTGTGTATATGTGGCATTCACCCCTCCCATACAGGTACACACACACACACACACACACACACACACACACACACACACTATTACTACTACTACTACTAATAGTATAAATAAATCTTTTTCAAATATATATAATTACAGTTATAATATAAATTGTAAAGGAAGCTGAGACTTCCTAGATTCTTTGATGAAGAGACAATAGATAATACTGATGACCACCATATGTGACCTTTTGAAACATATATAGTGGATAATTAGGGGATTAGGTGAACAACTAGTCGGTGATGATGGTGTGGCTGGTTTTGTAAGACTACAGAAGAGCCAGAGAGCCCAGGGTGATCATCAGAGAGTTCCGAGAAAACTAATGAAGCCCAAAGGAAGAAACCAAATGCGAACCGATATCAAAGTGGGCCTGAAACGCAGAACATTGCTGAGGTGCTAGGTTAAAACAGCCAGCCACCAGTGGTCAGGAGCAGGTTGTTGGTAACGGTGAATATGCTGTCAATGATCATGTGTGAATGGCAGGGCCAGCCCTTAATCTCTAAACAGTGTGGGGCAATCTGGGAGAGGGGAAGGGTGGGCTGCAGTGTTCTGTTTGAAAGGCAGCTCTCTTCCAAATATGTCATTGGTGTGGCCTCTGGTACGACTTTTCAAGGCACAGGACCTAAATTTTAGAAAGGCAGGAACATTCACAAACTCCACAATATAAGGAGCAGATTTCCTGGGGAGAGGCAGTGTAGGAGATTCATGCCTTAAAGGTGTGCAGAATTGAAACTCATGCTCTTCTGATGTTCTGACATTTCTTCTTGGCCACTAAGCCCAGCACAGGAAGTCATCAGAGATGATGAACTCGCACCTACACCCTATAACCAAAGAGTTTCCATTCCTAGCAAGAGTCAGCATGGAAGCCCTAGGACCACGGAGCCTGACTCAGTCAAGCTCTATCTGTATTTGAAGGGATGAGGTGACCATTTCCTTGTTCCCTCTAGTACTACAGGTCATGGAATAAAGATAGCAATATTCTCAAGGAGAACAGGACCAACAAGAAACTAAGGTTGAAGTGAGCATTCGCCTTGAGTGAACAGGGAAGGTTTTCTCCGTGGATTTCTCCATCCTCTACAGGAACAGGAAACCATTCTGCTTTGCTTTTACCCATCACAGTTCAAAATAATAGATAGACCAAATGAACAAGCAGAGTGTGGTTTGATAATGTGTAAATAGCTCAGCAGCTCCTAATGCCCAATAACTCAAGGCTGAGTCCGAACAAGGGCGATTTCCATAGATCCCTTTGCAGGCCTCGTCAAAGAGTGATTTACGAAACTGTTGTTCATGGGGTGTCATTTGTTCAAACACATAGCCCAAGACTGTCCTGCATTCAAGACCCCCATTGCTCTCAGAAAGTGCCTTTGAATCAAACTGCTAGTTTTCAATTCTTTTTGCAATTACCTGTTCACTTTCCCAAAGGGCCCAAGTTAATAATGCTGGCAGTTCCTGGTGCTGATCGATTGTTTACGATTACTTAAAATGACATCTGACTGGGCGTTTCTTTGCTATCATCTTGGTAAGGTTTGTTTGGGATGCCACAGAACTTAAAATTTGCAGCATAACTCACTGATGGCTGCTGAAATTTTGCCATGCATCTTAAAATTAGCATTTCAAAGAGGTTTTATGAGTGGAGGTTGTATATGTGTCTATGGGAGGTAGTTTGGAGCGCATGTTCTCATAATAATGCTCATATAATTGGCTTTTTACAGGCAGAAATGAGCTTATTCACTGTTGGCATGCAGGAAAACAAGTATTAATTGAGAAGACTAAGTGAGCGGTTTGCTGCTAACAGCAATGCTAATCCTGTTATATTCTCATGGGACTTAATTTATCATTTATGAAATGGAACACTTTTATTTTTAAGCTCAGTTGAAGCCTACAAGGTACACAGACTTTCTTTCATTATTCTCGCCAGGAAAAATCATACACCTGATATAAATAAAAGAGAATTTGAATTCACGGCTTTTCATAGCTACAGCACTGTCTGAGGTGTGACTGACAGCCTTGCCTCAAGTAGAAGCTCTCGAGTTGGTGAAACTTGTGAAATGGCTAGAAGTTGGTTTTTCCCACTGACTGGTTTCATTCACACATCCTTTCCTTCCCTAGGGGGTCTACAAAGAAGGCTGTGTGGGGCCATTAGGAGCCCTGGGAGACACTCATGTCTCTGATGTATCCTCTCTTCAAAACCTGTTCTCAAAAAGGATCTAAAACTCTGCTCTTACAAACTATAGCTGAACACTGACCTCTTTTGGGAGGTTCTGTTTCTAGCCCACAGTCTGGGTTTATCCAGAGCTTTCCTGGCCCGTAAAGTATAGCAACCTGGGTGCAAGCTTAGCACAAGAAGCTCAAAGGAGCCAGTCAGCTATGCTCCAAATCTCCAAACCAGGTACTGACAGGACATCCAGCACCATATCAGAACCAGGATGTGATGGGGAGCCTGGCTATAGTGTCAGCCATATGAATCTTCAATTACATTTTATCACATAAACCCCACTGTTTGGTAGAAACTTATCAAGTAATTCCCAAACACCAACGGTAGAATTTCAGGAATCTGTCATCTATAAAAGAGACTTGGGGATGGGCATGAATGACCTTTGATGTCACACTTAGCATCTGCTGAATACTATGATGCTGTCATGGCTGGTTTCTTCTATCAAGTAGGATGCTAAAACTGCATTTGCCGTATTTATGCAAACCTGATCACAAGCCCCTTATGCTCTGTGCCCTGTCCCCCTCCTTGCTGCATATTCCTGAAGCATCCAAGTCCAGAAGTCTACATACTATCCTATTTGCTGAGCAGACAAGTGACAACCTTACTTGATATAGGTCCTAAACTAGGGGTTTGGACAGCTCAGTCTAAACCAATCATTCTGAATCCCAAAGTATTCAAGAAAGGGAAATCCATACACATTTAGCATATTCTTTCAGAAGGCACTTGGCATTTCTTCCTGGAAAGCATTTAAACATAACCTGGCATTTTCCGGCCTCTGAAGTCCTGACTCAAAGATTAGATAGGTAAGGAAAGGCAAAATTTCCAGCACTAAGCTCCAGATCTAGCATCATATGGATATCTTCGCTTCTCATACGTCCTGCACAGCAGTTTGCTCAAGTTGATGAGAACAGTAACAGGCTGTTAAAGACAGTGTGAAATGGTAACAGGAGGAAGATTTAAGATTCGAGGCATAAAGTAGAATCTCTACGAAGGTCATTTCCGGGCTAGGGAGGTTGTTCAGCAGTTAAAATGATGCGCTGCTCCTGCAGAGGATCCACATTCAATCCCCAGCACCCATGTCCAGTATGTTGCAACTGCCTATACCTTCAGTAGGTATAACACCCTCTTCTGATCTCTGTGGACGTGTCACTCATATGTGCATAGCTACACACACACACACACACACACACACACACACACTCACACACACACACACTAATGTTTTTAAAAGAACGAAACTATCTTTCATAAGAAGTAACTTAGATGTAAGAGTAGCTTACAAAGACCCTGTATTATGAAAAGTGACCACACCACAATGAGTGGCAATTTGCACACTTATAAGATCTGTCTAGAATGACATTTAAAACAAGGAGAAGAGGGTTGCTGTTGTTAAAACTGAACTATGAGATATGCATAAGCCCGTGTGACCAGGATGGTATCGTAGTCCCTCAGTGTAAGCATCTCTTCATGATCCCTGAACAGCATCTGTCCAAACATCCTTCCAACATGATCTGTGTTGCCCCTTCAGTCCAACATGATTTCTTCCTCCTACAGAGAGATTTTCATCAACCATCAAATGGTTTCTATTCAAGAGAGCAATTAACACTGGACTCAAGAACATAAATGAGCGGCAGCATCCTGAGGTGTTGGGAAATTATTCCAGTCTCCACCCATCTTTCTGTCCTTCACTGACCAGACGTCAATGGCCCATCATCTGTCACTGAGTTCAACACCAAAGTATGGATATGGTGGTGCTCACTTGCAATCCCAGTGCTTGTGAGGCAGCAGCAAGAGCATGGCTGTAAGTTCAAGGCCACTGTGGTCTACATAACAAGTTCCAAACCAGCCTGGGATATACAAGACCCTTTCTCAAAAACTCAGCCAAGAAGATAAATTCAATCCATTTCACCTCATCTCCGCTCAGCTCTGAGGATCTTTGACAGTGACTGGGTTTCATTCTTGTTTCTCTGGGCCAAATTATTCTTCCTCTGTTTGCACTTTGCACATGGCCTCGTGTCGTCTTGTGGTGACCTCTTTCAGAGGAGATTTCTTTTCTATTTGGTGAAGGGAGACCCACTGATCTTGTGTTCTCTATTTCAGTATCACTTGCGAGCAGAAGTCAATTAGGAGTCATGTGTCCAGCAGGACAGAGAACACACCTGTATTAACTGGACTGCTAACCATGGCCTGCCCTACTTTTAACCTCAGACCTAAAACAACCCAAATCCCATCTGTTCTTACCACCAACCAAAAGACTTCCGTCTCCTGTTTTATAAGTAGAAAATGAGTCCTCATCCCCCGCCCAAAATATTCATACATTATATGTCTTTTAAAAAGGTCTGCTTTCAAGGTTTAGAGGCATAAATAAAAGCTTAGAAAATGAGCTCATATTCTCCAAATCAGGGAAAATATAACTGAAATAATAACTCCAAGGTCTTAGACTTTAAAATTCACCTCTAAAAGTAGCAAAATCAGATGTATTTTATACTTTTTAAAAAACAGGTTTACAAAATTAAGGTGAACCTTTGGAAACATTGGAATAGTTTGGCAATTTTTAATTTTAAAAAATGATTATGAGGCTGGGCATAGTGGTACATGTCAATGATCTGAGATCTCAGTTCTTAGGAGACAGAGCCAGAAGGAAAGAGACTTCACGATGAGCCTGGAATGGGTTTACACACGCTGTCTTTAAAAGAAAAAAAATCAAGCATAAGTTCACGATGAGCACGCATTTTACTTTCAGCTAAGGTTTGTGTTAAGATTAATTTTATTGAGACATATTTGTGTCTGCATGTATAGATGTATGTGCACATGCGTGCAGTGCCCAGGGACGCCAAAGGACGGTGGCAGCTCACCTGGAACTGGAGTTACAGGTGGTTGTGAGCCATCATATGGGTGCTGGGAACAGAACCTGGGTCCTCTGCAGGAGGATTCAGTGTTCTGCTTTGCTGGGCCACCTCCCCCACCCCAGGATTTGGGCGTTAATGAGAAATTCTGTTACTCTGATATTTCCGAATTTCTTGTGTTGTTTATGCTTACATCGGAAGAGTTGCCCTTGTCCCTGTGGGGGAGTGGAGGGCAGTGAAAGGACACCATAGGGGCTGAGCTGACCAGTGCAGGTGGGGGGGGGGGAGTGTGAGCTAAGTACTCAGAATAGTGCTCAGGATCAGCTGCAGACAGGAAGCTTTTCAGCCTACGGAGCGCCCCTCCTTGATTTACATCATGGATGTCACTTAGAGGGTATAAATGTGGAATGTTTCATCTGGTGGATAGAAAGTAAAATAATTTTATTGTACCACAGTCCATGAGCTGATAACTGATGAATTAATAAAGGAAAACAGTAGAACAAGAAACATATCCCCAGCCAAAGTTTTTCTTTTTTCTATTTATTTATTTATTTATTTATTTATTTATTTATTTATTTATTTATTTAAGATTTCTGCCTCCTGCCCGCCACCGCCTCCCATTACTCTTCCCCTCCCCCAACAAGTCCCCCTCCCTCATCAGCCCAAAGAGCAATCAGGGTTCCCTGCCCTGTGGGAAGTCCAAGGATCACCCACCTCCATCCAGGTCTAGAAGGGTGAGCATCCAAACTGCCTAGGCTCCCACAAAGCCAGTACGTGCAGTAGGATCAAAAACCCATTTCCAGTGTTCTTGAGTTCTCAGTAGTCCTCATTGTCCGCTATGTTCAGCGAGTCTGGTTTTATCCCATGCTTTTTCAGACCCGGGCCAGCTGGCCTTGGTGAGTTCCCAAAAGAACATCCCCATTGTCTCAGTGTGGGGGTGCACCCCTCGCGGTCCTGAGTTCCTTGCTTGTGCTCTCTCTCCTTCTGCTCCTGATTTGGACCTTGAGATTTCAGTCCGGTGCTCCAATGTGGGTCTCTGTCTCCTTTCATCGCCTGATGAATGTTAATATTCAGGAGGATGCCTATATGTTTTTCTTTGGGTTCACCTTCTTATTTAGCTTCTCTAGGATCACGAATTATAGGCTCAATGTCCTTTATTAATGGCTAGAAACCAAATATGAGTGAGTACATCCCATGTTCCTCTTTTTGGGTCTGGCTTACCTCACTCAGGTTAGTGTTTTCTATTTCCGTCCATTTGCATGCAAAATTCAAGAAGTCATTGTTTTTTACTGCTGAGTAGTACTCTAATATGTATATATTTCATACTTTCTTCATCCATTCTTCCATTGAAGGGCATCTAGGTTGTTTCCAGGTTCTGGCTATTACAAACAATGCTGCTATGAACATCATAGAGCATATACTTTTGTTGTATGGTAAGGCCTCTCTTGGGTATATTCCCAAGAGTGGTATTGCTGGATCCAGGGGTAGGTTGATCCCGAGTTTCCTGAGAAACCGCCACACTGCTTTCCAGAGTGGTTGGACAAGTTTGCATTCCCACCAGCAATGGATGAGTGTACCCCTTTCTCCACATCCTCTCCAGCAAAGGCTATCATTGGTGTTTTTTATTTTAGCCTTTCTGACAGGTGTAAGATGGTATCTTAAAGTTGTCTTGATTTGCATTTCCCTGATCGCTAAGGAAGTTGAGCATGACCTTACAATACTGCCAGAATCTAGATCTGAGGACTAAAAAGTCTTATATGACTACAACATGACTATCAATCACCAAAAGGAAATATATGTTCACTTATTTTACATAGATATTCACATGACACATATATTATGAAATTTAAGACATCTCATTATTAGATATAAAAATAGAGATACAAGCTCTAAGATTTTGTCCATACCATTCACACCCTTGGGAGAAATGTACTAATGAATTACTATCAGCAATTTGCAATAGCGCATATCTGGGACCTTTTGCTTGTTCATGTGTTCAGTGTGAGTCATGAAATAAAGAATTATGAAGAGCGTAGACCTTCTCCACATGACCCTGCTCCCTCTAGGTTTACTTCAGGAATGAAATACTTATTTTTGCCTAAAGGTCTAGAGACCAACACAAATATCACCCTCTACCTTGGTTACCATGCACAAAAGAAAGGAGGTGTGCCCTCCCACCTTTGTACTGGGTGTAGAATTAGCAGCATAAAAGCAGAGGTTTCTCACCATAAACAATCATTACTATGTAAATGAACAGTCTCTCTTTTCGAATTAGCATACTTAGAAGGCAATACAATCTCCAAAAGCACCTTGTGAATGATGCAACTGGAGAATTTTTTACACATGATAAACCAGAAAGCTGAGCCTCCACATTAAGTACCATTTGCCTGGTGCCTGTACATAATAGGTTATTACAATAGTGAGAGAATAAATGAATTGATGAAAACTTGAATAGAACCTGTGATTGGAGCAGAACCATTGGTGAAATCTAAGACCAAAAACCCTAGTGGCTCCAGAACCTTCTTCTCAGAGTGCAGTTGCCCTGGGTATTGGTGATGGAAAGACAGACTGAAGTTAGAATAGAAAGACCTGGGTTCAGTTTCAAGCAATTTCTGAGCAGTCTGATCACTCTGCTCCTAAGTCTTACACCATTTAAGTTCCACAGGTGGGTGGATTTAATTCCTGCCTTGCCCATCACAGGGCTAAGCTAGAGAATCTGTGTGGAATGGTCTAGCATTGCTAGGAAAACCTTCTAGAGGCCTGGAAGATCAGATTTTTGTCAAAAGTCTATTTCAAGAAAGACATATGTGTGAAGCATACATACCAACTACCCTGATAAACCTAAGTGTTGAAACTGGGTTTTTTTTGTGCTCCATCTGGTCATATAGCTTCATCATAGTAAATATTTACAACAAATGTGAAACTGCTCCATATACAAAGAAGCACAAAACCTTGGAAGTGCCTGTGAAGAAAAGGCTGGTTAATACTGAAGATTTGCGCTTTTGTTTTCTAGGTTCCCCAAAGCAAATACCTTAGACTGGATAGTGTGAGTAATAGAAATGTATAGGTCGTGGAGCCGAGGCTGAAGATTTGTGGCCTCTTGAGGCTCCACTCTGAAGACCTCAACTTCATTTAAAGGCTTTTTCCTAAATACCAGGCACTTTGCTTCCTGGGGCACTCACATCTAAGGATGCATCATCTACATTCTGAGAAAAGAGAATCCACATCCAGGAGGAGAGAGAAACGGTGCTACACAAATTCTAAAGGCTTGCAGTCACCAAAGAAGGGGATTCACACAGGGTTCTTGAAGGAACCGAGATCTGTGGGGGGTTTTGGAGTAAAGGCATCTAATGGAGTGGGCATTTCTCACAGGAAGAACACGGGGACTCTTTATGGAATGAAGATGTAGGTGATGCATGTGCAATCCTGCTTCGTCAGTCCTCATGACCCTCGATGCATGACAGCCACTCCAATGGGTAACATGTAGGCTTGCAAAAGGCTTTCACTATTATCACTTTGTGATGACTTGAACGTGGCTTCCATAGGGAGTGGCACTATTAGGAGGTGTGGCCTTGTTGGAATAGGTATGGTGTTGTTAGAGGAAGTGTGCCTCTGTGGGGGTGGGCTTTGAAGTCTCTTTGATCAAGCTACACTGGGTGTAGAAAACAGGAAATCAAACAGTTGACTTCCTGTTGCCTGTGGGTTAAGATGTAGGACCGTCAGCACCATGTCTGCCTGCATGCTGCCATACCCCACCCTGAGGATAACGGACTAAACCTCTGACCTATAAGCTGGCCAAATTCAATGTTTTCCTGTATAAGAGTTGCCATGGTAGTGGCATCTCTCCACAACAATAGAAACCCTAAATAAGGCACACTTCAAATAGTTTTAGCCTATGGCTTATCTATCCCTAGCACACAGGAAGTAGAACCCAGACATACTGAGTTCCAGCCCAATTCTTACTCCTGCATTCTTGTTCTATCTACCCCTATAAATTTTAAATCAGCATTTGGATTCTCGTGTGTCTCTCTGATGCCCCAGAATGTAACTGATAAAGTGTTAAATGTGACCAAAAAAAAAAAAAAAAAAGAGAGAGACCACACAAGTCAAGTATCAGCATAGGTTTAGATCACCAAGGTGCTTCTCTGACTCCTAAAGATAAGTAGCCTCCAAACTGTTATTACTGTATAGGTTAAACAGTAATTAAGGAAATTTTTACATTTTTCCTCAGAAACTTTGAATCTAGAGAATCAAAGACATTCTGGAAAGAAGTTATTTCTGTCAGCTGCCATCTGTTATAGATAATGTTTAATCAACTGATTGAGCCGGGTGCATATCTTAAGACACAAAGTCACTCAGCATGATTTGAGATTCCATAGATTATCTGCGTGCTAAGTACTATATTTGAATTCCGCACTAGGGATGCATTATAAATTCCTCCCTCGGTGACAGCTATGAGCCTTCACAAACTCAACCCTTAAAAATTTAACTAGCATTGCAAAGCAAGGGCGTGATCATAGAGCTGGAATGAAATGCTTCTTAAGGCATTATTAAGCATGCCCTCGTGTCAGAATACGGCATGGGTCTGTAAGCAGGACAAGTTGAGAAAGAGGAATTAAATAGAATAATTTCATTAAAAGTTCATTTGAAAATTCTCATTTCTTTGGGAGAACACTAAATGTGCTTCTTTCTAAGCCAGTCATAATTCTTTTGGCACAGCCTAAATCAAGGAAAAATAAATGCAAATGCACAAATACTGTGAGTATAGATCACTATCAATGCACAAGAGAGTTTTATCTTTACACTGCTTTAGGGACCCGAAGAGTGGGCATGTTTTTGGCAATGTAGAATTATCTTATATAGAATGTGACAATATGGAAACTAAATTATGGTGAAACTGTGAGATAAACTCACATTTAAGGATGCATCATATAAGTTTAAGGATTCTATTAATAATCTGAGGCCTTCAGTCTGAATATTGCTTAACTACATTGTTTTGAAACCTTTTTATACAATGTGTGACCCAATGAGCACTTACATTATTATCAGTTCACAGCGTTTTGGAAATGGTGAAAGGTGTTCCTTTAGCACTGTTATAAGAGACTCTCCATTCTAACAACATCCTATGTGACACCTCGCATCCTGTTAGAGTTTGGGAACTCTGTCTCTAGAAGCATGCACCAGACTGTCCTGTGTTCCTGTCATGCACTGTGACACTTAGGCTAGAAACCTCCCCTCAGGCATCGTTGTGCTGTGATACCATGGAGATAATGAATGCAAGGCCATTTGATGTTGCCATCAGGAGAATCCACCTAAAAACCAGACGAGAATTCAAAGAACTGGGAGACACTGCATTAGTGAAAAGGCATGGCAGCTCCCCAGCTATCCCCACCTAAAACACCAACTTTAACCATCTCCTTATGTCTACTTAGAAAGATCTGAAGCTCAATAAGGAAGTCACAACAAGTTCCAGAGACAAGCTAAAACAACCCAGACAGAGCCTGCTTTATAACAGCACTTTCGACAGAAGGTCTTTTTGAATAAGGACGAGATTTGAGTTGCTAAGTCATGTAATTACAATCTTCTGAACCATGAGGTTACTATAAAAGCCAACCCCTGGAGCTTTCAGAACCCTAATACATGGATTCTCAGAAAGGTTCTTGTGTCTCAGTTGATCCTTTCCATGCATTTTCTTTCTGATGTTTAATCACTAAAGGATCGAGCCCAAATATTGTCACATCGAGAAGATCTGCCATGTGTATTATTTGCCATTTTACCATGGCAGATGCTCCATTATTTCCTCGCTCATTTTTGAGCACCAACTGTAATCATGGTAATGCGGATTTATGACTCAACTGTAAATTATCCATCCCCTACTAAAGGCTCATAGCTCGCATAGATAATTCTAAAAATGGTAAGACCCGCGTGCAATATGCCGTAACAGAGACAGGAAGAAGTGTGTAATGGACATCTGTTTGGGGGATGAGGAGCAATGGAAGTCTTTGGGAGATGGGGATGCTTTGACCTGGGTTTTTATCATTTTCTTTTTTTCTCTCTTCTGTTTCCTTCTCTTCTCTCCACTCTTCTCCTCTCCTCTTCTTTTCTTTTATAACAAAGCCCTTTATTGAGCCTTCGGGAATTTCACATCATGCACCCCAATCCTACTTACCTTTCAGTTTCTCTGTATCTGCCCCCTCACCCCTGTATCATCCTCCCCCAAAAAAATCTCTTTCAAAATTAATTTAAAATGAAACAAACAAAAACCCACCTCACTCCTCTGTCATTCCTGTCTCTCTAACACCTCTTCATTTGTCCTAGTGGTAGCTACAGTGTGTCACTAAGTAACCCTTTTGTCCAATCAGCCCCACCTACAAATGTTCTTTGCCTTGAGTCACTGTTCTAGTTCAAGGCCTCTAGCACCATCATCACGGATCCTCACCAAAACTCCTCTCATATATCCTGCTGCTGCCCTAAGTCATGGAGATCCTGCAGCTGTTGTTCCATAGGACCAGTTCCTTCACACACTCTAGCAGGTCATAGATGGGGTAGATGTTAGGGTAGGCCAACCCAAGGCCCAGGACGTAGGTCTAGGTGATAACTGAGCTGATTTGGTCCAGGCCATTGGGACTCCCTCCTCAGGTGATGGGAAGAGCCATCTCTCCTACACCCATGCCCTTTGGGTCAGCTTTCTCATGCCAGTGGTGAGGGGTAGGGGCATCTCTCCCTAGTGGGGGATGAATCTCTCTCATGAGGGCAGGGCCAGTTTTCCTGCTGCAATGTCCAGTGTGGGACAGGGTCAGCTAACCCAGGGCCCATGAAGAGTGGGGATGGCTCAGCACAGGCCCTCAGATTTTAGCACTCATGATTACGATGGACTCCTGTGGTAACACAGGCCGTGGACATCAACACAGATCCCGTCTGCAGCAGGACCATACACCCAGACATAACACTCAGCTGCAGCTTGGGCTTGAACCTCACCAGAGTCCTGGTGATGGCACAAGTCACCCAGCTCAGTATGGCCCCGGTGGCTTCATGGCCTTCAGACATCAACATTGTCTCAGATGGCTAACCAGACCCCAGGTGTTCACATGGCCCTCAGTAATAACAGGAACCACAGACATCAATTCAAACCCTAGCTGCTCTAGACCCACAGACCCAGATATGGCCCTTAGCAGCAGCTCAGACCAGATGTCATCATGGCCCCGGGTAACAGTACAGGCCACTCAGATCAGCATGGTCCACATGGCTATAGGTTGTGGCCTAGACTCCAGAAACCCATGTGGCCTTTGGTGGCAACATGGACTATGGGCATCAACACAGATCCCGTGGTGGTAGGACCACAGACCCAGACATGGTCCTCGGCAGCAGCCCTGGCCTGGATGTTTCCATGACCCCAGGTGGCAGCACAGGCCACTCATTTTATCATTTTCTTAATCTCAAGAGTCGCGCTGTGTATTCCTCCTGACAGGTGACATTAACGGAAGAGAGGCTTCTGTGTCCTAAATGACTGGTGTGGTTGGTGGACCTTCTGGTGTTTCCCACACTTTTGCCTTGCTGTGCTTCCCACAGATGCTATCCTCATCCCTCTGGTTCTTCAGACCAGAGCCTGACAGTCATCCTCAACTGTTTTCTTTCTCTCATGCACTCCCACCTGGAGCCTGTATGGACTCCATCTCTGGTATACACACTCAGTTTGTAGAAGGAGCGGCAGGCTGCATCCCACCACCCGGATAGTTTTACATCCGAAATAATTACACGTAAAGTGTATTCTTTTAAACACTGCTTGGCCCATTAGCTCTAGCCTCTTACTGGCTAATTCTCACATCTTGATTAACCCATTTCTAATAATCTGTGTAGCACCATGAGGCTTACCGGTAGGATCTTAACCTGTATCCATCTTGGAGAGGAGAGCTATAGCGTCTGTTCACTTCCCTTCTTCCCAGCATTCTGTTCGGTCTACTCCGCCTATCTAAATTCTGCCCTATCAGGCCAAGCAGTTTTCTTTATTAATTAACCACTGAAACAACAGATAGACAGATGACCCTCCTGCATCATCAGTTCTCCTCCATTTCATCGCTCTGGCTGCTCCTTCCCATGCACCCACCATCACTCAGCCTATTGCAGTGGTCTCTTGTGTGAGCTATGTCTCTCCTTGCTTCTCAGTGGACCTTTATTCTCAGAGTGTTCAGAGACACTGGCTCAGGATATAGGATAAAGTACACTACTCCTTGGCTTAAAGCTGTTGTGTTTCCACTCATTGAATAAACAAAGTCGTCACTCTAGGTAGTAGGAAGCCCTGGATATACCACCATTTCCCCAAAACTTCATTACTAGCCTGTTGTTTTCCACATGGGTGATGTTAGGGCTTTTTGCCTGGGACTTCCAATCCTGCTGCATGGTGCATGGGTATCTCAATCTCAGTGTGTGTGTGTGTGTGTGTGTGTGTGTGTGTGTGTATGTGTGTGTGTGTGTGTGTGTGTGTAAGTATGTGTGTGTGTTGACTGAGTCATCTGAGGAAGGCTTTTTACAAACTCTCCCGCAGCCTTTGTTGCATTCCTTCCTCTGATCCTATCATCTTCATTATTTTATTAGTGGAACTAATTATTAAGCTAGCTAGCAGATGTGATGCCTTAGGAAAGAGGATTCATGACTGCCTGTATTCTCCATCGCTAGACACAAAGTGTAGTCAAATCACATTAAATCCACAGGAAATGTGTGACTTCTCCAGAAATTCCACTCTGGAGCATCAAGGCCAGTCCCCTCTCTCTGCTGTAATGGTCACATTCCCTAGCTCTCATGGGAAACTCTGGGGGTGTCCTGGATTGCCTGCTAATGTTATTCTTTGACTCATGTATTTGTTCATTGTCTGCCTGTTGCACGGAAATTCAGACTTCCTGAGATTCTTGAACAAGCACACAGATCAATAGACATCAGCTAAGTAAATAAACAAACCAGCTCTTCAGACACAGAGCTACAGCCTAATAGCTGTGCTTCTCAACCTGGGGGTCGCAACCCTTTTGGGGGCTGAATGATTCTTTCATAGGGGTCATATATCAGATATCCTGCATGTCAGATGTTTGCGTTACAATTCATGACAGTAGCAACATTACAGTTATGAAATAGCAACAAAAATAATTTTATAGTTGGGGGGTCTCCACAACATGAGAAACTGTAATAAAGGGTCTCGGCATTAGGAAGGTTGAGAACCACTGCTCTAGAGGAAGGGGGGAACTATGTTAGAAGATCAATTTCTTGGTTAAAGTTCATTAATATATATCTCTATTCAGGCATAAATTACAGCTGTTTTATCATTCATTGGCTGGTGCAAACACTCAGAGGCATATATGAATATGTGAGATATATATCTCATATTATTGATACCATTTCATTTAATCTTCAGTCTATCATTCTGGATGAAGTTCTATTATTGCTTCCATTTAACAAATGGAAAAAAATTGGGAACAGGATGGTGAATTGAGCTCACCTCTCTAATAAATACTAGCTAATTGTCTCATTCAGCCACATTGTCCAATCAAGTTTTCATTCAGTTGTAAGAATAATAGGCAAGAAAAACTGCATCCTACACTCCCGTCCTCCTATCTCCACTGGTGTTTTTCAAAGGGGGGTGGGGAAGGATTCTACAGCTTGCCCTGGTCTTCTTCATGAAGACTCAGAATTTCTCTGGCCCAGTTCGCTGCCATTCTACCCTGGGCAGGGAATGAGAACACCTAAGAAACGCTTGTGCTAGCATTATCAGCCTTACCCATGGGCCCAGGGGCTACAAAAAACAAGTTTAAAGTAAAAAAGAAGTAAAAGAAACTCTAGGAATCTGAGGAATGTTGAAACAGTTTAAATAATTACAAAGGAGTTGAGGGAACCATACGTATCCCATGTCTCTTTACTTCCAGAGCCATGTTCAGCTTACAAATTGAACAACAGGAGGCCCGGGAGACACTCCAGCAGACTGAAGCCAGCCAGACATGCCCTCAAAGTAGCAGTTTGGAATTTCTGACTCTCTCTCCCTTGAAAATAATGTTAAACATTTACACGTTTTTAAATTCCCTAATCTGACTTACCTCAACAATTCTATCTTTCTTATGCTTTCTGATTTATAATCATTAGAAGTCAATTTCTCTCCCAAGGCAAAGTGTTCAGGAATATAGATATATACTAACGCAGGCATTTATATGTATTTTTCATGCCAAGGCAGCCTACACTAATGCAGTTTTTTTCCTCCCTCAATTTTATACCACACAGGGAAGCCACGTATCAACACAGTGCCTTTTTGCCACCTAGTGGGAAACTTAATTTTGCCCCATTTTTCTCCATCTCCTGTCTTCTAAGAGATGATGAAATCTATGGAAGCTATTACAGAAAAGAGGGTGGCTGCATGCTCAACTCCAGGGCATTAGGGCAGAAAGACATGGCTGGTCCAGAAGGAAGACCTGGCAGAGGCTGGAGGTGAGAAAGAAGCATCCTCCCACTGTGTTCTCAGGGCTGCGAATTCACTGGTATCGTTGTCCTGTCATTTTTTCTATGTTCAAGTTTTAGATCGCAGCCCTTGCGATCAATACTGCCCATAAAACCTATTCTGAAGTGCATAACTCTAACAAATGGGTTACATCCAAGTTCAGCATGCCCGTGGACTTTCAGGCACCTGGAGAAAGTAGAGAAAGTCATGACTAAATGTCCAGCTATTAAAAACCCCCATCAATAATAATAAGAGCTTCAAGTTAACGAGAGTTTATGACACAGAGGATGTGATTTGATAATGCCTATGAATGGCTGTGCCTAGTGGCTGTCATATAGTTAGGGCCCAATAAATCATAATTATTTGGTGCCAAACACTGTGTTAATTGCCTCATATCTATTATCTTGCTTCATCCTCATGAATGCCTTCAAAGTAATAATTATTTTCCCCATTTTATATTTGAGGAGCTGAGTCTTACAGGTAAATGGAGGAGCCAAATCCTGCACCCCCCCTCAATGTGTCTGAGAGAGTGTATGTGTGTGTGCACATGTGTATAGAGTTTAAAATCTATTTTATTGCCTATGCTCCCGTTGTTCAAGTCAATAAGTCAATAAACAAAATAAAACCCTTTATTCTCCTGCTAAGTCACAGTTTTCTTGAAATATGGCTCATGGCAGGGCTACTAATCTTTCTTACAGTAGTATATCTTTCTATTTAGATGGGTATGAAGCAGTAATAGAAACAAAAATCTCTAAAGAGATCAATAAAGGTTTTAAAAGAGCTTGGTGCCAATGAAGAGAAAGCCCATTGTTTCATAGGAGCTGAAGGTGCAATTGGTGCTATTCAAACAGTAAGTTATTACAATGACCATTTCTGTATTAATTGTTGGCAGAGATGTAAACACAAGGAAAAGCAGTAGCGAGCTCTGGTGGCCTTTCAGAGGGCAGCAGTCAGGGTGACGTCATAAGAATGGACTCCGAAACAGCCTAAGACTGAAAACTGGCTCTGCCAACTACTGACTCTATGACTACCTGCAAGCTATGTAAATCCTTCATGCCTCAGTTTCTCTTTGAAAGAAAAAAAAACCACAGGGGTCAGAAAGAAACCAGCAAGCCTGATGGCCTGAGTTGGACCCCTGGGACCAAATGGTTGAAGGGAAGAACTGACTCCTGGAAGCTGTACTCTGATCTCCACATGTGCACCGTGACACACATGCACCCACATTCATGCTCACATGAGAGAAATAAGTACGCAATAAATTTCTATTCTAAAAGAAAAGAATAGGGGCTGTGTTGGTAAAGTAGTTGCTGTGTAAGGCTGAGGATTCTTATGGGGCCCACACGCCAGCATCACATAAGACAGCAGTTCACAGTGGAGCTTATCTTCAGTCCCCGAGTTGGGACATGGAGACAGGTGGATCCTGGGGTTTGCTGGCCAGCCAGTACAGTACTGGCTCCATGTTGAGTGAGAGACTTCTTATCATAAAATAAGTAATTAAATGAATATAAATAAGGTGGTTAACTAAGGAAGACACACGATATCAACATTGCCCCAAATAAGCATGTGTGCATGCACACACACACATGCGCGCGCACACACATACACACACACACACACACACACACACACACACTGGTGATCTCTCTACATACGTGGACACATTCAAAAATAGTTTTAAGATAGAGAAGATTCTGTCTTACTTGCTCAGTTATGTGTTGAATATGATAATGAGAAGCCTCCTTTGGAGAAGTGGTTTTTTTTTTTTTATTGTTGTTGTTAGAAGAAAGTTAACTATTGACCCAGGATTGTGTACCTGCTGATATTAATGGTGGCCCTGATTCTAGAGCTGGGGAGTATAGCTACTCAGCATCCCAAAGCAGAGAAACAATTAAGTCTGACAAAGACGGAATCGGAGGTCAGTGAGGATGACATTGGAATGGTGAGAATCAGAGAAAAGCGGCGTGGGGGGGGGGAGACCTTTGCAATACCTTGACTCTGGATGCAATGCGTGGATTCAATAGAAGGAACACAAGCTAATAAGTCTCATGGCAAAAGCTAAGGGACAAGATTATTACCTTAATGGCCCATTTGCTTCTAAGCATTTAAGCAATGAAGGATAGAGACAATATTAGGGTTTCACACACATCAGAAACTATTCTGGCCTCTGAGATACAACACTGAATGACAATATGGGCCTGTGTGATAAGCCATATGGAAAATGCAAGGACATTTATGATGGGCACTTTCACATGAAGGCTGTGAGATCACCTGCAAATAATAAGGCATCTTAAAACAGAATGATATGTTTTTGTGTTGAAAGAAAAATTTAAAAAAAATCAACAGATTGTGCCAAGTGTCTTAATGATTGAAATACAGGTGGGCTTTGTTACCCACAAACAGTGATTAAGTTAAATGATGCAATTATTCAGTCAAAAGTCAGTGTAGCCATATCTGCTCTATCTGTCTTACATACCAGGGTCTGTTTCAGTTGTGTTATTAAAATCTCCAAACTATTGGGACACTATCTTACATCATACAGTTTTGCAGGTTTTACACTGCCTTATAGGCTCACTTGTCTGTGCTGCTGTGAGTGTTGAACTCAGCCAGAGGATACAGATAGCTGGCACAGAGAGGTTGAGTGGGTACATCTTTCTTGACATGTAGATTTCTTAAACTTTTGACTTTCTTCCAACATAGCGATGTGGGTTAGTGCTTCAGCGGGTCAAAACTAGAAGCTTACGTCGCCCAGGCAGGCCATGAGTCATTGGCCTTGTTACATTTGGGTTTGTGATGAATCAGCACACCCTGTGACAGTGTTGGTACATCAAGAGCTTCTCACTTCATGATGAAGAAGCCCATGACAGAAGAGAGAAGACACCAGATCTCCACGTCCTCCTCAGTCTGCCAGTCAAAAATAACCTTGTTGGGGAAAGGCTGCTTGTTCATTTCCCTGCTACCTGGACTCCTGAAATAATCACACAGAAACTATATTATTTAAATCACTGCTTGACCAATCACTTAAGTGTATTTCTAGTTAGCTCTTATATCTTTGGTTAACCCATTTCTATTAATCTGTGTACTGCCATGTGGCTGTGGCTTACTGGCAAGGTTCCAGCACATCTGTCTGAGGCAGCTCCACCATGTTTGTCTGTCTAAGGCGGCAGCTACATAGCTTCTCATGACTTGGCTTTCAGCCTGCCTTTACTCTGTTAAGCCTTTAGCTGAAAGCAGTTTCTTTATTAGTTAATGGCAATAAAATATATTCATAGCATACATGACCTCCCACATCACAACCTTAACTAGCAGTTAAGTGACTACAAGCATTCTGTGCACTAAGGTTTGTGAAAGAAGACAGGAGGTCACATACAGTGTCTCTAGGCAAACAGTCCATGCACGAGGGTGTGCGTGAGAACACAGAAGGTCCCATAGGCTGTTTCCAGGCTAACATTTCATGCTATGAGTGTGTGAGAATGCATGAGGCCCCAAAGAGTGGTTCCCAAAAGAGAGATTTTCAGTGACTTTAGAGAGCTCTGTTTGAAGGCTCCCCCCACTAGTGGAGATGCCACGGTCATCTGCAGAGGTGAGAGAAGGTAGAGCTTTTGCTCCTGGGACTGGCCCACGTGCGTAGTATTCACAATATAGAAAGGAAACTATCTTTCTATGTGGTGACCAGACAAGCTGGAGCTACCCCTGGACTTAGGTCAGCTCAGGTCACCCAAAACTTTATAAACACAACAAGGCAGCAAGCAAAGCAGCCCAAGGGTTTCCTTCCATACACAATAGTGTGTATCTCATCTTTACAGGGACATCTTGTACATTTGTCATAAAACTAAATTGTGTACATCCTCTTATACTTAACACAGGAAGTATAATATGAGCTCATCACTTCATACCACCCAACCAAGGCAGTGTGGTATAAATTTCTGAACCATTGATTGTAGTTTCTCATGTCAATAATTAACTTTATAAGCCACAGATCCATATATATATAATTTTCTCTTGTGCTTTCAAAATAGATAATGCTGAATATTTACAAATAGTTACTATAGTTTCTGTATGTTGTTTAGTCATACACATACCATGCACATCACATGTGTGTATATATATATATACTGTAAATAGTGACTCAGACCCAGAACAGTATAAGATGACACACATTTCACATGGACTACAGTGGAAGTCTTGTGGACCACAGCGGAAGTCGCATGAACTGCACTAGAAGTCACATGAACTGCACTAGAAGTCACATGAACTGATGGTGACTAATCAAAGAATTGATTTAGTACAGGAGCAAATTGAAGTTCTTTGGCAATTGGCTCAACTGGGCTGCCAATGGAAATATGCAGAGCTTTGTGTGACTAGCATACAATATGAGAATCTTACCCATGCTGCAAATTTGTCTAAACAATTATCTAGTTATCTTTTAGGTAACTGGACTGGAGAATTTGATACCATGATGGAACAGCTCAGGGTAGCCATTGTCACCGTGAATTCTACCCGGGTAGATGCCGGAATGGCTGAAGGACTTTTTACCTGGATCTCCGCAGCGATGAACCATTTGAAGGAGTGGGCGGGTTTAGGAGCATTAGCTGGTCTCATGGTAATAGTCTCCCTAGCTTGTCTGTGGTGTATTTGTCAGATTAGAGGCTCTCAGAGTCGCGATGCAGCCATATTCATTCAAGCCTTTGCAGCCCTAGAGGCTGGCCAATCTCCCCATGTATGGTTAGCTACCATGAAACATTAATTTGACGCATTCAGGGTGCGAGGCAAGGCACTGCACTCAAGGATGGCTGTCCACCAACCTTGAGAACAGCATGCCTGTTGCATGTGGGTTGATGCCTAAGACCCCACCTCTGGAAAATGGCATCGAGCTGGTCTGGTACTCTCTGCGTGGAAGACACTCAGGGAGGATCAGTGCAAGGCTCTTGGTTCACAGAGAGCAGGCCACTACTCTTACCTGTAGCATTAAAACTAAAAAGGGGGAACTGTAGAGAGCTGCATTGTGCAGTGCCATGAGGGTGGCGCTGGTTTCTCCCCATCACCCCCTCTTGAGAATGTCCTCTAAGTCATGTACTATTCCCATATATGGCTAAGACTGATAAGGTGGTCTAAGTTACATAACATTCCATATATGACCTAAACTGAGAATGTGGCTTGCTTTCGTGTACCTAGACCTATCCGCATTTCCCACATAGCTTGCTGGGGCTGGCTGACCAGGGGCTACTTTAGCTGTGGGTTGGCTTTTCCCAGTATTGGAAGATTGTTCAGGGTTCCTGAATAAACTGCTGAAAGAGGAGTCCATTGTTGTGTCTTCCTTGCTGGCCGAGGCGGTCGCAACAATGAACCGCACTGGAAGTCTCATGGACCGCAATGGAAATCAGTTGGTCTGCAGTCACATTAAATGTTTATGATCATGATTTCACCTGGAATTTGATGTCACCTCTATCAGCATTAGATTTGCACAGAATTTTAACAAAGTGTGCTTGCTGACAAGCACACACACACATACACTCACAGACACATTGCATTTTTGTAGCTTGGGGCCATTCAAGCTTCCAAACACTTGGGGTTTATCAATATGCTAACATACTCACGCAGCTGATTCTAGTAGCTTCTCAATTTTTAATAAAGTATATCAAGTTCCCTTTCTTTCTCAACAGGCAAACAAATATAAGAAATCTACTTTGCTCCTGCTTTGGAGTGTAACTGTAAACTGTAAACTCAAAGATGACATGAATGAGGCATACATAAAATCTGTGTAAGTGTTAAGTGTGTATAAATTATGTGTATACACACATATGTATAAACACACACACATATAATTATACCTTCTGAGTCCCTGAACCAACCCTTGAGAATCACTACTCTAGTATACAAAACAAAGATCACTGTTAACTACAATGAAATGATCAGAGGCAGTGTCACTCCTAAGTGCCTTCTAGAGCATGGAAAAATATAGAAAGTACCTGTGCCTTTGAGGGCCTCATTGATGGAGAAGAGCGAGCCAGCAGCTCGGAAAGAGAGTTGCTAAGGTGCAACAGTGAAAACTAGTTCAGCACTTTGTAGTAAGAGACAGGAAGTCATGAGACACAAAGAAACAATGGACCACCTGAAGTGCAGTGCAAGGTTTAGAAAGAATGAAAATTATCTCTAAGTCTTGCTTAAGAAACATCTGAGGATGAATGAAGTGATATTGGAGGGGCAGGAAAGGAGAAACAAAGAGATTTATCTGTTGATTTTATTTTAGTTTGGCTTTGGGGAGATGTTTTTGCTTTTGTTTGCTTTCTGGCTTGCTTGCTATTTTTTTCTTTTGGGGGCATGGCAGGGATGAGGGGAGGATATGAAGGACTGGGAGGTGATCCGAATTGAGGTGCATGATGTGAAACTCCCAAAGAGTCAATGAAGAAGTTAAATTAAAAAGGAGAAAGATCTGTACTCTACTTACATAGGGTACAGAGTTTTAAATAATGATAGTATGATATGGAGATTAACAATATTTTAAACTTTAGCAAAGAGACGTGAAGTGATCAATTTAACCGCTGACTCCTCCATAGAACTGTAGAAATATAAGACAGGGATACTGGTGCATACCCATAATCCCAGAATTAGGATCATTGTGTTTCCACAGTGTTTGAAATCCCAGATTAGCCTGATATCCAAGTGACTGTTGTGGATGTTCGAAGAAATAAAGGAAGGAGAGGAGGTGAGAAGAGGGAGAGAAGGGGGAAAGGGAAAGATATGAGGGGAGGAAAAGGGAAAGAAAAGATACAGAAGGACCTAGAAGAATGCTATATCACTATTATCATCCGAACAAAATGTATTGAATTGTTTGGAGACTAAGACAAGTTAATGATTTTTGCGCAGCACAAAATGAGCAGTAATCTCCCTTACTGCTGCTGCTGCTGTCAGTGCTGTTACTGTAAGGTGGGTGTTTTGTCTGCTGCTTTGAGTGCAGTATGATGGATTAAACAAGACTGTCCAAGGCAACTCATGATGATCAGATTCACACCACCATTTGTAGCACCAACTCCACTCTCTTAAGTAAATATCACCAGTGACCTTTTATAGCTTTATGGTCATGATCAAAGTCCACATCAGTGACATGCTCCCTCTTGGCTGGTATGGGAGGTCCTTCTGTCTATGTGTTGTTTTTATTGGTTAATGAAAAAGAAACTGCTTTGGCCTGTAGCAAGGCAGAACTTAGCTAGGCAGGGAAAACTAAACTGAATGCTGGAAGAAAGAAAACAGAGAAAAAGAGAAGCCATGTAGCCCTGCTAGAGATAGATGTGGAGACAGATGCCAGAACTTTACCTGTTAAGCCATAGCCTCCTGGCGATACACAGATTAATGGAGATGGGTTAATTTAAGATATGAATTAGCCAGAAATATGCTTAAGCTATTGACCAAACAGTATTGCAAATAATATGGTTTCTGTGTGGTTATTTCGAGGTTGAGAAGCTGGGAACAAACAAGTGGCCCCCTACAACACTTGGGATTACATTCCCTGTCTGCTTCCCACTCTTATATGATGTAAGATTCCTCTTCTGTATGCTGTGACTATGTTTTATTACCATTGGTTAATAAAGAAGCTGTTTTGGTTAATGACTTAGCAGAATAAAGCCACATGGAAAATCCAAACAGATATATGTATATATATATATATATATATATATATATATATATATATATATATATAGATAGAGAGAGAGAGAGAGAGAGAGAGAGAGAGAGAGAGAGTAGGCAGAGACAAGGAGACACCATGTAGCTGCAGAACGAGATAGGACCAGAACCTTATCAGTAAACCACGAGCCTCATGGCAATATAAAGAATAACAGAAATGGGTTAGTTTATGATGTAAGAGTTAGTTAATAAGAAGCCTAAGCTAATAGGCTAAGCAGTGTTGTAATTAATATAGTTTCTATGTGATTACTTTGGGTTTGGGCTGCTGGGAAATGAACAAGCAGTCTCTGCCTACAAATTGGTGCCCAATGTGGGCTAACTACAGCCACATAAAACCTGAGAGAGCTTAAAAAGGAATTCTAGACAAATAAAAAAAAGAGTTTAGTGTAGCTTCTTTGTAGCTGCATTGGGAGTGGGCTCTGCTACTGCTGAGCAAGGGCTCAGTGACTCCTTTAAGAGAGGTTTTTCTGACTCAGCAATGAAGGCTGCAAGGCTTCTTTGAGGGAGGGCTTCCTGGATCAAGCTAGTTGCATGAACAGCTCTGGCTCTTTCAGGAGTCCAAGCTCTTAAATGAGGTCTGTGAGCAGTATGTTACAAATTTCTTAGTGGTGACATAGACCTGCTGTGACCCTGGAACTGGGGCAATGTGCATGGCTCTCAGAGGCAGGGAACATGCCTCCCTCTGCCATGTTAGACTGGGTGGAACAACAGGTAGGGTTGTAGAGCTGGTCCTAGTCATGTCTGCTTGGCATTTAAAAGAAAAAAAAAAGCACTCCTGGTCACAAAATAATTACAGATATACACACAATAAAGACAGATTCAGATTAGAAAGATCTCTAAATGGGTCACAGTGTTGGATAAAGTACATATACTTGGGAGAGACAAGAAAAAGACTATAGATGTTATAGAACAGTAAAAGTAATATAAAATGGTACAGACAGTCATAGATTAAAAGAGTAAAGATAATTAAATAAATATTAAAAGCAATAGAGCTGAAAAGAAATAAGCCACCTAAAGATGGAAAATACACAGAGAATCTGGATTATGTATATTACTGTGTTCTTTGAACGGTTTGACTGTGAAGGAGCTAAGTACAGAAGACAGTTCATTGCTAAACCAACATACAAATTTTATTGACTTCAAAATATGTTGCTTTTGAAAAGAGGTTCTACTTTTGTTTCCACAGAAAGCTGTGGATTCTTTCCAGGTTAATGTGATTTGATGGACAAGACTCCCTGATAATTCTCCGTGAACCCTAAAAATTCACCCCACAAAAAGCAGGAAGCAGTTTGGAGAAAACTGTGCCAAAATTTCCAAAATGGTTGTTTATAAATGCTTGTTTTCACTTAAAAGGGGTTGGGTAAAAATCATTAATAGTCAGAGTCAATCTTTAAAAAAAAATAAGGGAGATATAAAAGAGAGATGAATACATTGCATTGGTATGGATCTTGATCTACTGATACAAATTTGAGGTTGATTTGCTACACTGTGTATATGTATTTCTACCCTTCTTTAAGGTGTTAATTTTTATGAAGCTCATTTAAAATGTAATATATAATTTAAAATTATAGATTAATAGTCATTTATAATAGTCAAACTTATAGTCATTTTAGTTAGGTTTTCTAGATATACAGAGATATATTTCAGTTAGATAATGTTTGAAGACCTACAGAATATGGCACTTAAAATATTTTAAGAACTTAGACATATCTCAACAGTGAAATATGTCTGCTTCTGACAACACCAATTACTTCGAAAAGATTGATGGGCACTGAAGAAATTCGTTACGGAATTTGACTTAATTGTGACAAGGCTAGCCACTTGGGGAAGAAACTGCTGTTGCCTGGACTGCTTGATGGTATGCTGTATAAACTGGACATGCAAGACTCACAGAGAAACGACTTCTGAAGTCACCTAAAGAAGGTGAGACAGCCTTTCAGGGTTCCTGCTTCATGAAAGTGTCTGCCAGACATTCTTCAGGACACAGAAGACAAGTCTGCTAGGATACTATGGGCCTGTAGGCTGAAGATGAGTACCTCAATGTTACAGAAGAACTTTGGGAGAGAGTCAAGCCAGCAAGATGTCTCTGTCAATTTTAAAGTTTCAGAAGTTGCTTACAATGCACTCGCTGTTTACTTAGGTAATATATTCTTCTAAAGTATTTGAAGAGTTAAAGACTGATAGTTATAGTTTTCCTTAGTTATGGTGAAGGATGAATTAGATATAAAACTTTAGACTCACAAAGATAGGATAGATGGTAGAGTATTTTCCCTAATTTGTCAAATGCAAATATTGTAACTATAATTTTGCTCGATGACTGTTTTGTATGTGTAATTTTGCTATGTTAAAGTTAAAATCTTCCTTTTTATTTAGACAGAAAAGGGGAGATGAAGTGGGATTCCCCTCTGAATGCTATGAATATGTTAATGAAAAAGCTGTTTTGGACAATGGCTTCGCAGAGTAAAACCAGGATGGAAATCAAGAGATATAGAAAGATTAGGCAGAGTCAAAGAGATGCCATGTAGCTGCTGAAGGAAACAGGTGTCAGAACCTTACCAGGAGACCATGAGCTTGTGGCAATACATAGAATAATAGAAATGGGTCTATTTAAGATGTAAAAGTTAGTAAATAAGAAGCCTAAGCTAATTGGCCAAGCAGTGTTGTAATTTGTATAATTTCTGTGTGATCATTTCAGGTCTGAGCAGCTGGGAAACAAATGAGCAGTCTCTGCCTACAGTTACTAGTGACATGTTAACTCATCATGCCATGCTTCCATTTATAAAGACCTCCAGTAATCTGCCACCTCACTTTCTCCTGACTCCCATGCTTTTACCACCTTCTTTGCCCTTCAGGAATGTATTAGCAAGACCCATGCATTCTAGGAAGTCTTCCCTGCTGGATTAGTTTGCATGAGTTTTTTTGTCTGTTTGTTTTATATCTGAATCATTTTAGGCAGAGCTCTATATCATCTCTCCTATCATAGCATTGTATTATAATATGTTTTGATGACTTTTATTGATTATAAAATAAGTACTCTAGGAGCTATTAGGTAGCTCCATGGTTAATAGCTCTGGCTGCTCTTTCAAAGGACCCAGCCTCAATTCCCAGCATCCACATAACAGCTCACAGTCACCCATAGCTCCTTTTCCAGGCATTCTAGCACCCTTTCTTCTGGCCTCTGCTGATGCCAGGCATACACATGGGACAGAGATGTGCATACAGACAAAAATACTGTTGCACACAAAATAATAATAAATTTAGAAGATGAGCTTTCCAAAGGCTGGAATATCGCCTTGTAACTCCTCACCCCACACCAAGAGAAAGTGCTGCTTGTGTTTTGCATACTGATGAATTTGTTCACGTAAGAATAGAACTCAGTCAGGGCATAAAAACCAGGCTGAGTGGGAAATCAGGCAAATGAGAAGAGATTGGGGACAAAAGGCAAAGCTAGCAGGGGCTTTAAGCCCAGGCATGTCAAAGGTCCTTTCTCAAGAAATTAAAGAGAATAATGCAAGAAGGCGGAAGTTTCACAAGGTTAAATGGGTAGATTCCAATATCTCTAAAAGTGTTCCTAGATGGGTAATGGAAAGAAAATGATAGTTTCAGATCCTGAGACTGAAGTCACTAGAGCCAATTGGAGGAGGAAGACGTACTCTGTAGATTAGTGAAAGGTGTTTGCACACTGAGTTACACACTAAGCAACACAAAAGTTTACCCAGAAGTTACTGGTCTCAGCATTTGCTGCTATTAATCACTGTACAAAAACCCTGTTCAAACAAGAGTCAAAGTAACTGCAGATGGGAACAAATAAAACATTTATAAGATGCAGGTAAAAGAACCACACGAAGTTGCGTCTTGGTGACAGGTAGCCAGTTTGAAGGGCTAAATTAGAAGCAGCTAAACAGAGTGAAAGGGCATCATCTTTGAAGCAAGAAAATCTTGAGGGGGAAGATGCAAAAACTCTAAGGATTAAAATGTGGCCTGGAGAGGCCATCTAAGCAAGTAGGCCTGGATGCAGAGGCAGAGTTACTGTTTCTAAAAAGTAGGTTAACATGACACACACAAAAAAAGTGGAGTGATCTGTGTAGATCCTAAAGCATAAATTTCCATGTGCCAGGAGGGATGGGCACTTGCTGGTTTTGCAGTAGACCAAGGTTCAGTTCCCAACGCCCACAGGGCAGCTCACAATTGCTTGCAGTTTCAGTTCAGGGGAATCTAGCACCATCTTCTGGCTTCTCCCAGATCCTGCAAGCACATGGCGCACAAACTGAAATAAAAACACATAAATAATATTTTTTTAAAGAGTACTTTTCCAGCCAGTAGAGGGAAAGATGAACACTGAACAAATCACAGCCTCGAGGCAGCAAAGGATAGCTATCTTAAAGATATAGCCAGTCTGATCCTTTAAGCCTTACTTTAGTAAATAGAATTGAATTCTTTTAGCAGACAGTAAATGTAAAATTTAAAGATATTAAATACATTTCTCAATGACCAAAAAAGGGAAAAAGTCTTTATCAAAAGAAATCACTTTTTTGAAAATCTTTGAGCAGAAGCTATATAACAATTGGCATTGTAGAAAACATCTATACTCAAGGAAATTGTAACCTATTACTCACAAAGTCTGCCTGGCTTAAGATTAAGGTTTCTGAAATATTATAAACCTGATCTTCAAAGAGCAAAAATTGAAGGTCTAAAAAGTTTAAATGATAGCTGTCTGACAAGGAGAATTAAGGACACTCACGGCTTGCTACAGAAGAAAGCCCCCACATGCAAGAAACTGAAGCTCCCTTTCTGTCAACTGATTTCTTTAATTACCTTAAAAATCAAAAGACATGTACAAATAGCTGTATAAGTCAGTAACCAGGATTAAAAAGGTGAAGGAACAATTTACATGGATACACAGAGAAGGGAGATCAACCTGCAGAGCTCGGGACTCAATCAGCCACGCAAGGCTGGGAAGGAAGGCAGAGAAGAGCCAGACAAGATTATTCTCATGCCTTTGTATTTAATGAAATTTGCTGTTGCTGTTCTTTGCTGTTGGTTTTCTCTACTTGGGCCCCAATGCATCCTTCTTCCTGATTTCTCGCTCTTGGAATGGAAATATCTCTTCTAAGCCTCACGAGCCACTGTTTCTCTGTAAGCACATACATAGCATGTGGTGTCACGGGTTCATAGCAGGAGAGGAATTCTGCCTTGGAGGGAGACATAGGTCTCACCATGACTGATATAAACAATGCCTTGTGTTGACTCTGTGGTCTGTAGTAAAATAAGTTAGCTCTCTGGGATGGTGGGGTAAACTGAAAGTGGTTTCTACATGTGAGAAGAATATGAATGTGGGTGGAAGGAAACCACAATGAGGTAAACTGAACGGTTTCTATCCTCTGCAAAATTCATATGCTGGACTTGCAGAGACTAAATATGGCTTTTTGTAGTTAAGCCTTTTGGGAGGCGATTTACATAAGTGAGAGCTGGGATCCTAAATAAGATGATTATGTTCTAAGGAAGAACAGATCCTTCCTTGTCACCATGCGTTAACTGAAAACTACATGAGGGTTCAGTGAGTGGGTGGCTCTCTACAACCCACAAAGAGACAACTTAAATGGAGCTAAGTTACCAAGAGCCTTCCAGCCTCCAGAATTATAAAATAGCTTATCATGTGTCAGAAGGACATGCCTGTGGGGCCATCTGAACAGACCAATACATCTGTCCAGTCAGAAGAGATCACAAAGGCCAAATCTGGATCAAACTGGCAACAAGATAAAGTAGCATTAGATTATGACGCACAGTATGAATCCATACGGACATAACCTGCTTGTGGACTGGCAAGATGGCTCAGCAGGTAAGAGCACTTACCACCAAGCCTGATGACCTGAGTTTAATCCCAGAATGATGGGAGGAGAGAACTGATACCTGTTCATTGTCCGCTGATATCTATACATGTGACGTGACAAGCACACACACACACATACACACACACTCCAAAATAAATGTTTTTTTTAAAAAAAACAAAATACGCATGAGTCTGTATATAATATGTGTATATTATATGTTATTACAGGAAAGGCTTATAAAAACCACCTGTTTTATCTAAAAAAAAAGCTGTAGAGAGAAATCTGAAAAAGCACCAAGCCATGAACGTTAAATACAATGTAAACTCCTTGTTCAGTAATTCAATATATAACACTGATAAGAGATATTCATTAAGTGTGAGAAGTCAGTCATGGGTTTCCAGCACCCCTGTATTATTTTTCCAAGTTTTATATAAACCTAAAGTGTTCTAACATATAAAAATATTTTAATAAAATGTGTTGAAACTATTTATTTTATGTGTATGAGTGTTTTGCCTTTATGTTTGTATGTGTGCGGTAAGTATGCAGTGCCAATAAAGACCAGAAGGAGGTGTCAGATATCTGTAACTAGAGTTAGGGATATCTGTGAGTCACCATATAAGTGTTGGGAACTGAACCCATGTTGTTCCCATGATAGCAAATGCTCTCATCCATTGAGCCATCTCTCCAGCTCTGTTGATGGCATTCTTAAAGCATTATTTTGAGGCAAAAAAAAAAAAGTGGATATAAGAAAATATATGCCATGGAATGTCTGAATGTCTGAAGCAAGTGAAATTAGTCTTTGATGATAAAAGAAAAGGAATAGGAGACTGTCGACAGGAAGGAGAAGTGAACCGAACAGAAGAAGCATGATTGTCTGTCATAAGATACACTCTGGGGCATACATTTGACAAAGGGGCACTCTCAGTCATAAGATATAGTCTGTGGCATACTTTGATGAAGAGGCTGACTCCAGTGATACGTATCTTCTATCACCTGTAGATCTGGACCTTGGTTAAGCTTGGATCCTACATATGGACAAAGAGGTTCAGGAGGTTTAAGTGACCCTTCTCTTTCAGCTGTTGGACCGGCAGGGCTCCCAGCCATACAGCTTCTGTCCCAGTGCATACCGTGCCATAACAGAAGCTCAAGTCTGACTTGCTCTTGTTCTTGCATGCCCCTTCAGATCTTCTTGACTGGCTTGTCTTGCTCACTCCTACAAAATTAAGGTAAGTAAACAACCAACACTTCACAGCACGCCGGTGTATGATGGTTAACCTCCAAGCCAAGTTAATGTTTGGGGCAGTATTCAGGTTGGCCTTGAACTCTTGCACTGTCTTTCAAGGGTTTGGAACTGCTCTTGGGCACCACATCCAGTCTATCATGTCTTCCCTACTGATCTCTTTTATATTGCACACTCACCTCATGCATGGGGACAGGGAGGAAATTCCTGCCCACCATCTTTTCCAAGGTGATATTTTGAAGTCAAATGATCATGATCAGCCCTTGCTGATCACGAAGGAGCTGTTCTTTCCTGGAAGCAGATGAGAAAACTGAGAGGAAGCTGTTTATCTTCTTATAATAAATAAGTAGATTCACCTACGTGGTTGATGGTCTCATGGCCCTTTTATGCCTCAGTGGTCTAGGACATGGGTTCTTGCTTGCTACTTGTGTACCCAGTGCTACTGCTGAATACATCCCGGCTCACACAGTTTTTTTTTTGATAATTTGAAATATTTCTGCATAAATTGAGTTGGTGTTGAAGCTATTCTGCCCTTATTTATAATACTAATTGGTTCACATTGGTTTTTTTGAATTTTTAGCAAATGTGAGAGTCTAAATAATTAGTATGAATATACCTGACTAGCATCAATTTTAGACATAGTAGTCAGCTGTACTTTGCTATTATAAATGTTCTCAAAGTGGCTGTACATTAGTTTATTGAATGGGAAAACTGATTTATTGGGCATATAATTTCAGCAAAAGACAGATGGCCAGATTTTTTCACTAAAATAAATTTCTAGTGCTTTTAAAGTGTGAACATTCTTAAACATTGTTTACTAGAACATATTAATTATATATAATGATGGATTTCATTACTGCATTTTCATATATGTACATAATGTATTTCAATTACATTTACTACTTCCTGTTAACTTATTTTGTCTCTTCCTCTTTAATTTGCATTTTTCTGGAATATAGTTATAATTTGAAGTATGAGTATCCTGACATTCCTCTGCCTAGAGAACAGCAATTATAAACATATCTCTCAAAATGTGCTGCATTTGTTAGATTAAACAGCTGCCAGTGAAGGTAGAATGTGCCACACGCTCTGTGAAAAAGTTAATTCACATAGGATTTAGTAATCTAAATATAGGTTACTAAATTATTATTATGACAACATCTGAGATAACAATTATAATAAAAGATAATTAAAGTCTCATTTGACTTTTTCTACTTCCAATCAAATGACAGAGGAAGAGTCGGTAGGAGGATTTTGTTGTTTGTTTCAGTTTACAGTCTAGAACCCGGCTCAGCACAAGTCAAGATGTGTTATTACATTGGCAAATATGTCTCTCGCAAATGGTGAATTCTCACACAGTTCATCTAATATTCAGGGATCATTCTGTTATCCAAAATGTGCTTCCTTCAGTTGAGTAAAGACAGCATCCTTCCAAAAGGGAAAGGCTCTTAATGATAAAATGTGGTGGGGGTTTGTTAGAAAACCAATATTCCTTATTTAATCATTTCAATTTGCTCTCGCTAGGAAAAGTCATTTCTCCAAATGTTATAAATTAGGATGTATAACATTGGAATGATTTCAAAAATTATCAGAAACAAAGTTTCTGGCACAGAAATGATTGTAGTCAATAAATTTATGTTTAATTGGACTCCATACAATACGTCTGTGTTTTTGCCATTTCTCTTTGTTCGGTATTTCCTGTGCGTATGAAATTTATGTATGTGACTGCGTGGGTGTGTGGAGACTGGAAGTTAACATCCGGTATCTTCCTCAGTTCATCTCTACCTTTCCTTCTGAGACAGGGTCTCTCACTGAACTTGCATCTAAATTCCACACAATGACTTGGTCAGAGAGCCCCAGGGGTCATGTTTCAGTTGCCCCAGCACTGGGATTAAAGTTATACACCACTATTCCCAACCTTGTTTAAGTGGTATATAGGAATTCTGACTCAGGTCCTCAGGTATTTCACCTATTAAGGCATCTCTCCAACTCTAATTCATTATTTCTTAAAGTCAGCTTTTCTAAAAATTTATATTAAAAAGCCCATTATTTCAACCTACTTGGTCCCTGTCTCTGTGCACATTAGCCTTGGGCTCGCTATCTCTTCATGGGAACTTCAAGTTCTTCTTCTTAGAATGATTTTCTTTAGTATCTGTTAGGAGACAATCCTGCTAACAAAGGCTCCTCCTAGTTTTTGTTTATCTGATAGTCTTTATTTTCTACTTTTGAAGAATGAGGCTGCTGGATCTAGGAAGATGTCAATCTTTTTAATCTATTGTTATTTGCTCTTGCCTCTGCCTCCTGTGGTTCTGACTCAAAACCCAGAGGTTAAGCTGCTGGAAGCCCCCTTAAAATGGATGCTCACTTTTGTCTTCCTGCTTGTAAGTGCTCTTTGTTTTTCATAAACTTGACCTTGAGGATTCCAGGTGGGCTCATCTGAGTGATCTTGTTTGCATCTTCTTATTCTTCACCCCTGTCTAGATTGCGAGGGTTTCATTGGGTTTGGACCCTTTCAGCCAGTTTCTCCATTTTGTCCAGTTTTTACCCTCAACAAAATTAGTAACCCTCTCATATACAGATGATTAAAAGGCTAAGAAGAAATCAGAGAAACATTAACCTTTACAATAGCCACAAACAACATAAAATATCTTGGGGTAACACTAACCAAAGGAGTGAAAGACCTCTATGACAAGAACTTTATGTCTTTGAAGAAAGAAATTGAAGATAGTATCAGAAAATGGAAAAATCTCCCAAGCTCTTGGGTAGGTAGGATCAATATAATAAAAATGGCAATCTAACCAAAATCAGTCTGCAGATTTAATGCTATCCCCATCAAAATCCCAGCACAATTATTCACAGACATCAAAAGAACAGTACTCAACTTTATATGGAAAAACAAAAAACCCAGGATACCCAAAAGAATCTTGTACAATAAAGGAACTTCTGGAGGTATCACCATCCCTGACTTCAAGCTCTATTACAGAGCCACAGTAGCGAAAACAGCCTGGTATTGGCATAAAAACAGACAGGGGGACAAATGGAATTGAATCAAGGATCCAAATATTAATCCACACACTTATGAACACCTGAGTTCTTAAAAAGAAGCTAAAATTATACAATGGAAAGAAAGAAAGCAAGCATCTTCAACAAACAGTGCTTTAGTGGTTGAGGTGGGGTAGGTGGATGATGGAGGGAGCAGGAGGAGGGGAGGGAGAGTGGATTACAATTGGGATGCAAAGTGAAAAAAGATTGTTTTAAAATACAAATTTTAAAAAGACACAAAACAAATTAAAATTAAATGTAAAAAGAATCATTGTATACGTACCTCTACAGTGTTCAGTCATTCTTGAGTTTGTTTATTCTTCTCAGATCTTTTATCACAGTGTCACTCACTGGCTTTCAGCTTTAGTTAAAATATTATTGACTTGAGCTTTATGGCACTCTATTCCATCACCATATTAAAAATAACGCTTTGGGCGTCAGTCCTTTCTCCCAGGGTTCATTACTCTTTGCTAGTTCTGCCACTGATTGGTTCGGGCACTTTACTGAGCTGATTAAGCACATCTGTAGACTTGGTTGCCAGCGCCCCCTGAAGTCTCTGCCTATTTAAACTTCGTAATCAGCTAGTAACTAGACAGGGTCTTCCCTAAACACCTTAACCTAATGCATCTCATACTGTATTAGAGACGGAGCTGGTGTGTGTCCAGGCGCATTTTCCTCTTTCCCGGGGTTTAGGGCTTTGCCTCAGTCTTTGACTTCAGCTAGCACAGTAGCTGTTTCCATCCTCTGGACACACTCCACGCCTGTGCGTGCATGTGGCCTTCTAAATTCCTAGCAGTGGTTAGAACTTTTCAAATACTTTGTGAAAATCTCATATTTAAACTTTTCCTTTTGGCCATTCTCTTGTTTTCCTGCACAACCATCTGTGACAGTAACCAGTAGACAGTGATTCTTTTCAACCAAAGCACTAGAGCTAAGCCAGTTGTAACTGAATGGGCTGAAGCCAGTCAAAGGGTTGTGAGTGGAGCTTTTCCAGAAAACCACAGGGCAAGTCAGTGTTGATGATGCCCCAAAAATGATGTTAGGAACTTCACATCTATTCTTTTTTTTATTGATTTTTATTGAGCTCGACATTATTCTCTGCTCCCCTCCCTGCCTCTCCCCTCCCCTTCAACTCCCTTCCAAGGTCCCCATGCTCCCAATTTAGTCAGGGGATCTTGTCTTTTTCTACTTTCTACTTAGTGTCTCTCTTAGTGTCTGCATTGTTGTCTAAGTTCTCTGGGATTGTGGTTTGTAGGTTGGCTTTCTTTGCTTTATGTTTAAAAACCACCCATGAGTGAGTACATCTGATAATTGTCTTTCTGTGTCTGGGTTACCTCGCTCTAAATAATATTTTCTAGCTCCATCTATTTTCCTGCAAAATTCAAGCTGTTATTATTTTTCTGCTGTGTAGTACTCCATTGTATAAACATACCATATTTTCCTTATCCATTCTTCAGTTGAGGGGCATTTAGGTTGTTTCCAGGTTCTGGCTATGACAAACAAAGCTGCTATAAACATAGTTGAGCACATGTCTTTGTGGCACAATTTAGCATCCTTTGGATATATACCCAAAAGTGGTATTACTGGGTCTTGAGGAAGGTTGCTTCCTAATTTTATGAGAAATGACCACACTGACATCCAAAGGGGCTATACCAGCTTTCATTCCTACCAGCAATGCAGAAGTGTTCCCTTTTCCCCACAACCTCTCCAGCATAAGTTGTCATCAGTGTTGTTGATCTTGGCCATTCTTATAGGTGTAAGAAGGAATCTCGGAGTTGTTTTGATTTGCATTTCTCTGACGACTATTCTAACACACCAGCTGCTGCTGGGTGGCTGATGTCATGAGTGCCGTGGTTCTACAGAGCTGTTTCAAAATGTTCATAAAGGTTGGAAGTGGAAATCAAGAGCATGGCAAGTGGACACACAGCAACCGTTGTGCTTGGAGTGTGTTGCTCTATCAGAGAGCCTTTCATCTCTCTTGTGCCACCTTCCCAAAATGCTGCCCTCATTGGGCCAATTCTAGACTCATGAAAATGTTGTATATCATACATTTGTGGAGGGGAGATAGTTCAAAGACTCAATTCAACTGTTGTTCACCTTTTTCTTTGTGGGAGCCAGCCTTTGAAAGTTACAGCTAGTTGTTTGTTTTTATAATATTCATGTTCTATCAGTGGTTCAAATAACTCTTCATTGGGCTTTAATCAGTCAGTATCTGTAAGGGTCTGAATCTTTCCATATAGTCAACCCTATTAAAGAAAGTGTAAACATGCAAGACTTTAATGAGCACATGTGAAGGGTCCTATGAAGTGCCCGAGGTTTACATGCCCATATCTTTCAGGGTGCTGCTAGCGTGCATGACAATCCCTGAGAGTAAGCCGTGTCTTCAAAGGCTGACTGACTGGATAGAACTTCAGTGGTGTGGACAGGTTGAAATGTTGAAGATCAAGAGTCCAATCACAATTTATCTTGGGTGATCTTTATCCCTCTAAGTAACCATTGCTTGTCCACCTCTATGTCAGACCTAATATCCTGTGACCTGAAAAACTCCTGGGATGTGTTAGCTTAAAACCCAGTCTCTAGCAAATTACAGTCTAAGAGTCACCAGCTTGCCTGTAGCTGTGTTTTCTCTGCTTTGTTGTAACTGCCTACTTCATTTCAAATGTAATTTCAAACTGTCTTGATTTATGATTTTCTTTGTTCTCTTACTTTGGAATATGGAATTCGGTTACCTATATCTGTTTTCTCCGACAGTGGTCATTCATATATGGCTCCAGAATGAGCTATCTCTGTTCTCCTTTGAGGTGAGAGTTGTGTTTTTGCAACAAAACTTAGTAACAGTCAACTAGATCTTGCAACCCGTGGTGGATTGATATGAATTTCATAGAATGCTTTAGAAGAGGAGTGACAGCAATCTGTACTTGGTTTAAGTAATAGAGACAGCTGCATTTAAATAAGAGAGACCATTTAAGGTGGTAGCTCTATCCAGGTGGGAAAAAACCCAACTATTTGAATCAAAGTCTTTTTTGGAAGAACTGGTAAACAGAAACAGACTTTGGATTATTGGCATTTAGATGAAAATTCAATAAATGATTAGATCCAGATGTCTTTCATTTAGTTTATTTTATTCTGTCATGCTGGAGGTGCAGAGATGGAGGTCTTCCTGCAGGATAGGCAAGTCCTCTCTAAGAATACCTCAACCTGCTAAAATTGTAACTGCCATGTATTATCCAATGTGTCTTTAAAAAATATAAACTTGCTGTCTACATGATTACTCCCAATTTTAGTGTCATTTCCTTCTTCAAGAAAAATCCTTTCTATAGAATTGCATTTCTTCCTCTTTTCTCTAGGCTTGTTTACATGAAAGCTGGGCAAGCTACAAACTTGGGCAGTGACACTTTAAAAACAAGCCTTGATCTATTTGAGCACAGGGAGTTTGGAAGATGGAAAAATCAGAATTGGAAAGAAGCAGAGAGTTCATTTTGTTCAACCTGTCCCTGAGCAGCTAATGGATTTCAGCAGTCCGTATTAGGATTCATGAAGCCTGCGTTTGGATACTTAAGATGGCAAAACATTCATTGCCTTGAAAGTAGCCAGTATCACACTGGTACGTATTAGATTGTTAAAGTCGTCCTCAGTTTACTCTAAATCTGTTCCGCTAAACAACCTTCATGGTTCTCCAGAGCGGAAGTCTTGATTTCTGCAATGACATTGGAGCTGGGTGATTATCTACTGAGAGTGCTCCCATGGGCATTAAAGAGTTATAACAATATCCCTGCTATCTACTTATGACAAATCTCAACATTTCCTGTATGTTCCCAATAATCAGAAATGTCTGCTAGCATTGCCCAATGTCTTTTGTAGGGTGTGACAGCAATCTATCTGTGAACCCTTGCTCTAAAATAAGCCAAAATAATACAATAATAAAACTTTGACCTGTTCATAAAACCTCTCTGTCATCTACCCAGCCACACTGTGTGACTACGGCCAAGTTACAAGTCCTTTTTCAGATTCAAGTTCTAATAAAGTAGGATTGCCGTTATCTTCTTTGTAGTTATAAAACAAGACTCAGTAACAACAGATATAAATCATAGAAAATGTTTCCCAGGACTCAGGAAATGAACCACAAATGTAACTTCTATTCACAGACACAAAGGGTTCTTCCTGGAAGACTGACTCTCAGACAATACTGTGCAGCAAGATGTATAGAACTGAAGGAAAACACTAAGCAATACAGGACTAGGGGAATGTCAAATGGAAGAAAAAAATGTTTCCTAAGGTATGAAGTAGTCATGAAATGTGGACAAAGTCAGTTCTAAAATATCAATCGTAAAAGTTATTTCAGCTTACATGTTTTTGGATGTAAAGACACTGTCAATCAAGCAGGACTATGATACATTCTCTGGAGTCCAGCTTCAATAAATATGATGTTTATGGCTTGCAATAAAAATAAACAGTTGGAGAACCTTAATGAAGATGGGGAAGTACATTTCCACGAATAAACATGCCTCCCTGGTTTCACAGAAAAGGTCCCCGCTAATTAGCAATGCCAGAATTAATTGCATTCAAAATGGTACAGAATGTTTTTGATGCCATTTGATTTGAATTGCATTCATTATAAAGTTTAAGAAAGGAGAAACTCACTGCCTTTATAGATAAAAAGTACCTAGATTATGATTCCTGATTTTTATTTTTTCCATAAATGGATTTTCTACATAAAATACAAAGCCTCTAAAGTAGTTCAAATATCAGATAACAATAAACAATTCTTTAGTGCCATTATCACTCAGATGTTCCATGAAGCACACCCACACAGAAAGGCTTTCAACTACTAACTTATGTTCAGATTTAACTCTCTAAGCCTTGGTTTTGCTTGCTTCATTCTTCTCAAACTGTCAATCATAATGTGAGACATTCAGTTGGGTCCACAGCCATACTCTCTTCACTCTTCACTCTGGAATCCACTGTCTCAGCCTCCCCACAATATTCCCACCCCAAACAGAGAACCTGGGTATAAGGAAACATCCACACATAGCACCTTTCAAAATCATGTCGTTCTAACTGCCTTTAGTACCTAAGTTGCCTTTGTCTTTCAAACAACAGGCACTACTCACATCTGAATATCTGGAGCTGGAGCCCCAGATGAGAGAGACCATCTGACATTTGTCTACCTGGGTCTGGGTAACTCTACTCAGTGTGACTCTTTCTAGTTCCATTTGTAAGCAAAGTTCATAATTTCATTTTTTTCCTTACAGTTGAGTAGTATTCCATTGTGAATATCTTGCTATCTAGAGTAGCAATGAACATGACTGAGCAAGTATTTGTAACTTCTGTTGGGCATATGCTAAGGGATGGTATAGCTAAATCCTGTGGTAGAATTATTTTTCACTTTGTGGGAGTGCTCCTCACTGATTTCCAGAGAGTCTGCATGAACTTTCTTCCCACCAGCAATAGATGAGGCTCCTCTTTCCCTGCAACCTCAGCAGCTTTGGTTGTCAATTGTTTTGCTGATCTTTGCCATTCTGAGAGGGAAGAGAGGAAATCTGTTGTTTTAATTTGTTTGTCCAAAATTGCTAAGGATGATGAACACTCTTTGAGGTATTTATTTGTATTTTCTTCTATCTTTAACTCACTGTTTAGCTTTCATGCCCATTTTTGATTGGGTTGTTTCCTTGAGTCTTTGTTTTCTGAGTTCTTTGTGTATTCTGGATATTAATCCTTTGTCAGATGTACAGCTGATAAGGATTATCTACCATTCTGTGGGTTTCTTTACTTGTTTCCTTTGCTGTATGGAAGCTTTTTAGATTTATGAGGTTACAGCTGTCATTTCTTTTACCTTAATTCCTTGATAAATGGAGTCCTGTTCAGGAAGCCTTCTCCTACACCTATATCCTGCATGATATTGCTTATGTTTTCTTTTATCAGTTTTAGTGTTCTCCGTTTCAAACTGGATTCTTGCATAGATTAAGTAGACCCATAGTATCTATCTATCACCCTGACAAAAAGAGTGAATCTAAGTCTATCAAAGACCACTTTTTAGTTCTTGTAACAAACTTTTCCATCTTGGGCTCACAACACATACATTCGGTCATCAAACTCAAGCTCAAATCCAGACCTTTTCTGCCAGTTAAACATCCACTCATTGAAATAATTTTGCAATTGTATGCTTGTTATTGTCTTAGTTATGATTTCTATTGCTGTGAAGACACTCCATGACTAAGGCAACTCTTATTAAAAAATATTTAATTAGGGCTGGATTTCAGTTCAGAGGTTTAGTCCCTTACTATCATGGAGGATTGCACGCAGGCAGATATACTGCTGGAGAAGGAGCTGACAGTTCTACATCTTCGTCTATCTACAGGCAGCAGCAATCTGTGTTCCACATTGGCATAACTTGAACACAGGAGACCTCAAAAGCCCACCCCTATCAGTGACACACTTCCTTCAACAAGGTTACACCTACTCCAACAAAGCCACGCCTTCTAGCTGTACCACTCCCTACAGGGATGTTTTCTTTTAAACCACCACATTCCACTCCCTGGTCCCCATAGGCTTGTATCCATATAACAATGCAAAATTACATTCAGTAAAACTTCTGAAGTCCCCAAAATCTACAACAGTCTCAGGCTTATTTAAGTCTAAAGCTTTAAGTCTCTTATGAGATCCCTGCAAAGTCTTAACTGTAATCCTATATAAAATCAAAGTCAAAAAGCAGATTGCATACTTCCAACATATAATTGCCATATACAGAATATACTTTACCCCTCCAAAAAGGAGGAAGAGGAGGATAGTGAGGAAATACTGGACCAGAGAAGTTAAAAACCTTCAGGGCAAACTCGAAACTTGGTATCCTCATATCTAATGTCAAAACACTCTTTAGATCACCAACTCCTTTCAGCCTGCTGGCTACAACATTCTTCTTTCTCTTTGGCTGGTTCCACTCCTGTTATCAGCTTTGCTTGACAGCTATCCCATGGCTCTGGCATCCCCAGCATCTTTGGGTCTCCAAGGGGATCAGGCTTCATTTGTAGAGCCTCACGCAATGGTCTCTCTAGGCCTCCATTCAGGGACACCACTGACACATATCTGGCCTCAATGGATTTACTTAGTCACAGAAGATTCTATATCCCTTTTATTGTATCGTGACTCTAAAGCCAGAGCCATGTGGCTGAAGAAGATTTGTTCTGCTACTTGCTGAGGCTGGAACGTGGCCCCTCATTCAATTACATCTTCATAAACTTTCTGTTTTCAGTCATTTCCTTCACTGCTTAGTTGTCCTAAAACTGGATCTGTAGATGGAGGTGACCTCAAACTGAAAGATCTGCCAGGCTCTGCCTCTAGAGTGAACATGCACCACCACACTCGGCTCTAAGATTCTCTTTAATTCCTTCTCACACATTGGAAAATTAGCTGGGTGGGATCTTGGCCTGAGGTCACCATTTCACATATTCCATTTCTTAATCCTTTCATCCCCTGGAACACAGGACTTGGCATTCCTTTTCATTTTCTGATGCTCCTTTCCTCCTCATATTATATATTTTATATTTTTTACATGGTCAGCTTGTTCCTTTTCATTATAAATCTTCATTAGAGTTAACACTAGTAAACACATGACAAACTCTGCCTTGAGATTTCCTCTGCCAATGGAATTAAATCCAAAATTCTTCACTTTATTCTCAGGCATACTTTTCAAACAAGAACAAAAAGCAGCTATATTCTTTACCAAAATATCACAAGAATAATCTTGAGGGAATATACTAACATTCTCCTCCTCTGAAACCCCTTGAGCCAAGCCCCCAGCAGTTCTAATGACCCTCAGCACCACTGTCTTCCATGTCCTTATTTGTGTGGTCTATAAAACTGCACTTAAAGTATTCCACTGCTTTCCTGTTGCAGGAGGTCCTTCTGCTCCTCCAGCCAAAAGCTGCTGAGATACCAGACCATTGGGGCGTGGTCTCTCTCTTTAAAAAAGTGGCCACTTCCCTCCTCACACTCTCTTTGCTTCCTGCTCCGTTTCTGGCGACGAGACTCCTTCCTGATTGCGCAGAGGGCTGTTGTCTGGGACGGTGATCTGTAAGTTTTTTCCCCTTTAAATAAATACCACCCTATTAATCATAATTTCAAACTGGTGCGGGATTGTTTATGACTTACACCTTCACTTTTCTAACCCAAACTCCCAACATCCAAATTCCTCCAAACAAAAGCATGGTCAGGCCTATCACAGCAATACCCCTGGTAATAGCTTCTGTCTTAGTTAGGGTTTCTATTACTGGGAAGGGACACCGTAAACCAGGACAACTGTTACAAGGGAAAACATTGAATTGAGGTGGGCTTACAGTTCAGAGGTTTAGTCTATTATTGTCATGGTGGGTGGCATGCAGACAGACATAGGGCTGGAGGAGGAGCTGAGAGTTCTATATCTTGATCTGCAGATAGAAGAAGGAGTCTGAATCCCACACTGGGCATAGCTTGAGCACAGGAGACCTCAAAGGCTACCCCAACCGTGATCTACTTCCTTCAATAAGGCCACACCTACTTCAATAAAGCTACACTTCCTAATTGCTCCACTCTCTACAAGGACATTTTCTTTCAAATTAACACAGTTACCACATCTGAACAAATACTATTTGAACTCTAGAGAATTTTCATTTGCCTAATTTCCTATTCTTGAAACAGGACAGGAAATGAGCTCATATTTCACTGTGTGTGTGAAAAGGGGTTCAGGACTCTCTGAAGAGCACAGACGACTTGGCAGTATGGCAGCGGGAAGCTAATATGTTAAGAGCCACATTTTGGGGGTGACTTTGTTGAGATCCTAGCCACAGCAGTTTCATACAATCCAGGATAGAAGCATGGGGATTAGGAGTGTTAAGGAGGAGGAACAGAGATTCAAAGGAAACACAGAGGCACAGAATAGTAATAGAAGAGTAACTCAGTGAAAACTGAATGCTGGATTCACTCGCATTTTTTTCCATACACTTTTATATCCTAATACAAAAGGGGGGAGAAGGCAGAAGACTGCTTTAACATGATACAAAGGACAGCTAGAACAGTTACTTACTACAATATTTGAGATATCAAGCCGTATTTCCTGAGAAAACCATTTGATGTTTGGGACTGTGAAAACACCCTAGACCAAGTATCCTGCAGGCAACCACTACCTAAGTCAAACCAATTTCAAAACAAGAGGCAGAAGTGTACTTGATTCTCTGATTTTTGGTCAGGGTGGAGAGATCTACCTCTCTGGGCCATTTTAATGTCCAAAACACCACGTGACCACACCTTAGGTCAGGGTGTGTAGCCACACTGTCAACAACTTGAGCAAGCAAAATAAATTCAAACTTTCAAACTTGACCTTCAGACAAAGTGGAATAGACTCACATTTTTTGGTCCCAACACTGATAGACATCTTATCTCCTGTACTTTGTGTCTACACTCTTGACTTGTAAAAAAAAAAAACAAACAAAAAAGAGCACCTAACTCAAGGTCACTGGAACATTTTAGGAGAATGAAATGACTAGGAAAGCCACAATATCATTCATTGTTTTCATCCTCAGTCAGTCAAGAGCAGATAAAAACTACCAGATGACATCAAATTACAACTGTAACACACACGCACACACACGCACACTGAACGCACAGAAACTTATTTCTGAACGCTTGCATCAGTAAGTCTATAATAATACATGCTTTCTAAGATTTAATTTACAGGGGAACTAATTTAACAAGTTAAGGCGAAGCATTGTTTTTTATTTTATCACCAAATGTTCCCTTTCCTGGACAGTGAGACCTATCAATACTGTGATTTTAATTTATTCATCCATGTTCTATGATCTCAGAATGTAACACAATGCCAGATAGTGTCAGTAATTCAAGAGTAAAGAAGCTTGTCTGGATAATTAAATGATGTACAGCTTACCCTCTGCTTTATCAAAGGTGAGATGATATTTGGATCTGGTTTGAAATAAAGATACATTATCCCAGCTTGCCCAAGCTTGCCATGCATATCATGACTCATTCTGAGCACCAGAAACAGAAAGTGTTTTTCCTGATCTCCAGGAAGCTAATTCATAATCATTCCTGTGTGATCTTGATAAGGCTCTTGATGCTTATAAAAACAAGTGGGCTACTGTAGTATCGACTGAAGTTAACTCGTACACATATATTGCATGATTTGCCCTGGAATGCTTTAAATAATAATAATTCTAAGATCATTTCCTCATAAGGACCATGATCTCCCCCTGTGTTCACAAATGGTGTAGTAGCAGATATTTAGATATAAATAATGAGAAACTTGTGTTGCTCCTTAGCCTGAAAATGTCTCTGTTATTTAATTGCAATTACTCAGGCAGGGCTTTCTGCACTAGATTTTAAGTGTTCAATATTTCTTGTGCTGATTGATTGATACATCTCTACTAAATATTCTTAAATTCAGTGTCATAATGCCAAACTTAAAATTATTTTATTTGTACCCTCTAAGACTTTTCCTATTAATACATTTACCTTTTATTAAGACAGTGTCCTATTATGCAATCCTAACTCTACTGTAATTCAGTGTGCAGACCATGGTGTCCTAAAACCTCACAAAGCTCTTCCTGTCTCTGCCTTCTGTGTGTTTCAATTAAAGGCAAGTACCACCTGGCTTAATCAATTCATTTCTTTTTAAAATTCTCACCAGAACATGTTAAATGTTGTGATTTCTTTTTTTCTATTTTCCCTTTGTTTCTGTTTTGCTTTGCAGAAATGTCTTGCAGATATCATGTGAAAAGGAAAAATATGACACAAACAATAAAGCAAAACAGAGAATGTCCACCGAAGAGTTCTCCAGGACAAAGTTATAAACTGCATTACAGAGCCGGAATTTATAACTGGTACAGAGCATTCTCTCATCAGGATAATACTAGAGAGGAACTGGATATACTTGAAACCTGCTAAAACACACTGTAACTGTTTCCATCTCTTGGATGCTCAGTGGTCCTGTTTCATGGCATCATTATCTTTCTCTGAGTATTAAAAGTTTATGGCAATCTAAAGAATCAGTTGTGCGTGTCTTATTTGGGTTTGCTTTCATCTCCCCAACTCTGGAAACATTTTTCTGTCTCAGCAAAGCCGTGCGGTTGAACACTAACTTCAGGAGGATTTGGGCTTGTTGAAGATAAGGTCATGCAGCAGAGAGGAGCAGTTCTCGGGGGTCTACTGTCAGACTTGGATTCATTTCCTGTTACTATTCCAACAAACACTGGAGGGCTCAGAACAATTGAGGATCTGACATATGTCATCCTGACCCACAATCCATATGTCTGAATGTTTGTGTTTATTGTGGAGACAATGGTAAAGGACCCATCCCAAAATTTTCCAGCTTCTGGAAGATTTTCTCATGGGTATTGAGTCCTCCAAAGCAGTGTTTTCCATCTCTCTGGCCATTTTAACCATCATGTCTTCTGGCCCTGACCTTAGCAGGGGAAGTATCTTTTATGGCTCATCTAATTAATGCTCATGTAGACCAGCCAGGACTACACACTTGAAAAGTCTCTTTCCCCACACAAGGCATCTGTTACACGGTCCAGGAAGATGGTACTTGTACCTCTATCTCTGTGTCACTAATTTGTGACATTAGTAATTCATTTGACTTCTCTAATTCTTAGTGATAATGATTCACTGTCTACTTGGGTGGCTTTTCTTTATTTAATTCCCATCATTCCTTGCTGTTCCAGTTGTTGCAAGATCTAAATATGATGCTAAATGATTAGTTCTTTCTATAACAAAAGTTCAGATTGTAATGGTCCCAGATTTATATATCAATTTTGTTATTTATCAAACAGTGTGTTTGCTATGTGGAGAGAGAGACACTGTTTTATAGACACCATGTTGGACAAATAGACAAGTTACCCCCAGCTATCATATAGACTGAAGAAGAATCTATAAGGCTCAAGTAACTGGAAGAAAACTGAGTGACTACCAAAGACCAGCACAAAATTAAACCAGTTAACTTTCTCATAGAGGGAGAGAGGGACCCACCAAACCTACCTCTCGCTGAGGAGCTACTGAGAGTTGATGGAAGCTGAGGGAGAAAGAATTAGCTTTCTTTGGGGCGTGGCTCTGCGAGGCTGACCATGGTTCAGTGGATGTCCCACACCCATGAGCATATATGGCACCAGTTAGACTCAATGGGCTATTAAAATAAGGAAAACATGGAAGAGGCCCCAAAGCCAGAAGGATCATGTGAGGGTGGAGGGAACCTGGGAGGAGCTGAATGAGAAGTGGGGGTAAACCTGATCAAAATGTATAACATTGCATGAAATTAGAGTATTTTAAAAATCCATTGATATAGAAAAGGTAGCAAAAAGGCAAAATAATAATAAATGGTAATGATATCAATCACTTTATTCATAGTTTTTATTTTGTTTTTCAGTTTCTGATACCTCATTTTTATTCTACAACTTATTCTTTCCTTTGTCTTTAGGTTTAGGGTTCAGTGTGATTTTCCTGAACTTACTTAAGGTGTCTCTTGACCTTATTAGTTTATTTTTTCATTGGAACCCCTATAAATTAGCAGCTTTCTATGTTTCCCACATTTACACAGTTTGTTTCATCTTTAAGGGCCCGCTATTCCATGATCAAAATCATCATGGCTCAAATTTTATTGTATAAATTGAGAATCTGTAAATGTTTTGCTTTAATATAGGAAAATTTAAATTCAAGTGCTTCTCTGCCCTCTAAGAACTTCATCCCAGTGTTACCTGTTCACATAGAATTCCCGAGGAAATTTTGATTATGAAGAACAAGCTGAGGTTGAGAACTGGGTCTTGTCTAGCATCACATAAAGATAATTAATGCAACTACAAACTCTCAGAGTAATACCACCCCGTAGGAAGGATTCAGGCTCCCAAGGCTGAGTGACAGCATTGGTAAACAACACCCTTAAAACTCCATACTCTAGTTTTAGATGCTCATTAGTTATGGAGGAAGAGCCATCTCCCTGTCCATAAATATAAGCAGAAACAAACACCTCGATGGGCTTCAGGCTGCTCTGAGATAGGCCAACTGAAAGCAAAACACCTCACAAGGCTTGTGCTCACATGAAAAGGTGACAGTCTCTCATTCCGGGAGGCACATGTTCCTGTGAGTGAGTTACTGTTGCCTGAGCTTTTGTCTGGCTTCCAGGTAAGCCCAACAACATTGTTCTAGAGTTTTTAATCTTCCCCTTCTGTGCTGCTAACTTTTTCTCTTCCTCATAATACCGCTGAGTTTTTCTGTTAGCCCACAGAAAAGTTATATTGCCAAGATTTGCAACCTAGGTTTATTGGTATAGGCCAGCTACTTCAGAAGTTGAGGTAGGAGTGTTACAGGTTCAAGGTCTTTACAGGACAACTTGAGGCTGCCTCAAGTTTGTTAAAGGGAGCTTGGGTTAGTGGTAGAGTATTTGCCTAGTGTGTGCAAGGCTCTGGGTTAACTCCTAGTACCACAATAAAAGAGAAAAATTTACAAATGCAGTCACATCTGTGTAAATAAAAGTACACCCACAGGTGCACATGTGGAAGACAAGCAGAGTGCTTTAGCTATACTTTTCAGGAAGAAATTACTAATCCTAAGAATCATTTTTAAGTCAACCAACTAACTGTGCATTTCACGCCACCACTCATCACAACAGGGCCTGAAACCATGAATAGCCATGGAAGTCTTCTAGAAGTTGTCTTTCTCAAAATCAGTTTGAGGTTTTTAATGACAATATTGAACAAATGGAGCACAAAACCCACAGAATGACAGCACGGGGCTGAGAGTGTTAACTGAGTGAACGCAACACTAACAACGTCAAGGCGTACAGATGGACTTCAGTAACAGAGCGGAGTCTTTTCTTCAGTGATTCTCTTGTTTCAGGTTGAGTATATTCAGGCTCTGCTCCAAACTGGAATGAAACTAAGATGAATCACCACAGTTAATATCTAATATCAATGAAATCACGTGAAAAATAACGAGAGCGACAATGGTCTGCAGCATTTTGGTCCTGGAAGCACACAGGAGAATCATAAATAAAACCAGAGCAAAAAAACACACAATAAAAACACTTGGACTGAAACATTGGCACACAATAGAAAATCACTATTGAAAATATAGTTCATTTAGAATGACTCCTCCGAGCATCCAGAGTACCTCTGCACACAATATAGACAATCCCCCTAAAAATATGATTGACAGAGTCAGCTAAGGGTGCTGGCATGTGCAGATTAACTGCAAGGCTGCAGGCAGCTTTAAGAAAATGTACAAATAAAATTACAGTAAACATTTTTCAGAAAACTGTCAATGACCCAGTGTTGCAGATAGGTACAACTAAGAAATCAATTGCATAAAAACAGATTAAGAATAATTATGAGGCTTAGATTACTTTGAATGAACACAATCAAAGGCTAGACGCTACTTAAAATGTTGCTTTCATGTGCAAAGATGTTATTTTTCAAAATGTTTATTGCTTCCCTCCAAGCCTCACACTTAGGTTTGAATCTGCCTTACATTAATTTTTGGATATTGACTGGCAAGGTTCGGAGTTCCCTTTTCATTGGGCAGCTAACCGCTCCACTGATGTTTGTGAAACAGACCTTTTGTCACGCGGTTACATCTCATTAGTGTCTTTATCAAAATAATTATTCCTCTTTTATACCAAAACAGAGAGGGTAATTACTTCGCTAAAGAGTCATTATGCAATGAAGCCCAAAGTGTCCTTCCGGGAACCAGAGAGAATCTGAGGGCTGCCAGGGACACAGGGTAGCAGCCCTCACATTAGCTGTGCCTCACTGAACAGTTCTTCCTAACATTTCCTGCTTACTCCAGCTCTGAGGAACAGTGAGGTGCGATTTCAGTCATGGGTTTTTTGCTCAAGATGGTTTTGCTCAGTTACCTATTTCCAGATGACCTGGACATGAACAGCTAGCTCCCCAGCTCATTCCTAGGGCAGCATGACCCCTCAACGGCAACAACGTATGCTCAAAAATGTTCGTATTTGATAAGATATAGTGGTAGTACCTAATCCTGAACTGGCCGAGCACATGACCTTGGTCATGGCACACATCGGCACCTTAGTGTCTTCATCTAAATGGCAGTGTTAGATAGTTGATCTTCAAACCCCTGGGCTCTGACATTACGGATTCAGTGAAGGAGCTGGAAGGCCTGACGTGATTAACAGCCAGGACTTCCTCATTCATTTCTGTCTTTGATAGGAAGGAAAAGAGTAAGGTTATTTCTTACCTCGGACCTTTTATTCAACAACCCAATCCTATTAATTCAAATTAAAATTTGTAGTTTTAATTACTTAGTCTGATGGATTTTTTTTTTTTTACAAAGTCTCCTACATGTAAATCTTTGCCCTCCTCTTTCAGTGTGGCAGCTGCCTAGAGCTTTGTAATTTCTGCTCCTGAAGCCATGGAAGGTACCGCCTCTGATTCATTATTCTTTGTTCCTATTTATTGATTGAGCCTTTTTCCTCTCCTCTCCTGATAGTGAAAACACTTTGCTTAAACAGAACTTTAAAAAGTCTATAAAGATCTTAAATTATCTTAACGTTTTTTCATTCATAGCAGTATTAAAGATGGTTAACGAGGCTCCTGCCCCAGATGAAATAGGTCAGCATCCCAGCTGCCTGGTTTTCAGTCCTGCCATTATCTCCTAGTTGCTCTGTCTTTGGTCTGCTGACCCCTAAGTCATATGATATGGGGCGCAGAAGGAACCCCTTACACCGAAATACATTCCTCACAGCGTTGCATGGTCATAGATGTGTGTGCATTCAGTTTGTATCCTATTGTATCTCAAAATCAGTAAGAATCCAGGATTTTGTGAGGATGTAATGCCTCCCGGTGTTTTCTGAATTCAATATTTGTATTTCTAAATTCAATATTGTAACATACAAAATAATAAGAAAATAATGCTTAAATCTTTGGTGGATATTTTCCCAGTTATAAGTTTTAAATGAATGAAGTAACTAAGTGTCGTTAATTGTAGCCTATCTACATTACTTGAAGATTCTAATCCTCAGTTAACTACAGTTTGACATTGTATCAGTGCTTGTCCAGCACTGACTTTGCCTCAGACACTATGCTAAACATTTCAAGCCGGTTGCTATGAGGTGCCTTCTCCTCCTACACCAAACAACTGCTTGAGAGAAACACCATCGTTCTTTTCCATTCTTTAATTATTAAGCTCAGAGTTAAAAAAGATAATTTATTCAGGTTTTACAATTCACAAGTGACAAAAACAGAATTATGACTCAATTAAACACAGAAGAATTTAAACGTTGAAACATCCATTACTATAAAACCACCATCATTCTAACTTTTCCTTCCACGACTAGTGGTTTTAGCTAATGGTGTCAATGTCTTTTAAATGTACTATAATTTTTACGTGGTGTAGTAGTTACATTTCTCTTTGCTGTGATTAAAAATGTCTGACAAGTATCAAGTCAAGGGAGGGCACATTTCTTTTCTTTGTCATTGGAGGCATAGCAAGCAAAACTTTTGCACGGCTGTGCAACTCTTCAGCCTGGAATCTGGGAGCAGAGGAAGTGGGGCTAAGTTATACAACCCCAAGGCATGCCCATAGGGGACCACTTCTTCTAGTAAGGCTCCATCTCCTAAAGGTTCCACCACCTTCCCAAAATAACGGTGGCCTTTTGAGCACTACAAGTACTAACAGAGGAGTGTTCAAAGGTGCTCACATGCAAACTACAACATACCAGGTGAGACTTTTCTGTGTGATGAGCACTTTGGTGTTTGCATGCTAACTAACCTACTGAGTCCCACAAAATGAATGTCACCCCGTGACAATGGCTTCTCTTACCAGGTTAGCCCTACTCTCAAGCTAAGTTAGTGATGATGATTGCATTCAACAGCATGAGTTTTGTTTTTCTTCCTATGATTGGGTACTTGTACTATCCTCGCACTATAAAACCTAGCAGTGTGCTGAGCATTTTAAATGGAATTTGCTATGTAGAAAATGTAGCTATACTAACAAGTATGCTCTGTCAGCCCTCTACTTATTCATGTGAGATTATCAGTCCTCTTCTGCAAACAAGCTTTGAAAGATGGGAGAAATGGGAGAAACCATAGGTAGAAAGGTTACCATGAAATAGACTTGAGTCAGTTACTTTCCTCATTCCTTCCACAAAATCCATGACCAAAGTAAGTTAAAAGAGCAAAGATTTCTTTCAATTTTGGATTCAAGGGGAAGGCCATGATGGCGGGGAAGTGTGGTAGCAAGAACAGCGTGCTGCTAGTAACACTGCATCCAGACTGGGGCTGAGTTCACTTTCTTCTTATTAGTCCAGCAGCCCAGCTCACAGATGGTGCTGTCCAGAGGCAAGATGAGTCTTCTCACCTCACCTAACTTATTCTGGGTAATCCTGCACAGGCATGCCTTGTCTCCATGACAACTCGAGAGCCTGCCAAGTCTGCAGTATTAGCCACCACAAACCTGTCTGTATCAGAAGTAACTATCCTGTGTCCACATTTCTAGGCTCCTGCATAGGCTCCAGCTTCACCTCACCCCATCTCACTTTTCCAGTAATCAGACCTCAATCACAGCCTTCCCACATCTCCCCCAGTGGATTCCAAGCAACTACCACAGAATCCATCCCTGAATGTACCCCACAAATATTGAGTAACTATCTTACCATCCACAGAGCTACTCCAAACCCCTAGCTCATATTAAAGGGAAAACAATGGGCATTTTCTTTCCCATATCATAGGAAGAATAATAACATAATTCTGTAGTCTTTCAATGAGTTATTCATTTTGTATCTTCTCTTCAGTGTGTGCCTAACCATCCACAGACTTTAAGTCCTGTCGTATATTCTTGCAGACTGCACTCTCTGGGGAGTCATACACACTCTCCAGTTAAGGCCGTTTCATCCCTCATATCATGTCTTCATTACTTCCTGTTACTCAAATCCCCAGGTACCACTCAGGGAGGAGGGTGGCCCCACAGTGTGTCGGCAGCCACAGAGAGCATCAGGTGTCACGGTTCCACATAGATTTCTCATTTATTTATCATTTCTGTGTGTGTACATTTCTGTGAGTTCATGTGCCCCATGTATGCCCAGTGATCTTAGAGACCAGAAGAGGGTGGTGGATACCCTGGAGCTGGAGTTACAGACAGTTGTGAGCTGTCTGATGTGGTGTCTAGGATCTGAACTCAGGACCTCTGCAAGATCAGTAACTGCTCTCTTGATGCTTTTAATTCATTTCTTAAGTTAGCATACAAAGTAGTGGGGTTTATCATGGTGTTCTCATACATACTATGTTCTTGCTTACCTGCTTCCTTCTCCTTCCTCATCCGTCCTGTGACCTGCTGGACCCCTCCGGTCAATCAGTCCCTTCTGCTCTTAATGTTCTTTGTGTTCTATTATGTTCTCCCCTTACCTAAAGATTTCTTTCTCCCCCTCACAGCCCTCCTCCCCTCATGCACACAGGGAGTACAAACAGTGCGAGTGTGTGTGTGTGTGTGTGTGTGTGTGTGTGCGTGTGTGTGTGTTAAAATCTAGGACACACATGTGAAAGAAAACATGTGCCTCACTTATTGTTCCTAACGTAATGTTTTCCATCCATTCTCCCGCAAACACCTCCTGTGGTCAGGTCATTGTTTCTTTTTTTTTTTAAAGGTTTATTTATTTATTATGAATACAGTGTTCTGCCTGCATGTATGCCTGAATGCCAGAAGAGAGCACCAGAACTCATTAGAGATGATTGTGAGCCACCATGTGGTTGCTGGGAATTGAACTCAGGACCTCTAGAAGAACAACCAGTGCTCTTAACCTCTGAGCCATCTCTCCAGCCCAGGTCATTGTTTCTTTATGCACACAGCTCATGCTCCTTGTCCGTTCGTCTGTTGATGGTCATGTCGACTGTTTCCAGTTTTAAGCTACTGCACGTGGAAGTGCAGGCAACCCTGCAGGAAGACTGAGAGTCCTCTGAGTACATTTCCTGGAGTGATGTCCCTGGGAGAGGCAGTGGGTAGGTGTATCCTTAGCTTTCTGAGGAATCTGCCTACGGATTTGCACAGTGGCTGTGCCAGTGTACACTCCCATCAGCAGTGCGGATGGTTCCTTTCATTCAACATCCTCACCAGTGTTTGCTGCCCTTTGTTTTATTAGCCTTGGCCATGCTGAGGTGAGATGGAATTTCAGAGTAGTTTTGTTTGCTTTTCCCTGGCGTGGGACACCTTGATACATATGTCCTGGCCATCTGTGAGTCTTCTTTTGAGAACTGTCTGTTCATTCCCCACCCATTTGCAGCATGGATAAGTTGTTCAGCTGGTGCATCCTCCTTTTTGCCTTTAAAAAAATGTATTCTCAGTATCAGCCTCTAGTCTGAGGTATGGCTGGCTGTTCCCTTTGACGATAGTTCCCTTTGCTGTGAGGTAGCTGCTGAATTCTTGTCACCCCAGTAGAAGCTGATGCCCAGCATTCCTGGGGTTCTTTGAAACAGCAGAGGGCCTCAGGGGGAGACCAGCACCTCCATCACTCCTCCGGCTCCAGTCTCAGCTCTCTCTCAACACTGACGTGCCTAGCACTCGTTCCCGATTGGGGCATATCAGAAACTTAGAGCTTGCGTTCCTCACCAGAAGAACCCTCTAACATCAGTGCGTCCCACTGTTTCTTATTTTTTTCAGTCTTCTCTGCACACTCTGACATTTCTGACAGGCTTTAACTGCCATTCTTCCTCCCTCTACACAGACTTCTCATCTGTAAGTGTGCCGTTTCCACGTCTTCTCACGGCCCCTGCTGCACTAAGAGCAAAAAGTACTCAACTCAGTAATCGTAGCGTAGAGCCCAAACCCTTCAGCTCTGCATGCCCTTTGCTACACGCCAAGATGATGGTGCCTGCCTCTTTGCCTGTATGGTCTCTACTCCTTCAAAGCCATTTTTGCGAATCACTCGGAATGTCATGGTGGCCCAGCATGGAACATCTGCTGGGCATTTGTGTACCATAGCTAGCCAGCTGCAAACCATGCTCCTAGGGGAATTTCCCATCTGCAAACCTCCAACCACCACTGAAAATCTTTCCTGTGGCCTTCCTGGACTCTGATGAATGATTTTCTCCAGGGAACCCTAAGAGCCTCAGAATAGGAGGCACTCTCCACCTCCAGAGCACTGTGCCACAGCTGTGCTATTGCTCCAACTGTTACCATCCAGGCTGGTGTTACATCATCAGTAATTAAATTTCATTTTTATTAAACTTACTTGAAACACAGAGAAAATCAACTGGCCCTGAGCCTTCATCCAGATCTCTTGTATACTCTTTCTATATGTCAATGTGGGTTTCTCTGGCTCTGTTTTAATTTTTTATTCTTTGGTGCTGGTGAGAAAAGAAGGGCCCTTGGGGCCACAAGGAAATATCTCTACCACTGAATGCTTCTTCTAGTTTTCTTCAAAGCCCCTGGAGAGAGGAAGCTTTAAGATCCAGCTTATGTGCATTAGAAAGAAACACCTTAGGGTGGACTCAAGCAAACCCCAGTGTCTTCTGGACATGACAGGATATTGTACTCTGGAAACCATTGCATCCATGGGTGCCCTCCCAAGACTTGTATTAGATCAAGCCAGTTAACCTCCCATCATGGAGTAGGAGGGGGTTCCTGAGCCCCCATCTCCATCTGAGGACCAATTGATGACTTCTAAAAGAAGAGGAGTATGTTTTCTTTAAATCATTGACTCCTAGGGAATCTACCAACCTCCAGTCGATGGCCCCATACCTGGGAGTATGTGAGCATTATCAATGAGTTAGTAGATACTTAAGAAGTGGACATGGTTGGAAGAGGTGAGAATTGGGGTGGGTCTAGGAGTTGAAGGGAGTTTTTTGGGTGAATATGATTAAAATAAATTGCATAAAATTCTCAAAGAATTGAAGAGAATATTTTAAAGAAACACTTGGAGATGGATGTGTAGATGGTTCCTCGTCATTTCATAAGGTCCAACCCCTTTCCATTCAATGTGTGAGCCTATATTTGTAGTTAAGTCACTACATCCAGCCAGACTAGTAAATTCATTGCATTTCTTAGACAACCATGAACCATTCATCTGTGCTCTATGTCCTTCCCACATCCTTCATTATTGATAGATTCTTCATGATCATGAACACAGTAGTGTTTACAGAAGTTAAAGTCTATTGAATAGATATAAGAAAGATATAAGTAACAAAGTTTTGAAAGGAAGGAGGAAAGATCTACATTCTGTCTACAACGTTCCTGCCAGCTTACTCACCTAGCAATTAGCATATTATTTGCAGATCAGATGCAGTGGCTTGCCCATCATGGTAGATAATTAATGAATGGATAAATCATTTACTGTGAGTTGCACTGAGTATTGGAAGTTTTGTAACAGCACTGGATGCTGAATTCACAATAATCGATTATCAGGCATTGTCTAAGGGCTGGGGAGATGGCTCGGTGCATAAAGCGCTTCCACACAAGCATAAGGACAGGAGTTTGAAACCAGAGAACACACACAAATGCCAGATACATATGAAAACTCATCCGCCATTCCAGCACGTGAAAGGCAGAGATCAGGGATCCCCACAGCAAGCCGATCAGCTAGATCAACTGACACTGGCAAGGTTCAGGTTCAGTTGAAAGACCGAACCTCAATGAGGAAGATGGGAGGCAACCGAGGAAGACTTGCAAAGTCAGCTCAGGGCATCAAATCATCAAATGCACGTGCACACATGTACACAATCATCTTCACACACAGATACACCCACATATATCTTAGCATGAATATATATACCACACATATGTGTAAAAAAAAAGCCCAACTTTCTAATCTAGATGCAGAAAGGGAGGTAGCAAGGCACAGAAATGAGATGCAAAGGGCTAGCTGGTAGGGCATGTAACTCCAGGAAGAGGAAAGAATGCTCTCTGGATCCATCGGTTCTAATCAGCCTAATCTCAGCTCTGCAGCGCATTCCTCCCCGGTCAGGAAGCATCACTTACAATCCTCTCTTGTTTTCCAAGGCCATATTTCTAGTGAATGAATGAGGTCCTTTGACTCGAGGTAATTATTAATTATAAGGATGTTACAGTGCCTTGGGAGGAGATAAAGGAAACCTGGAAAGACGCATTCATCTCAAGCCAATTAAAAGACTTTCTCATTAGTAAATAAAGCCATCTCGTTAAGGGCGTTTCATTAATCACTGAGAAAATGTGTAAACTTGGTGGTGGGGGAAGGTATTCAGAAAACTTGGGAGATGCTGAGTGACTGATCACACTTTCAGAGAGAAGAAATGCAAACCTTTCCTTGGGAGAACTTGACTGGGAGTGACACCATTTCAAATCCACTAACGGAAACAAAAGCTAATGAGAACACTAATGCTGAACCAGGGAGTCCGCGAACCAAATGTCACTGGTCTCCCGGAACAACACCTCTCTGGCATCCATCATCTAATTTGCTTCTGCTTCAACCCTAGCTTGAAAAAAAAAAATAAAGT
>NC_022023.1:33475196-33501201 GCF_000317375.1 Microtus ochrogaster | reverse complement strand
GAAAAAAAAAAATAAAAAAAAATTCCCAATTACAGTCTGTTCATCTGTTGAGGAAGTCTTCAGAAAGTGAGTGACAGGCCCAGGTGGCTCTGGAAAGCAACCGTGTCCTGGAGGGATGTTTGAGCTTTCCTACGACTAAATTTTTGCTTGTTTGATTGGCTTTTTTATTTTTAAAAATTTTTGTGTGTGTGTGTGTATGTGTATTTAAGTGTTCAAGAATATTAAACTTTGTCCTTTGGGGAAAATTGTGTGCCTGAAGACTGTTAATTTTACCTGAGATAAATGTCTATGTTGAAAGAATGCCAGGTCTTTGTCTTCCCTCTGCCGTTTCGTTGGCAGATTTGGTGGCTGCCTTCTCTGTCGGACATCAGCTTTGTAACTGGGATCAAGAGAGAGAGATTCCCTGCTACTAGGATGTCTGCTGTCTACTAGAACTCACAAACAAAATCTGAAAGACTCCTTCCCCCCAGTCCCTGGCAAAATATTTTCCCTTTGCTAGACTAGAAGTGAAAAGGGACTTCATTCTTTATCTGATTAACACTCCATTCCTTGCAAGACTTAAGACTGTATCTAAGCATAGCATGCATTCCTAGGGGAACAAAATATTAACTAACCTTACACTGTGGTCTTAGATTATCAGAATTAATAATGAGAGTGACTTGTCTATTATATATGCCATAAGGGGTGATGATAACTCACAGTGTCATATGAGTGGCAAAGCTGCATGTTTATTTTCAATACTAAGCTTGTATATATATGCATGGAATATATATATATTTCTCTCAATTAGTCTACCTATGTTGTTTATGGAAAAATGTAAGGGCTTTAATGTCTTCAAAAATATTGAATAACTACTAACATTTTCATTTTAAAATCAAATGATTCCTTTCTTATCCTATTCTTGGTCTATATGAGTGGAGAGTGTTCACGGATGCTTCGCCTTTGAATGTCACCTAGGGCATCCCTATAGCTAGCAGGAGAATAAGGAGATAGGCAAGCTGTAGACATTGGTGTGCTTGTCTGAGTACCAAGTGGAAAGATCCAAGGCTGTCAGAAAAGACTGCTTATAGGTTTCAGGCACAAAAATAAGGGTTTGGACCCTCAGCTCTCCTCTTTTTATTTATTTATTTTTTTAAATTTATTTATTTATTAAAGATTTCTGCCTCCTCCCCGCCACCGCCTCCCATTTCCCTCCCCCTCCCCTGATCAAGTCCCCCTCCCTCATCAGCTCGAAGAGCAATCAGGGTTCCCTGCCCTGTGGAAGACTACTGAGAACTCAAGAACAATGGCACTGGGTTTTGATCCTACTGCACGTACTGGCTTTGTGGGAGCCTAGGCAGTTTGGATGCTCACCTTACTAGACCTGGATGGAGGTGGGTGGTCCTTGGACTTCCCACAGGGCAGGGAACCCTGATTGCTCAGCTCTCCTCTCGTATCATAAAGCCTAGAGGAGTCACTGCGGCACTTTGAGTTGACCTTATCGGCGTCTGCTTCCTGCACGCCTCAGCTGGGAGAGGCTGGCCGTGAGAGCTGCCTTGTTGCTGTCCATATATACCCAAGGTTTCTTATCAGTCGGCTCTCCTTTCAGTTCTAAAGTTTGCTTGTGCCCTCTGGCAAACACCTCTTCTCTCACAAAAAGGTTTGGGAGATTTTGACCCTGTAAGCTTGACATATGGCATAACCTGTCTTCGTGGCAGCTGGCTCCCCTGCATTCCATTCCCAACTGTCACATTGTTTGGCAGCTGATGTTCAACAGGTGTACCTCTTGCCTTACAAGATGGGTGGCTGCCAGAGGAGACATTGCTAGAACAGATCTAACCCTCCAGTGATTTGTGTGTGTCTGTCATGGCCTGGAAACCTTGGCCATGGGCAATATTCCAAATGTAAAGCAAGAGGGCACTTTGCCATTTTAGCAGATGGGCATGTAGAGCCCAGAGCCTGAGCAACAAACACCACAGTGTGGTTGGAGGACAAGACGTACAGCCAGTAACATTTAATAGGCTATTAGTCTGTTGCTTAGGAACCTCAGACATAGGACCAAAGTCCTTGCTAATTACAACTTGAGCTTAGGCTATTCCCATCTTTAGAGCCAGGGGCTGTGACTGCCATGGTAAACGCCGCGGGCAGCCAGCTAGATATGTGAAGCTGCCAACAAGGCCAGCCATGAAATCTGCACGTAGAAGGAGACTTGCTTCTCCTAAGCGAAGTCAGCAAAGGCAGTCTGGTGGTCTGAGGAATAAAGACGAATTATTGCGTATTTGTACTCTGTCCCCTTGCTTTTACAGTGAGTGAACAGGAAAATCGGGTGGCATACAAAATGCCGGAGAATAAATCCTTCTTGAACTGCAGAGACAGATGAGGCTGTGCTGACTCCAGGCTGGACGAAAGAGGAAACAAATGGGAGCCCCAGACTCTGACTCCATCCACTATTGCGCCTGCAGGATCAGAGTAGATCTCGGAAGTCTAACTTCCAGTTCCAACCCTGGTCTCCACTTACTATAATTCTATTACTCCATTCTTACATATGGCTATTACAATAAATCTCCCCGGGAGAGGTCCCATGATTTGGTGTGGACTTCTTCATATGTAACAAAAAATTCCCTACGTATTATTGATCACAGAAAAGCAAAAAATAAGAAAAGAATCCAGATCGATCAAACGTCAATGTTAAGGGCATTGCTTGTCTGTCCCTGGTCTTGCTATGCAAACCTTTTTTGGTGTCTGCTTCATCAATCTCTGTATCATCAGCTGCTTCCTGGAGGAGAACTACAAATCAATTCTCAGAGCTGTCTGGCTTTCTCCATTTGGTGTTTCAGCCATCTATCCTCTGTGTCCCACAAGCTTTGCAGGCCTTGTGTATCCAAGCAGATTTTTATAGCCACTCCAATTTCTCGGCACTTGGATGCTTTTCTTCCCCCGTATCCCTCAGCTGTCTATGTGTCCAAGTGCAGCAACTTGTGTGATAAATTGTATGATGCTCTGTGTGGTCCACGAATCAGTTTCACAAGTTAGAGTTTCTTTGCGCTAGTCTCACCAATCTAACCCGGACGATGACATCCTCTTACGTATCTGACTTTCCTCCTCCTCACCCACATTTCATTGCTCTTCTGTATTTTTAGTTTGGTTTTACCTATAGGATAACTTCATTACATTTATTTATTTATCATGGTGCGTGTGCCTGTGTATGAGGGCAGCACACGTGCAGAAGCCACAGCTAACCTATGAAAGTTGGATTCTACCTTCCTTCATGTGGGTCCAGGGGATTGAACTCAGGTTGTCAGGGTTGGTGGCAAGCACCTTTGTACCTTCACCATTGAACCATCTCTCCAATCCCTTTGATAACAATTTCCGTAAATGACATTTCTATGTTCAGTTTTGTTCCAATTATGCCTTTCTCCAGACAACTGTAATAGTTTTAAAAGTACAATAATATCTCTAATATAAAAGAAAAAAGTGATCTCTGACCCATATAAAACAACTTTAACTGAATATCTATAAAGTAGCGAATTCTAACATTAACCTCTCATGCCCTTCTCTCGGCCGCATGGCAGCCCTGAAGGTCCAACTGGTCTACTCCCAATCTTTCCAAATCTCAGGTCATAATCTTACCTAACAATATGTTGTTCCTTTTGCCTGTGACTTTTCTGGAGCCTGAGCTACCACTGACTCCTCCAGTCTTTCCCCATTCATCAACTCTACTCACAGGTACGTTTGGGGTCAGCTTTGATAACAAACCATGACGTGCCTCACTGTATCTACCACAACCATCTTAACCACAGAACACATTTCTCTCTTAAACTATTAAAATAGCCTATTTACCTAGCATTTAAAACTGAATTTAGGGGCTGGAGAGGTGGCTCAGTAGTCAAGAGCACTGACTTCCCTCTAGATTACACAGATTCAAATTCAAAACCCATACGATGGCTCACTACTGTCTGTAACTGCAGTTCTAGGGCATCCAACACCCTATTCTGGCCCCTGGAAAACACCAGACATACACATGGTTCCTAGACAGGAAATGCAGGCAAAAATAACTTATGAACATGGAATAAAAATTTTCTTTAAAAATAAAAACTGAATTTAGTATTTAACGATTCCATGTTACCTGTTTATTGGCCTGTTGATCACTGTGTTTTATATTTGACTTAGTCACTAAACCAGTGTATAGTGTGCATTTTCTTGTATGCTTATAGCACTTCAGGTATGAGTTAAGAACCTTAAGGTATCTCCATTAGCTTTTTCAACTCCTGTGGTAGATAAGCATCTGTGTCTTCATAGCTATGAACTTCGTGAGCTTTTAAATGGTTACTACTAGTAAAGAGAGAAAATGGGGAATTTTTAAATTTTTCTCCATGAATCTTTACCATTACTTACGTTCTTTGTTCTTGTCCACATATCAAAAAGTCCATCCGCTATTATGTTCCTGTATTCAACTAAAATCTTCATTTAAAAATTCTTGGGCATAGATCCACAGGTAAGAATACTCAGCTTGATTTCATCTCTGTCTTTACTCCATGTCATTTGATGAGATTATTTTGCAGGGTACAGAATTTCTTCCAATACTCGGGCCAGGTCTATAACTCAAAAAAGGAGCATAAATTTGGTTCCTGTTGCTTTTTCATAGCTGGAAGCTCAAAAGCCAGAAGGATTCTTTTAAAGTGTAAATGAGACCATGCCATTACACTGCCAAAACCCTTCCAATAGTCTCTCAGATCTCTCATGGTAAAATCCCACAGACTTCTCCCATGAAGGGGTATAAAATCCAGTAAGTTTGATTAAGCTTCATATCGAATCATCTCTTGGAGACTCAGAATTCTTGTCATCATAACAATGGATTGGAGAGATTTTATGATAAAAACTTAACATTTTCCAAACTTGTGTCAACATATTTCTAAAACTATAGCCAATTTCCTGACATCCCTTAGGATATTCTGTTATGGAATCTCCAACATTCAGGTATAGGGTGTAACCTGGATTGTTCAGATGCTCCGGGGAGACTGAAGAGTGGCAGGGTCACCTAGGATTAAGATTAGCTTTCTACAGTGTTACCCTCTCCATGGGGTGGATGGGGGAGGAGGAAAATGGAGGGATCAGGAAGAGAGGAGGGAGTGGAAAATGGATTTGGCATGTAAAATGAGAAAAGATATATATTTTTAAAAAAATAAAAAAGAATAGCTTCCTACATTTTTCTTTAATTTGAAAGTAAAGTTGATGAGGAGATGTGATGCTCAGTCTTCATTACTCATGTGACAGGATTTGGATTCAGCTAGAAGACAAACCTCTGAGTATGTCTATGGTGTGTTTTCAAGAAGGTTTGTCTGAGGTCAAAAGACAGACTTGCCCATCTGGGTGTTGCCATCCCAAAGGCTGGAGTTCTGGGCTGAATAAAAAGGAGAAAATAGGCTGGGCAGCAGCATCCTTCCTGCATGTGGGAATAATGTAGCCAGCCACTTCACATTCCTGCCTGTGTGCCTTCCCCACCATGATGGACTGAGCTTTAAAGTCATGAGTCAAAAGAAGCCTTTCTTCCACTGACTTACATTTTTTAAAAATCTTTTTCAGAAATGTGAATTTACCACATTCTCTTGGGGCTGATAAGGAAGCCACTTTTCTCTAGTAGATCTCATTTTCCTTTGCCTCATGTTGAAATGAAAATAGTCTCTTGCCTGGGGTGACAGAGAGACCCCATGCTAGTAACAGGTGTGTGAACGTGTAAGAAGCGTGAATGCTGCTGTTACCAAGAACAGCTTCACAATCATGTTCAGCAAGAAAGGCCAAATGGACCCTGGTCTCCATGAGAACCACTGTCCCTTGGTATACATAAAACAAGGGCTGGACAGATCACTTCCTGATGAAGAGCACTTGCCAATCTTGCAGAGGATCTGGCTTCAGCTCCCAACACTTATGTCTGGCAACTCACAACTGCCAGTCAATTCAGTTTGGGAAGATCCAAGGTCCTCTTCTGGCTTCCACTGGTACTGCACTCATGTGGTACCAATAAACTCATACAAGCACACCTATGTAAACATAAATAAAAAACTAGCACATAAGAAATGGAGAGATGACTTAGTGGTTAAGAATGCTTTCTGGGCTATCCTAGCCCACAAGTGTTGACTGAGGTTTCTGACATGCCTGGTTCCCACAGTCATTAAGTCCCAGAGAAATCACACAGAGGTCTACATTGTTTATAAACTGATTGACCTCAGGCTTTTTATTAACTCTTATAACTTATATTCGTCCATAATTCTTTTTTTTTTTTTTTGGATTTTCGAGACAGGGTTTCTCTGTAGCTTTTGGTGCCTGTCCTGGAACTAGCTCTTGTAGACGAGGCTGGCCTCGAACTCACAGAGATCCTCCTGCTTCTGCCTCCCGAGTGCTGGGATTAAAGGCGTGTGCCACCACCACCCAGCTTAGTCCATAATTCTTGTCTGTGTTAGCCACATGACTTGTACCTTTTTTGGCGAGGCAGTCACATCTTGCGTCCTCTGTGTCTGGGTCACAACTGTCGACTGAAACTTCCCTCTTCCCAGAATTCTTATTGCCCTGCCTCTACTTCCTGCCTGACAACCGGCCAATCAGTATTTATTTAAAATAAAAGTGACAGGGTACAGACCATTGTCCCACAGCATACAAGAGCTAGTTCCAGGACAGGTTCCAAAGCTAAAAAAAAAACCAAAAAACAAAAAACAAAAAAACACCTGTCTCAAAAGAAAAAAAAAACAGAAAACAAACAAAGAAAAAGAGCTTTCTGTCCTTGTAAATGATCTGAATTCAGGTCCCAGCACCATATCAGGCAACTCACAATTGTGTATAACCTTTACTCCATGGTATCCAACACCATCATCTGGGCTCCATAAGCATCTTCATTCAGACGTATGTATTCACACAGATTTATGTATTTATACACAATTAACATTTCTCACGTTTTTCATAAAAAGTAAGAAAATGATACTGAAAGATCTGGTAGTGATACAGAACTCTGGAGATGCAGTAAAAGCCTCAGGGCTTCATATTCGAATCTGGGGGCTGTGTATCCAATTTACTCTTTCTACACGGGCCCAGAATTGTACAGTCTATTCTAAACAACAACCAGGGATGGCAATTTACATTCTAGTCATGGGAAAACCCCTTTCGTCTTGTTTGCCACTAGCAGAGAAGCCCAGAGCACCGCTGTGTACAAACCACATGTCTCCCTTGAGGTCAATGATATTGACATTTTCTACCTCATCTGGAGAGGCTTCATCCGCCAGCCACAGTAAATCTGACTCAGTCTCATTTTCCCCATTGTTGATAATTCTGGCTTTGGCAGAAGCATCTGTCATTTCCCAAAAACAAAGCAAGGGAGAGAACCTCCTTCCAGAAATGTGTGATGAAGGGTCCCATGGTTCAGTTCCTGTGTTTTACACCTGGGCTCCAGTTAGCTCTAAAGAGGCTTGGAAATAACTCTGTGAACACACCGGATCAATCCTCACTCAAGCAGCCATTTGTCACCATCTCATCTGGCTTACTGAGCAGCCGGTGGAACAAGATACGGGTTTTTCTAGACACAAATAAGTGGTGTGCATTAGAGTTGGCCTAACTGGAGAAGGAGTAAAGAGAAAAGTATCAAAATAATTTTAAAAGAGAAAATACATGTATTTATTTAAAATCAAGGTCAGAATTTCCTAGGAGAAATGGAATCAGCCACTGATTGTCTTTTCTGGAAAATACTTCGGGAATTAGATTTGCCACGTCTTAGTAAATGGTCCAAAGTCCATGTGAATATAGTGTTAAATGCAGATTTGAAAAGAGACACACAGAGAATGTCTTGTGTCAGACAGCCTATAGTGAATGTCTGTCTATTTGTCTGTTGGCTTTTTTTTTTATCTTCTCTTCCCCATTTCTAGTAATAGCCCAATGGCATTTCTATCAGATACTAACTTTCTATTCTATACGCTCCTGTTAGAACTGTCAAGTACAGCCACTCTTCTTCAACCCCAGTCTGTGAGCATGTGATGTGGGCGGCATCAGGACTGCAATTATTGAAATAAAATGGATCCATTGGGTGGCTACTAGTGACTCTCTTCTCCAAGAAACATGAACCTGCGCATCTTCCCAAGACATAATGTAGCCAAGTAAGAGATGACAGAATCTGGCTTTAGCTCAATAAGAAAAAAAGTGCACTGAAGAAGGCAGGGAAGTAAGAATTAGCCACATTGCCAGTTATAAGATTTCAAGCAATTTAGTGGGTAAGACAGTCTCTGCCTGAGAAATGGAAGTATATTGAAAGCAGGCTTTGAACTTCAAAAACAGTAAAAGTCTCAGAACACTGAGCCAGAGTACGAGGTAAAGACCACAGACTGTTTTCCTGTACCTGCATGAGCCAGACAGACAAGAAACTGGCTTCATTATAAGCTCCCCCAACCCTTAGGAAACACAGCACAGAGCAGGTCTCCATCCGTGTCAGTAAAGTTCAGCAAAGCCAGCCCAGGGCTCTGTTTTGACAGCCACCACTGCAGTAAAACATAGCCCTACACTGATTCCCCTGATTCCTTCCCACAGCTCAGTGCTGGCATGTGAAGCTGCTAATTTCCCAAGGCCCTGGGCAGACAGAGGAGTGAAACCTTTGTCTTTCAGCCTTCGTTACCTCCAGACACAGCCAGGGCCTGAGATATGTTTCTGAGTCTGTCCAGGTCTCTCTGGCTCTGGCAGGATGAACTCAGCTTAGTAGCAACCTCAATAGCTAATGGCCCATCCCCGCCAACCTTTACCGAACCTCTGGCAACACAGTAACGCAGCACTAAAAACATCTCTGTTTAGCAAGCTTGCCTGCCACATCCCTGCACAGGTGGGTGAAAGACAGGTGGATACCTCTGTGGCGAGCAAGTCTGTGGTGGAGAGATGGAGAGAAAGAGAAGCAGAGTGCATGGAGAGAGGCAGAACTGGAGACAGGACAGCATTAAGAGTGGCCTACTCTGACATCTGAGCCCATGGTGATATCTGGATCCATGTTGCCGTTGAGGGTCATGTCTGGGGCCAAGATCTTACTGCAGCCAAGATCTGTGTGATGTCCGTGGTCCATGTTACCACCGAAGGCCATGCTGATGTCTATGACTTGGGCTACTGCCTGAGGCCATGTTGATGTCCAAGGGTCACAGGGCCTTCAAGGGTCATATTCATGTGGGTGGCCTGTTCTACTACCCTAGTACAAGTTGATGTCCATGGTCCAGGCTGCTGCCAAGGGCCTTGTCTGGGCCCATGGTTCTACTGCAGCCACTGTCTGTGATGTTGCCAGACAGCATGAGGAAGCCTGTGGCAAGAGCAAGGAAACTACTTTTGCAATAATATCGATGATTGCAGATACGCAGTTGAGAGGGAGGGACATAGCAAGTTTCTGTGACAACTCATACACCCTGTTAGCACCCCCCCCAAAAGTAACAGCCTAAACAGGAAGCCATTCTTAGGAAGTGTGATAAAGATATAGAGGTTGGCTCCCCAAAACTGCTGGCTTATGGTGGGGTGTGGGAATAGAACAATTCAGTTCTACTTATGGGACAGGCCACTGAATTTAAACATGATCCAGTAAGTCTATGGATAACACAAATTGGACTTCTTGGCTTTTTTTTAAGGGGGGAAGTCACAAGAAAGGGGAAAGACATGGACAGACTGGGAAATGAGAAGGATCGGGGTACATGATGTAAAAGTCCCAAAGAACCAATGAGAGAAAGAGCGGGGGGAGAGGTAAAACTAAACAAGTGCTGTATTCCCTGCACCCTGATTAAAAAAAAAAAACTCAATCTAATCTTTAAGGCATGGGGTTAGACATTAAAGTAGACAAATAACCTTTTTCTTGGAGCTCAATGTCAAACTTGTGAAATTCAAAATTGGGAGATAGCCTTGTCTTCTTTCCCAGGGCCAGTGAACTCAACAGAGCCTTTGGGACCACTGCTGTTCCAGAAGGACACTGAAGACCCAAGACCATATAGACAGATGTTCTAACAAGTATCACCTGTGACGGGTTCTACTGCGATGAGTCAGGAGTACTAAGTGGTATTAGATAGCTCGTAGCAGCATTGGTCTTGAACATATACAGGGTCTTTGGGACTTGTGGGTATGAGGTACATTCTAGTAGAGATGACCATTTCTTCCCCAACAGGATATTCATTGTCTCCCTGGGAACGAAAGAGAACCCTTGTATAAGACACCAAGGCTGGTCTCCATAGAGAGGCCAGCTCTAGGCAGATACACAAAGCATTTTCCTGTAGGCTGGTGATTGAGGACAGGGTTTAGAGACTATCCTGTCTCCAAGTGCAGGCAGGTAGACATGGTCTGCCCTTCTTAACATCAGCAAAGTAAGAGGATTTCCTCGGGTTTCCACACATATTGCATGCTAACTTCTCCCCCCCCCCACCTCCATGCTCCCTCTTTACCCCCCATCCCCACTTCACCTGCCATATCACATATAATCTGTTACAGTCCTGGTACTCACAGTTCCATTAAGTCGCATCTCAGGCTGGAGAGATGATTCCACGATTGACAGTGTTTGCGGCAGCTCCAGAGGACCAGAGTTCAGGTCCTAGCATGCACATTGGATAGTCCTCTATCACCTGTGACTCCAGATCCAGGGAATCTGACCCCACTCTCTGGACTCACCAAAAACCTGCAGCTACCTGTGCGCACACACACATGCTCACACACACACACACACTCACACACACACACTCACTCACACTCACACACACACACGCTCACACACACACACACACACACACACAAACTACACATAACTTAAAATAAATCTTTTTAAAAGCTTATTTCTCTCTTCTAATGTATCCACACATGTACATACATGTACATATGTATGCATGCATATATATATATATATATATATATATATATATAGAGAGAGAGAGAGAGAGAGAGAGAGAGAAGTAGAGAGTTGGATCAGGATGTGTATGGTAGTTTGAACGTAATTGGCCTTCACAAGCTCATAGGGAGTAGCACTATTAAGAGATGTGGCCTTGTTGAAGTAGGTGTGTCCTTGGTAGAGGAAGTGTGTCACTGTGGGGGCAGGCTTTGAGGTCTCTTATGCTCAAACCAAGCCTAGTTTAGTTCACTTCCTGTTACCTGGGCAAGATATAGAACTCTCAGCTACCTCCCCAGTACCATGTCTGCCTCCATGGTTCCATTTCCCACCTTGATGATAATAGACTGAGCTCCTGAACTGTAAGCCACCCACTTAAATGTTTTCCTTTATATGAGTTGCCATGGTCACGGTCTCATCACAATAATAGAAACCCTAAGACAATGTGATAAGGAACAAAGGTTATTTCTCTTTCTGGAAAAAAAAAAACGTTATATTTTTCAGATCTATACGTGCTCCTGAAAATTTTATAATTTTATTTTTTATAGCTGAGTAAAATCTCGTTATTATTTGTACCACATTTTCATTGTCCATTTGTCTCTTTATGGAAATCTAGATTGATTCAATTTCTCAGTTACTGTGAACAGTGTAGCTATATACATCGATGTGCAGGTGTCACTGTGGGAAGATGTAGAACCCTTGGGACATATGCCCAGGAGTGGTCATGTCCTTGGGGCATATGTGTGGACTGAGTTTTCCATCCCGCCATTTGGTCCCAAGAAATCACACAGAGGTCTACATTAGTTATAAACTAATAGGCCCATTAACTCAGGCTTCTTATTAACGCCTATAGATTATATTAGCCCATTATTCTTGTCTGTGTTAGCCACATGGCTCCGTACCTTTTTTGGCTAGGCAATCACATCTTGCTTGCTCTGTGGCTGGGTCACAACTGCAGAAAGAACTTTCCTCTTTCCAGAATTCTCATTGCCCCACCTTACCCCCTGCCTGGTCACTGCGCCTATACTTCCTGCCTGGCTACTGGCCAATCAACGTTTATTTAAAATATAATTGACATTGTCCCACAGCACATATGCCCAGGAGTGGTCAGGTTCTAGCTCTGGTCTTGGTTTCCTGAGAAACCTCCATCCTCAGGATTCTTCTTTCTGTACATCTGTGTTAGCACTTGTTCTCATCTATTTGCTTGGAGACTGTCATTCTAACTGGGTTAAGATGGAATCTCAAAAGCTCAGGACTGAGGAGACTCACTGTTGGATTCTATCATAATTTTAAGGAAAATTTAAAGCCAGTATGTCTTAACTAGGCTAATTCTAGCTGTGATGGACCGCTGTAACCAAGAGCAATTTGGGAAGGAAAGGGTCGATTTCACCCACAGTTCCACAGAACAGCTCATCCTCAAAAGCAGTGAGGGATGGAAATCAAGCAGGGCAGGAACCTGGGGGCCAAGCTGGTACACAGACCACAGAGGAGTGCTGTTTATTGGACAGCTCCTCCTGGCTTGCTCAGCCTGTTTGCTTATAGAACTTGGTACCATCATCCCAGAGGTGGCTCCACCTACCTTCCCCATCAATCACTAATTTAAAAACTTCCCTCCAGGATTGCCTACCTATAGCCTGGTCTTATGGAGGCATTTTCTAAACTGAAGCTTTCTGCTTTCTGATGGCTCCAGCTTGTTGTCAAGTTGACATCAAACCTGCCAGCGTACCATACTTCTCAAACCATTACCTAAAACCAAAAGAAAAGAACACAACCAAAGCCACGCCTCAAAGTCAGTATGTCCTGATACTAAAACCAAATAAAGACACAGAAAATTACAAACCAGTTTCCATGATGTATATAGATGTTAATCTTATCCAAAAGAGACTCGCAAACTGAATTTGATAATACAGTAAGATGATTGCACATCGCAATCAAATTGGTTTTCTACCCAGGTTGCAAGTTTGGTTCAAGACATGTAAATCAGTAAATGTAATGCACCATTTTAACAGATCGAGGACAGAAATACACAATCATATTGAAAGGTGCGGACAATTGACTAATTCAACACACCTTTACAATGAAAGTCCTGAAGAAAGGAGAATAAGAGGAAACCCATGTCCAACTTTGTACTAAATCTGGAAAAAAAAAATGAAAGCATTTACTCTAAAATCTGGCTTACAGTGTTTGAGGAACACTTCTACTCAGTCCAGACTCTTGACAAGTGTGGGTACGGACAAACTTGAACCTGGGGTGCCCTCTAGTGCTCACAACATGACAATACACCAATACAAACCCTGAACTTAAAGACTCCAAATACTACTATTAATAGTAGTGAAACAAGAACCACAGCAACCATAGACTCAGAAAAAAAAAGAAAGAAAGAAAGGAAGAAGAAGAAGAAGAAGAAGAAGAAGAAGAAGAAGAAGAAGAAGAAGAAGAAGAAGAAGAAGAAGAAGAAGAAGCCTGCTCAGGAATTTCATAAGGACACATAACAAAAACATATATGAAACAGAAGTGCCTAATCCTTCAGTGCATAGATCACGAAACAATTAGAGTCAAGCATTTTATAGAACCATAAGCTCACATGATCAACAAAATAAGGTGCCGGTGGCCAATCAAACGGCAACTAACATGGGAAGACTTGCTGGCTGAGATTATAATTGATGGTTTAAGGAACTTGAGGAACTTCAAAATTTCACAAACAATTCAGTAATCTGTCAGATTAACATAACAGAAGACTGAAACAAAAATAAACAGAGGACTCACACTGAAATAGTCTCTAGATGAAATTCAAAATGTGATATAAAACATCAACAGCTGAATATATCAAATGGAAGAAAGAGCTGGTAAGCTTGAAGACAGATATAAGGGAGAAGAATAAAAAGTGCTTATCTGAATTTTGGAACCGCGCTAAAAGTACAAGTTGAGGGTTACAGAGATACAAGCGGGGCACGGATGCTGAAGAGATGGAGATGCTATTTTTAAAATAGTAACAGAGCAACCCAAGCTTATATCTAAGTACGGAAGCCAAATGTGGCCGTGGTTATTTTTAACTAAGCCAAGTCTATCCCATGACCTCATTCTCAAGCTCTCAAAGGAGAGAGGCAAAGAGAGGCTTATTAAAGACTCGAAGACCAAATACGAGGTAAACGTGTTTTGATTCACCCAGAGTCATGCTTGTCAGCAGGGACGTTAGTCTCCAGGCCTGCATGAGTTGAGTTAGCCACAGGGCTGACCAAAAAAAGAGGAACTAACAAATGGAAATACTACATCCAGACAAGCTAATCTTTACAAACTGAAAGGAATGCATGGTCATTACCAGAACACAATAACAGAGATCATGTCTCACCACCATACCGCCCCCCAAAATAGATGGTTAAAAGCGGCAAGAGCAACTGTGCGACCAGACTCCAAACAAAGTGCACAAAACAAGTGTGCCTTTAATATGAAGGCTAAACATTCAAAACTAATTGTATTTATAAGACAACCAACAGATGCTGTCATGTGACAGAAAATAGGACATTAAACTTTCAAAATATATGGGAAATAGAATGCAAACATGGGAGCTTTGTTGATATTTTTTTCTTTTATGTCTTTTCTCATGCCTACTCTTATTTGATGTTGGTATCATTTTAAAATAGTTTCCTACAGTCAAAAGATGTTATTTTTGTAAAATTTATTAAAAATATCCAAAGTAAAAAACAAGCTGTCAAACACCAGGATACACAAAAATCACTCTCACCTAGGAAGCAAGAGAAGAGGAAAGAAGCCAATTAGCTAGGAAACAGCTTGACGCATTAGGCTCAGGGAGGCTTTCCCAGCTGTAAAGAATCAAATCATGTTCTTGGCAGGAGAATGAACACAACCAGTGATCACGATGTTAGGTTCAAAAGTCCGCCTCATGAAGACAGATACCGCATGTTTTGTATTTTATGTAGAAAATACAAAAAGGATAGAAAACGAAAATGTGGACTCCCAATGATACGGAAAAGGAAGGGGAAAGGGGAGCACAGGAGCGAATAATAAAGAGTAACGGGAGGTGAGCGTTTGAGGACAGTGGCCTCATCCCTCTGTACTTGCAATCAGCTAGATTAGATTCCTAAAAGCTACTTCATAGCCTACATTTTTTTCTGCATAGACGATGGTTATGTCGCACTTATTTTATCACAGAAGCGACACAATAGCCCTATTCAGTGTTGCTAATCAGTGTTTCTCCATGATATTTCTGATTTTCCAGTCCCTTCTGATCTCAGCAATGGGATCTTGTCTTTACTACCGCAGGGATGGCATTGCCCAGATTGTGTGATGCTGTTTGTAGGTTTCAAACTGTAAGTATTGAGGTAGGAGAGTCGGTGATATGAGAACTGAGAAGTAGGCGGGACCTCTGAGGACTGGTCCTTAGAAACACTAAGGCAGAAGTGGCCATATGACACATGCCGGATGCAGTCTCTCACCACCTGCCCATTTCTCAATGCTTTGAAGGAAACAGAAAGACCAACTCTTGGGCCCTTGAGCTCCTAGGAAGTTCCCTAAAGACAATATGGAGTTCTCTGTGTATACCTTGGTGTTCTGGAGCTGACTCTCAGCTAGCCTCAAACTTAGAGAATCGAGAGAGACAAATTTGGACGCTTCGTAGTCTGTGTAATAAATAACTCCTGCTTAGTCTTAGGCCTGCTCCATTCCAACAATGCCTCCTGGATATGAGAAACCAAAAGGTAGTAAAAAAGATGATATCCTTAAAAGAGTCTGTGATGAGTCTATAAACTATGACACCATTTCCTTGCAGAGCTTTCTGTGTGGCATTGAGCTTTAAAATGATCTCATATAAATAATGACATTATATATATATATGATATGTATGGGCATCTTCACTGTGCATATTTGTGTGAATTAATTTCAGTTAGTATTTGAAGTACTGTACTTGAGAATCCATATTCTATAGCCTCATTTCCCTTGAATATGCATAATATTTATCTGCTAATTAAATATGAAAAAAGAGCCTACATTCCAAAGTGACTGTGATAGTAAACATTTATTCTAAATCTATGCCAGTCAAAGAAGGTCATATTTGGCAAAGGGAAAGCTAATTTACCCCCAGTGGTGAAAGTATGTGGTGTTCAGACCTTGCTGTGGGTAAGAAAATAGTTTATAAATTCTAAAGCCTGCTAAGAACCAGAAATTGAAGGTCTGCTTAATGCAACTGCCTTGGGAACTTCATCTCAGAACCAGTTTTTGCCTCTTCTCCTCCTAACAAATGCTCTGTCACTTTATCCAGCTGGAGGACAGCCTATTGTCCATCTCAAAAAGAACTGCTCAAGCATGGAATGCGTGCATTACCTGGGGTCACAGAGCACCAGAGTACATTCAAGAAAGGCGTTTTCCAAACCTGCCCAGTAATAAATGCAGAGAGATGAAAGACTACAGTAGGTATATCAGTCACTCTTCTGTTGCTGCGATCAAACACTACAGCCAATAGCATGCTCTAGAAGGGAGAATGACACAACGGGATTCTGGGGGTCTTAAGATTCCATCATGCTGGGCGAGAAGCATGGCAGCAAGTCTCAGGCACGGTGGCAGGGGCAGGAAACTTGAAGATCACATCTTTAACAGCAAACAGGAAGCAGAAAGAGAGCCAGAAGTGGGGAACTTTAAACTCCCAAAACTGGCCCCCAAGTGATAGATTTCTTCTAGAGAGACTTGCTTCTTCTTAACCTCCCCAAACAGAGCCACTAACTGGGGACCAAATGTTTAAGGTCTGAGCTTATAGGCAACAGTAGGAGACCTTTCTCACTCCATCCCACTAGGAGGAAGCTGAACGCATGAGAGTTGCTTCTTTTTTCAAAACTAACTTCCTTCTGAGACCATTAACTTTCTTTAATATGTATTGAATAACTCTAGGGAAGTGGGGAAAACAACACACACTTTCTCCACTTGCAAATTATCTTTAATGCCCCACTCAACAGAATAAACGCAATATGAAGCTCAAGCCCCCTGAAACAGATCGAAGGGGGCCATCTTCCTCCAATAGAATTTGAACTGCAGTATAAGTAATACATTGTGGATCTGAGAATGTGGCATTGGCCTTACAAACATGAGGACATGTGTTTGGAGCTCCCAGGACCCACCTGAGAACCTAGGTGTGGCAGCAGCATGCACCTGTAATCCCAGTGGTGGTGAGAGTAGAGATGGAGGCAGACATATTTCAGGAAGCCTCCTTAGCAGCCAGTCTACTCACCTGGCAAGGAGCTGGGCCAAGCTCCTAAATCATACAAAAGGAAGAGTTTGAGGAATGACACTTGGAGTTGTCCTCTGACCTCATTGCACACACAGAGAGATATGTGCAGCTCTTTTCACATGAAGCTACACATACATGTACACCCCCACCCATCCCCCACATGCTCTTTTTTTTAAGAGAGAGAAATATTACAACATGTATCTCATTTAATAAAACCCAGCACAAATAACTAGAGATGTATCTCAGTGACAGAGGCTTTGCCTAATATACACAAGGCTCTAAATGACAGAGGTTTTACCAATCAGGCACATTCCCCAGCACCATAAAAACAAACAAACAAAAAAACTAACTCAAAATTGTCTTAGTCAGTGCCATAAGAAAGGACATATATAAGAAGACCCTTTTGATCTTTTACAGTGGAGCAGGAGCAGTCTCTGACTCTTCTGCGTGCCTTTGGGACCCTTTTCCTCTTACTGAGTTGCCTCATTCAGCCTCAATGTGAGACTCTGTGCCTGGTCTTATGGTGGCTAGTTATGCCATATTTGGTTGATGGCCCCGGGAGGCCTGCTTTTACCTGTCAGGAGGTGGAGGGAGGGAAGCTACAGTCAGGATGTAACATATGAGAGAATAATAAAGTCAAAAATAATGAAAAAGAAAGAAGACCCTTTCATCAAGCTCGTAAGATGTCTACAAACTAACACACTTATTTACATGTGTATTCTCAGAAAAGTACACATTTGGTTTAAATTTTCTATAGAATAAGAACATCACACACGAAAATTAGCCAGATCCCAAATCTGTACAACTCACTGAAGTTCTCTGCAGCTGAAATTGCAGTTTGGCATGGAGCTGAGCAGCCTCACATCAAATATTTCATTTTCATCATCAAATATATTTCATGGTGTCAGTCACCACCTAAACCAAAAGAAAAGAAAACTCCATGGCAGACAGAAAAATAATAAGCTTGGCATCAACTTGCATAAAACATCATGTGATATCTTTATTTGCAAATTTTTTAAATAATAAAATTTTAAGGTATTTTGTCATAGAACATATTTTATCTACTTACTATTGTGAGTTTCAAGACTCTACAAGTAAATCTGAACAGGAGAAAAGTAGACTGATCTTGGAGCACCTTAAATCTTCCCAGAGCATATCTGCTCCAAAGTGGGATGATTGGAGAGCTCAGGGCAGCCAGGAAGACAACAAGATTGCTCCCTGAAAGGTTAATTTGTGTGTAATTATTATGTAGCGGGGAAATTGTGCATCGCGTAATTCACTTATTCTTCTCTGTTCCCACTTTTATCTAACATAAAATAACTGAGTTGAACACAACCAAAATTAAACAATAAAATCCTAAAATAAATGTTGTTTTAATGAGGCCAAACACTTTTTGCTTTTTTGATAATCACTCAAATAATTTGAAGGTTGAAAGATCAGTTGTGCTAAGTACCATACCTATTGTAAGATTTAACCTGTATTGTGTGTGTGTGGGTACCTTACAGACATCTCTGTACACACTGTACACACAGAAGGCGCAGAGTCCCGTTAGACTGTTGGCAAGACCAGTGTGTAATGGCACACATGTATTCTAGAATTATAATTGAAGACTGCACATTGGTTTCCCAGCTACCCAGACCTGAATAATCACACAAAAGCTTTATTAATGACAACACTATTTGGCCTATGGCTTAGGGGTATTCCCAGCTAGTTCTTACATCTTAAACTGACCCATTTGTATTAATCTATGTATTGCCACAAGACTGTGGCTTAATGGAAAGTTTCTGGCATCTTTATAGCATTATGTCACCTTAATGCAAGCTAGTTATTTGAGAATAGAGAACCTCAGCCGAGAAAGGGAGGCCGGGGCGGAATCCTGTGGGGTATTTTCTTGACTGGTGATTGATATGGGAGGGCCTCGCCCATTGTGGGTGGTGTCAACCCAGGCAGTGCCCCTCCAGTATATAGAAAATCAGGTTGAGCAAGCCATGTGGAACCAGCTAGTAAGCAGTGTTCTTCCACAGTTGCTTGAGTTTCTGCTCTGATGAATTCCTTCAATAATGGACTGTGATGTGGACCTGTAATCGGAAATAAACCCACAAGCAAATTGTCATTATCCATAGCTGCTTGTGAAAAAGCAGAGATGAAAAAAAATATCCCCAAACACAATGAGCTTTCTGTACAGGTAGAATTTAAACCCAGGTCAACGTCATGTTCAATCTTCCTTTGTTTATATGTAACATGTGATCAATGAACAACTGTGAGTTTCAGATCTAATTCTTCAATGGAAGAAGGGCAGGATAAATGTCAGAACTGGAGGATGGGGAGGATTGTTGTGACATGGACATGGGTATCTGTATTTTTATATTGAGTGTGTGACTACCTTACAAACATCTTAGGCAAAGCACACTGTACACATGGAAGGCACAGTAACCAGTTAGGCTGTTGCCAAGGCCAGGGTGAAATGGCACACAAGTATTCTAGGGATTGAAATGTACCAATATAATGATCTTCTAACCAAATGCATAATCTTTACATCTTGACTAGGAAACAGGGAGAAGCATAAATTTGAAACAATTGTACAAATGAATTAAATTTGTACTTATGAGCTCACAGCACTGTGTTACCTGCATTAACTCAAGGTCTGAAATTCCCAGCACAGATCATGTGGATGATATCTAGGCCACATGCTGAGAAGCTTTAGGCAGTGATAGTTCCTGGGGGAGATAGAATCACTCTTTTTTGAGATGTGGCAACTGGTAGCTTTCCCATCCACCACTAGATAGTCCCACAGTCATGTACGTATGGGCGGTACTAGCTAGTTTTATTGGATTACCTCCCCTCAAAGAAACCTGAAGTTGGAAGGGGGCACGTTGGGAGGGTTCCAGAGACAGCTGGAGGTGAAACGGGAGGTAGATGCATTCATACTTCATTGTATACATATAGGAAATTCTCAGGAATAAATATTTTAAAAATATACAGGTGTTCGTTCAATGTAAAGTATATTATAACTCTTTTTAGTCTAATAATTAATCTGAATTAGTATGCATAGATGGGTATAAATCTTTACCCACTGATTCCGTCATTTGTAACCCAGGGTTGTAAGACTGTGGTCCAATAGTTTTTTCCTTTTGTTGTGTGTCCTAGCTAATTTCTAATACTGTCGCAGTTAAGCTTTGTCCATGGTAGTATGTATGAAAATTCCTCTAGATCTAGACTAGTGTTTCTGCTACTAGGCTTGCATTCTGTATATATAAACATAGGTGATTAGAAGGAAATCTTGCACTCAAAATGTAGGTGATAGGTTGTTAAGAAGCTCATACACAACGGGCAATATCCTGAGATTGCCTCCGCATTCTTCATTTCCAGGAGGGGGCAGTTGTCATCGTTACAGGATGGAGCAAAAGCTGTGCTACCATAACTGCTTCAGTTTCTGTGGCTGTTTTCAAAATCCACCACAAGTTGGAGCATTAAATCAACAGCCATTTTATTTTTCAGTGTTTGGAGCCAGCTTCCTGAGCTGAGTGCCGTGGGGAAGTTTTCCTTTAGATCTGGTCTGGATTCACTAAACCACTAGAAAATCTCCTGGCAAATCAGATAAACCAAGGTAATCTGTAGCACTAATAATAAAAACCCAGAGACAGAAATCAGGGTTCAATCTGAAAACCAGAAAATCAAAGCACCTAAGCCACTGGAGAAGTTTTACCTCTACCAAGGTTGGGCAATTGCAGACTAAGCAGACTAAACCACTCTCTCCCTTCCCATTTCATAGTCCCTCTAGTGCTGGGATTAAAGGCATGTGACTCCCTCGGACTGGGATTAAAGGTGTGAACCACCCCACATGGATTTGTTTCTGCATTGGTCTTGTGTATCCCAGAGTGGTCTTGACCTCACACAGATCCATCTACCTCTGTCTCCCAAATCCTGGAATTAAAAATGTGCATCACCATCACCTAAACTCTAATGCTTTTAGCTTTGCCTCTGATCTTCTTAAGGCAAGATTAATTTATCAAAATACAGATATTATACCACCGCAGTAATTTAACATGGCTTTGCTCTTACATCTGGCCATAGGTAGTAGCTATCAAGGAAGTCCCTCTCTATGGGTTCTCATTCCGCACACAGGCATCCATGGCTACTATCATGCCAGTCTTTCTCTCTGTGAGGTCTCTCCCCTCTTACAGGTCTCTATAGGTGTCATATCTGCCATGGAGGCTTCTCTTTCCTTATCCCAGTGGTTTCACACAGTATTCACCAGTTTCTAAGGGAAAAAAAAATCAGATGTGGGTTTCTTGGGAAGTTTTGATTTATGAGTTAGACATGATTTCCTGCATGTTCTGTAGTTCATTTTGCATCACAAGGCCAGTTCAAATTCAACCTCTCCTCCTGGTAGCAGAAGCAGAAACTTCACATTTCAAAAAATGTTGAGACTTTTATTCACTAAACTTCGTGTTGTTTGTTATTTGATGGATTCTGGAACTTACTGCAGTATGGTGACTCTAAAACGTTAAACTTATGAGAAGAATATGCCTCCCTGTACTACCTCCGCCACTCACTCAGGTTATCACTTCATCTACAAGGATAAGACAAACGTCATTAAATGGAAATTAAAGGAATAATGGGTAGCCTTTTATGTTATCTAACAGAGTGTGGTTCATAGGACATTGAGTAGCTGTTAGAGCAATAATCACAGAAATGAACAGCAACATGGGGAGAGCCTTAGAGCGTAGGGTTGACATTCATATATAACCACTACAAAGTATTGCTTGGTTCCCATGACACCTACCCATTCTTGTTGAGTCAGTCTATGTATAAAACATTGAAGCTGACATGGCAGAGAGTAGGGTGAAGCATAAGAAGGTGGGTTAAATAGGACAAAGTAAAAGATGAACCAGGGAGGATGAATGATAAATATCCAGCGCTTAATAAGAAGTGCAATAAATTCATCTCAGAACACTTAATTGAAAAAAAAATCCTGAACTATTTCAAGTAATAAGGCAGAGGTATTATAACTGATATAAAACACTGACTTGAGGTCCCAAGTAAAAAATAGCTATTTAGTAGTCTGATTTAAGTCCTGTAAATATGCATATATAACATACACTGATCCGTGTCCATAGCTTCCTAAATCTCTGAGGATATGCAGAAAGCACATTTGAAATGTTTTCTGCCAGTGAATAAACCAAGAAGTACAGGGTTTTTTATATAAATGATATTTTATCATGAAAATGTAATATAAATTTAATAAATTAAAAAGTGAGATAGTGAGTTGTAAGTAATTGAAATACAGGATAATTGGAATGATGCCGATGGTAACCTTTCTTATGTTTAATGCTTTGGGAACTCAGTTTCAGTGAATATTTGTTTCAGATGCAGGAGACAGTGTGAACAGAAGTGATAGCATGAGCAAGTGGGAAGGACTTAGGGGCAGGAGTATTAGCAGCTGTGCAGGAGGATAAGTCTGTTGGGTAACATCTGGGCACATCGGGGAAGCAGAATGTGTGTTACTAGTCTTCTCATTTGCCCATTATTCAGTGTTGGTCTCTAACCCATGGGGTGGTATCACCAGTGTCCAGGACAGATTTATTTCCTTGCTAAGATCTCTCCAGAAAGCCCCTCATGGATATACCTGCAGATGTATTTCATGAGTGAATCTTATTTCAGTCAACTCGATTGTGAAGAGCTACCATCACAGCCTCATATGCAAACAACATGCTCCTATATCCTGTGGTATTTTGTTTGCTGAGATATTTCTTCAAGTATTTGGAGAGAGAGGATGCCAGGAATAATAATATCCAGAGAGTATAGATAAGTACACTGTAGTTCCTAGTCTTACTCTGGATCCCTCAACCCAGGCATGAAGCATCGTACTGTGCTCTCTGCCATTCTTCAAATTGCCTTCAGCCTCCTCATCCACACAAATCAGTTCAACCTGCTCGTGGCCATGAGCAAAAGCAACCCTTCATTCCCTCACCCCTTTACCACTTCAGCTCCTTTGCTGCGCACTTAGAGTCACAGTAGTGAGGAGAGTGACTAACAGCAGCAGACAGTGCATCTAGAAGTAGGGTCAGAGGAAATCAGTACGGCTATTTCTCAGAAAATTAAGAAACAACCTACCTCAAGAACCAGCAATACCACTTTTGGGTATATATCCAAAGGATGCGCCAGGCGGTGGTGGCTCACGCCTTTAATCCCAGCACTTGGGACGCAGAGGCAGGAGGATCTCTGTGAGTTCGAGGCTAGCCTGGTCTACAAAGGGAGTTCCAGGACAGGCTCCAAAGCTACAGAGAAACCCTGTCTCGAAAAAACAAAAACAACAACAACAACAAAAAAAAAAAACAAAGGATGCTCAATCATACCACAAGGACATGTGCTCAACTATGTTCATAGCAGCATTATTTGTCATAGCCAGAACCTGGAAACAACCCAAATGCCCCTCAACTGAAGAATGGATGAGGAACATTTACACAATAGAGTACTATACAGCAGAAAAAAAATGACATCTTGAAAGTTGTGGGCAAATGGATAGATCTCAAAAACATTATATTGAGTGAGGTAACCCAGACCCAAAAAGAAAAATATAACATATATTCACTCATAGGTGGCTTTTAGACATAAAGCAAAGGAAAATCAGCTGAAAATTCACAATCCCAGAGAATCTAGGCAACAAAGAGGACCGTAAAAGAGACATACATGGATCTAATCCATATAGGAAATAGAAAAAGACAATCTCCTGAGGAAATTGTGAGCATGGAGATCATGGGAGAGGGTAGAAGGGGAAGAGGGAGGAAGTGAGTGAAATGGAGAAAAATATAGCTCAATTAAAACAATTTAAAAAATCAAAAAGGAAAGAAAGAAAGAAAGAAGGAAGGAAGGAAGGAAGGAAGGAAGGAAGGAAGGAAGGAAGGAAGGAAGGAGAAAAGAAGAAGTAAAGAAAAAAGAAAGGTAACGGGCTTCCAGTGAGAAAGACCCTGAAGGAGGCTGGGAGTCTGGCAGAGCCACCAGGCTGTTCATTGACATAGGTTGGATAGGACATTTTAAAAATGTCTTGAATAAAACATGTAAAGCCTTGAAACCATAATTTCTATAAAAGAAAAGTCGAACACAAATTCATTTCTGTGCTTAGCATGTGTTTGATGCCTGCTCTGGGTCAGTCATTGCTTGATGTCCTGTGGAAGTAGCTTTGAAAAATTAAACAAAAATCTGTTGTCTCAAATTTACATCTGAATAGGATTCACCAAAACTGTGTGCTAAAAGGTTTTGCAGCCAGACCCTTGGAAGCAGAAACCTGCAGAACTCTGCCTCCCTTCTGTATTACTGCACCAACATTCCCTCTCTAAGTTGCAATCCATCTTGTTAATTAATTTATCTGTTTCTTATATTTTGCTCTTTTAATTTGGGCCCATTTTCCTATTCAGATGCACATTTGAGACAACAGTATTCAGATAAACAGCTAATAAAGGAAATTTAATGATATCAAATGGCTGTAATTGTTCTGAATCACAAGATAAATGTCGGGGTTTAGAAAGTGTCCCGTGGTCTCTGTGTGTCTATCCCTGATGTCTGTGGTTTTGCTAGTCCAGTGCTCTCTACTGAACCAGCACTCCACTTGATTTTTGGAACATAATTGTGTACTGTGAGAAAGTTCACTTTGTATAAACCTACCCTACATTTGGCAACAAGAACATCAAAAAAATATTTATTTCATAACTTCAAAGTGTGTGTGTATGTGTTCGTGCATATGCCTGTGGAGGCCATACGTCAATAGAAGGTGTTTTTCTCAATCACTCTCTATCTTATTTTAGACCAGTTCCCTAGGAAGAAGGATGTTGACAGGTTCACCTGGTTCCTTGCAAAGTCTCCCTGGGTCTAGTATCCAATCCTCATCTTCTGCATGTCAACAATTCTCACCTATTCATTTATTTTAAGTTGATCCGATTCCTGAGGACTGGCTGACACCAATCAAACTCACAAGAGATTGATTAGGAATCCTTAATCTAATTTCTTCATATATAATGAGAAACAGTGCTGCTTAATGAACCAAACTTCTCACATCAATTGGATAGCATCTTCTGCTTCTGATAGGAAACTGTTCTTGGGAACTGAATTAATATGTGAAAGTTGCTGGGTAAGGAAAGAGATGAAGGAAAGGAAATGCAATTACCTTAATGAACTTATAATAAATTACTTTTTCTTCTGTTGGCTATAGCATTGGATTTATTTGTTCATTCCACTTGTCCTCAGCATCTACTCTGTGCCCATTGTACTGCTGAGGTGCATAAAAATGTGTAGAAAACAACACAGAAAATAAGTACAGAACAACATTGGTCAAGATGCCCCTGTGCACCAAACCTCATGGGTTTTATAATCACACAACACTGAATTTTCACAGAAAATTTTATGAGGAATTTACATTTTATTTTGCCCCTTTGGAGATGGTAATTATTTTTAATAAGATGCAATTTAAAGAAATTTGGATCACACAGTTCAGGGTTTCATGATTACATATTTCTCAAACTCATGCCATTTATAGCATATAACTCAATACAGCTTTTAATTACATAGGAAAAATGAAAAGTTTATAAATAAAAATGTGGAAAATTCATGCCATGGATCCCTAGTCTACAAGCAGGATATGGGAGTGCCACATCACCTGCATTGTTTCAAGCTGACTGCAAGAGTCCCCTTGAGGCATATTGACCAGAGAGCAACAACAACAACTTCTTCTTGTTCTTGTTCTTGTTCTTGTTCTTGTTCTTGTTCTTGTTCTTGTTCTTGTTCTTGTTCTTGTTCTTGTTCTTGTTCTTGTTCTTCTTCTTGTTCTTGTTCTTGTTCTTGTTCTTGTTCTTGTTCTTGTTCTTGTTCTTCTTCTTCTTCTTCTTCTTCTTCTTCTTCTTCTTCTTCTTCTTCTTCTTCTTCTTCTTCTT
>NC_022023.1:33459886-33475076 GCF_000317375.1 Microtus ochrogaster | reverse complement strand
TTCTTCTTGTTCTTGTTCTTCTTGTTCTTGTTCTTCTTGTTCTTGTTCTTCTTGTTTTTCTTGTTATTCTTGTTCTTCTTCTTCTGCTTCTGCTTCTGCTTCTGCTTCTGCTTCTGCTTCTGCTTCTGCTTCTTCCTTTTTTTGAGACAGGGTTTCTATGTAGCTTTGGAGCCTGCCCTGGAGCTAGCTCTTGTAGACCTGGCTGGCCTCAGACTCACAGAGATCCATCTGCCTCTGCTTCCAGAGTGCTGGGATTAAAAGCATACGCCACTACCACCCATCCTCCTTACAACTTCTTAAGTGATTATCTCTGAGGGTTATGTATAATTTTTGTGGTCTTAGATAGGTTCTGGTGTCTGATTGTTTGATAACACATGTTATTAGGATCAGCACAGTCTGAGAAAGGTGGCCCTGTGCAATATGGGTGTCTCTCTTTCTATTAGCTGAAAGTCTCAGTTACAAAGAGGTTTCCAAGCCGGGCGGTGGTGGCGCACGCCTTTAATCCCAGCACTCGGGAGGCAGAGGCAGGCGGATCTCTGTGAGTTCAGTCTGAGCCTGGTCTACAAGAGCTAGTTCCAGGACAGGCTCCAAAACCACAGAGAAACCCTGTCTCGAAAAAACAAAAAACAAAAAAAAAAAAAAGAGGTTTCCACAGAAGACTGACTTCTCGGTTGTAAGAGAGAAATTCATTATTTCAAGTTATGAAAGCCATGGTTGCCTCATACTTGAATCTCCTATCATTTGCCCTGCAGACTTAAAAAGTTTGGTCAGACTTGTAAGATCATCCAGCCAGTTTTTCAATCTTTCTCACCCTCTCCCCATCTCTCGCTCTGCATGCTTCTCCTCCCCACCTTCTCCCTTCCACTGTCCCTCTCTCCTCTACCCCTATTATTTCTGTTTCTCTAGTAAACTCTAACTTATGAAGATTTTAGTACTTGTCTCCATCCATAAGAACAGAGAAATCTTTATGCTATTAGGACAACAGAATTCTGAAGTGCCAGGAATCAGACAGAAGCACAGATTGTGAGAGGCAAGATGGCGAGCCTTGCTATACTACACATCAGAATTAAACCAGCAACAAGAATAACTTGCCTCATATGAACCTACAGTACTGTTCAGTTGATCCTGGTACCTCATGAGGGAAATGCATAAGCAATCCATTAAATTCTTACTTGAACACTATGTGAAATAGTTCTGGGTTGAAGAAACAATGCGTAGGTTTAATTTCCAAAAAGTAAAAACAGATTTGGACACTTTCCATATCTAAGCCTATTTACAGTGGGTCTAGAGCCTCCTGAACAAAGACAGTCAAGGAATCTCTAAGAGGATCCTTGCTGAGCCACTGAATACTTACACTGTTGATATTTCTGCCACGCCTCCACAAAGGGACCAACATCTACAGCCTTGACCAGCATGAGTGTACACTGAGGCATGAAACACTCAGGGTTTCAATGGATTTTTGTGCCTGGATTTAGAATAGCACTAATTCTCAGAGACCCAACATATCTCTGTGATGCATTATCAACTTGGAGCCTCACAGAGTCCAAATGATCGATGGAATTTTGCTTTAAGTACACCTCACAGGAAAACCCATTGGTTCTCACAAAGGATGATTTTGAAATTAAACCTACGCATTGTTTCTTCAACCCAGAACTATTTCACATAGTGTTCAAGTAAGAATTTAATGTATTGCTTATGCATTTCCCTCATGATTTCAACTTGTTTGGGCCATGAGGCTCAGATAGTTGGCCAAATTATTCGGTAGGCATGTGTGTTGGAGATTGTCTTGACTATTAATTTATGTAGGAAGACCCAGGCCCCTTTGCGTGGTACCTGTCCCAGGGAATAAGATCCTGGGCTTTACAAGAAAGTAACTAAGCATCTGTCTGTATGTCAACTAGCCAGGGACAGCTGTCTGCTTCAGTTCCCAGCTCGAGTTCCTGCCCTGACTTCCCTCAGTGCTAGCCTGTCAGTCAGCTCTGAGTTGAAATAAACCCATTCCTCCCCTAAGGTGCTTCTCGTCAAGTGTATGTCACAGCAACAGGGTAAAACTAGAACAAATACACTTTTCATTTATTCCTATTGACGCCTCCTTCCTTCTACTACCGTAGGGACAAAGAACCTATCCGTATTTTGCTTTAAAAATCTTCAGTTATGTGGCAGGGAAAGGAGCATTTATGCTTGAGTAGATAAAACTTAAGATTTTCTGAAGAATTCCACATTCAAAATAGAAATCTAATAATTAATTCCACTCAGTTGATATTTCCATTTCTACTCTAACAATGGGAATAAATGTTCTTGATTAGGAGCTTAGGCAAACAGACTGTGATAAAGCAGGCTGCTTTTGAAGATACTGTCTGTCTTAGTTCTCTTACATGGAGGCAGTGCTCATCAGCTCAACTGATAAGGTCTGCACTGAGTTTCAAGTTGAAATGTCATGGTGGTATACAACTTATTCCTTGATTGCTCCGAAAGCTTCCTGACTTATTTTACCTCAATTTCCTCTTTTCATATCACCATGCTCCTCTGAAAAGACATTTCAGACTTTTATGGTGGCATTAGAGGGGGAAATTATCAATGTCGATTTTTACAAAGTACTCAGGGAAAGTATCAGGTGTTGAAATCTAAAACAGGCCATCAGGATGATCTTAAGCTCACTGGTATAATAGTTACTGGAAGGAGCCTAAAAATATTCACCAGCACACAGACACAACTCCCCAGGCATGCATAGAACAGGAAATAGTAGGGACCTGACATTTGCTATTTAAACCAAACATTAGTGTAATAGAAGGTATTTGCCTGTGTCAGCAGGAGTAGCGTCATAAATGCTGCAGACTTACATTTTTCCCTTGATAACATTGCAAGGGGACCATTAGAAGATGCAGCCACAATGTGTCAAGAATAGAAATGGATGTGTACACAAAAAAAAAATTTTCCCAATTCACATCCCCATTTTAGAAAGGTGAATTGGAACGGTAAAAGCGTCGGGCAGCAGGTGTTCCACCATAAATAGATTGAGAGTCACATGCTTACTTTGGATATTGTTAGTCTGCTATTGCAGGGCCCATGGCCTGGCAAGACCTTAGCTACTTCATCCACGTTGTCCCAAATCTAAGATTCTGGAAAATTCAGAAATCATTCCTTCTAGAAAGCACTAAGACTGTACATATCCAACCAAAGGTAAACCTATACAAAGTACAGAAGACCCATAGGAAACCAGTGTAGGTCAACTTGTATATGCCTATGGATACAGCAACCACCTGCCTGCATAGTTATACTACCACAGTCATTTTTGCCTTCATCCGTTCAGAAAATTAATTTTAGTTTTATGTATGTGGGTGTACATGTGATCAAAAAGACCAGAAGAAGGCATCAGATCCCCTGGAGCTGTAGTTCCAGGCCTTTATGAGTTTCCTGAAGGTCATGTGAGAACACACCTCCAGTCACCCCCAGTCACCTCAAGAGCAGTACATGTTCCTAACACTCAGCAATCTCTCTACCCCCTTTCTCTTTTAAATTATTTTTATCAAGCTATATATTTTTCTCTACTCCCTTCTTTCCCTCCCCTTCCTAGTCTACCCTCTCCCATGATCCCCATGCTCTCAATTTATTCAGGAGATCTTGTCTTTTTCTACTTCCCATGTAGATTAGATCCATGTATGTCTCTCTTAGGGTACTCATTGCTGTCTAGATCCTCTGGGATTGTGATTGTAGGCTGGTTTTTCTTTGCTTTGTGTCTAGGAGACACTTATCAGTGAGTACACATTATATTTTTCTGAGTCTGGATTACCTCACTCAATATAATATTTTCTAGATCAATCCATTTGTCCACAAATTTCAAGATGTCATTATTATTTTCTGCTGTGTAGTACACCATTATGTAAATGTACCACATTTTCCTTATCCATTCTTTGGTAGAGGGGCCTTTAGGTTGTTTCCACATTCTGGCTATGACAAACAACACTGCTTTGAACATAGTTGAGCACATGTCTTTGTGGTATGATTAAGCATCCTTTGGGTATATGCCCAAAAGGTCGTGAGGGAAATTGTTTCCTAACTTTCTGAGAAATTGCCATAGTGATTTCCAAAGCAGTTGTACCAGTTTGCACTCCCACCAGCAATGAAGGAGTGTTCCTTTACCCCTCAACCTCACCAGCATAAGCTGTCATCAGTGTTTTTGATCTTGGTCATTCTGACAAGTATAAGATGGAATCTCAGCCTTGTTTTGATTTGCATTTCTCTGATGACTAAGGATGTTGAGTATTTCCTTAAGTTATTTTAGATTCCTTTGTTGAGAGTTCTCTGTTTAGGTCTGTACCCCATTTTTTATTGGATTAATTGTTCTTTTGATGATCAGTTTCTTGAGTTCTTTGTATATTTTGGAGAACTGCGCCCCACATCCGATTTGGGATTGGTGAAGATATTTTTTCCATTCTGTAAGCTGATGTTTTGTCTTGCTGAAATATCCATTTCTATGCCGAAGATTCTCAGTTTCAGGAGGTCCCATTCATTAATTGTTCTCAGTGTTTGTGGTACTGCGGTTACATTTAGGAAGTAATCTCCTGCGCCAATGCATTCAACTGTACTTTCCACTTTCTCTTCTGTGAGGTTCAGTGTGGTTGATTTTATGTTGAGGTCTTTGATCCATTTGTGATGGAGGAAGGTCATTGGTTAATTATAATAAAGAAACTGCTTGGCGCTCATAGGTTAAAACATAGGTGGGCTCCCACAACACATTTGGACTTGAGTTTTGTTCAGGGCGATAGATATAGATCTATTTTTATTCTTCTACATGTTGATATCCAGGTATGCCAGCACCATTTGTTGAATATTCTTTCTTTTTTCCATTTCATACCTGTGGTTCAGAATCAGGTGTTTGTAGGTGTGTGATATCTGGGTTTCAGTTCAGTTCCATTGGTCCTCCTGTCTGTTTTTATGCTAGTACTAGGTTGTTTTCAGTACTGTAGTTTTGTAGTAGAGTTTGAAGTCAGGGATTGTGATGCCTCTAGACGTTTGTTTATTATACAGGATTGTTTTGGCTATCCTGGGTTTGCTTTTCCATATTAAGTTGAGTATTGTTCTTTTGACGTCTGTGAAGAATTTTGCTGGGATTTTAATGAACATTGCATTGAATCTGTAGTTTACTTTTGGTAAGATTGCCATTTTCATTATGATAATTCTACCTACCCAAGAGCATGGGAGATCTTCCCATTTCTGGTGTCTTCTTCAATTTCTTTCTTCAAAGATTTAAAGTTCAATCATTACAGGTCTTCCACTTGTTTAGTTAGAGTTACCCCCAAAATATTTTATGTTATTTGTGGATATTGTAAAGGGTTGTTCTTCTCTTATTTTTTTTGTCAGCCCATTTATCACTTGTGTACAGGAGGGCTACTGATTTTTTCAAGTTTTCTTGTATCCTTCTACATTACTGAAGATGTTTGTGAGTTTCCTTAATAGAACTTTTGGGGTTGCTTATATAAACTATCATATCATCAGAAAATAGAGTTTGACTCTTCTTTTCCCATTTGTAGCCCCTTGAACTCCTTTTGGTGTCTTATTGCTCTAGCTAGGACCTCAAGAACTATAGTGAATAGATATGGAGAGAGTGGACAACCTTGTCTTGTTCATGATTTTGGTGGGATTGCTGGGAGTTTCTCTCCATTTAGTTTGATGTGGGCTGTTGACTTGCTGTATATTGCCTTTATTATGTTTAGGTATGTTCCTTGTACCCCTGCTCTCTCTAAGACTTTTATCATGAAGGAATGTTGTATTTTATCAAAGGGTTATTCAGAATCAAATGAAATGACCATGTGGGGTTTTTTTCACTTTATTTATTTGGTGTGTTACCTTGAGAGATTTTTATATTTTGAATAATCCCTGCATGTCTGGAATGAAGCCGACTTGGTCAGGGTGATGATTTTTCCAATATGTTCTTGAATTCTGTTTGTAGTATTTTATTTTATTGGAATTGATCTGTAATTATCTTTCTTAGTAATGTCTTTGTATTGTTTGGGTATCAGGGTAATTGTAGTCTCATAAAAAGAGTTTGGCAATGTTCCTTCTGTTTCTATTGTGTCCAACAATTTGAGGAGTAATGGTACTAGATAATTTTTTAAAATATTACAGAATTCTGCACTGAAACCATCTGGTCCTGGACTTTTTTTGGTTGGGAGACTTTTGACGACTGTTTCTCTTTCTTCAGCAGTTACACATCTATTTAATTTGCTTATCTGGTCTTGATTTAATTTTGGTAAATGATATTTATGCAGAAAATTATCCATTTCTTTTAAGTTTTCCAATTTTGTGGAGTACAGGTTCTTGGAGTATGACCTGATGATTCTCTGGATTTCCCCAATGTTGTTGCTTTTGTACCTGATTTTGTTAATTTGGATATTCTCTCTCTGCCTTTTAGTTCGTTGTCTATTTTGTTGATTTTTTCTCTAAGAATAAGCTCTTTGTCTCATGGATTCTTTGTACTATTTTCTTTCTTTCTACTTTGTTGGTTTCAACTCAACATGATTATTTCCTGCCATCTAGTCCTCCTGGGTGAATTTGATTTTTTTTGTTCTAGAGTTTTCAGGTGTTCTGTCATCTCAGTATTGTGGGATATTTATCTAAGCATTTAGTGCTATGAGTTTTCCTCTTAACACTGTTTTTATTGTATATTAAAGAGTTAAGTATGTTGTATGGCCATTTTTGTTTAATTTTAGGAAGTTTTTAATTTATTCTTTCATTTTTTACTTTGACTCATTTGTGATTCAGGCGAGTATTGTTTAATTTCCATGTTTTTGTGGGATTTCTGAAATTAGTGTTGTCATTGAATTCTAATTTTAAGCCATGGTGATATGATAAGATATTTGGGGTTATTCCAATATTTTTTGTATCTGTTGAGGTTTACTTTGTTACCTAGAATATGGTCAATTTTGGAGAGGGTTCCATGAGGTGCTGAGAAGAAAGTATATCCTTTTATGTTTGGATAGAATGTTCTATAGATGTCTATTAAGTCCACTTGAGTTATAACATCTTTAAGTTCCCCTATTTATCTGTTCATGTTTTGTCTGACTGACCTGTCCAGTGGTGAGAGTGAGGTATTGAATTCTCCCACTACTAGCTAGTGTGTGGTGTTTAATGTGTGATTTAAGTATTAGTAGTGTTTCTTTTACATTTGAGGGTGCCATTGTATTTGGAGGCATAAGATGTTCAGTATTGGGATTTCCTCTTGATAGATTTTTCCTGTGACTAATATGAAATGTCCTTCTTTGTCTCTTTTGATTGATTTTAGTTTGAGAAATATTTTGTTAGATATTAGGATAGCTACATCAGCTTGTTTCTTAGGTCCATTTGATTGGAAAATTTTTTCACAAACCTTTACTTTGAGGTGATTTCTGTCTTTGAGGTTGAGATGTGTTTCTTTTATGCAACAGAAGAATGAATTCTGGTTTTGTATCCAATCTCTTAGCCTGTGTCTTTTAATGGTGAGTTGTATCCATTTATATTAATGGATGGAATTGACCAAGGATTGCTCTTTCCTGTTGCTCTTTCCTGTTATTTTAGTTTTCATTGTTGGTGATATTATTGTGTGTTTTCTTCCCCCTTCTTTGGGATTTGCTGCTGTGAGATCATCTATTGTCTGTGTTGTGGATGTAGCTAACTTCCCAGGGTTGGAGTTTTCTTTTTAGTACTTTGTATAGGGCTGGGTTTGTGGCTAGGTATTGGATGAAGCTGGTTCTGTCATGGAATATCTTGTTTTGTCCGTCTATGGTGATTGAAAGTTTTGCTAGCTATCATAGTCTGGACTGGCCTCTGCGGACTCTTAATGTCTGCATAATGCTTGACCAGAACCTTCTGACCTTCATTGTTTTTATTGAGAAACCAGGTGTAATTCTGATAGATCTAGTTCTATATATACTTGGCCTTTTTCATTTGCAGCTCTTAATATTTTTTATTCTGTACATTTAGTGTTTGGAATATTACGTGGAAAGGGGACTAATTTTTGGTCCAGTCTATTTGGTGCTCTGTGAGCTTCTTGTATTTTCATATGCATATCTTTCTGTAGGTTGGGAAAGTTTTCTTTTATGGTTTTGTTGAATATATTTTCTGTGTTTTTGTGTTGGACATTTCCTTCTATTTCTATTATTCTTAGGCTTGGTCTTTTCATGGTGTCCCATATTTCCTGGATATTTTGTGCTAAGCTTTTGTTAGATGTAACATTTTTTTAACTGCTGAGTGTATTTCCTCTATTGTATCTTTAACGCTTGAAATTCCCATATCTTGTATTCTACTGTTTATGCTTGCATTTTGTGGTTTCTGATCATTTTTACTCATTTTCCATTTTCAAAATTCCCTTGGTTTGTGGTTTCTTTATTGTCTCTATTTCAGTTTTCAAGTCTTGAATTGTTTGTTTCACATGTTTGATTGTGATTTTTTTGTTGTTTTTTAAGGGTTTTGTTAATTTCTTTCAAATTTTTGTTTGTCTTTTTCTTCATTTTTTTTGGAGAGAATTTCTCCTTTCCTCTTTAATGGCCTCAAACATTCTCTTAAAGTTATATTTTAGGCAATTTTCTTCTGCTTTATCTGTATTGGGATGTTCAAGTCTTGCTGTTTTTGAGTCATGAGTTTTTGTTGGTGTCATGTTATTCTTTGTGGTGTTGAGTGTATTCTTATCTTGTCCAACATATTTTCCTCTGATTGGTATAGTTGGGGCCATGTCTCTGGTGATCACTCTTCCATGTGTCAGTGGATCCAAGGTTCAGATGGTTATTCCTCATGGTGGAGTCAGGGTCATGGTTCCAGTCATCCCAGAGGTCATTCATGCCTGCTCCCATGGATAGTGCTTGTTTTGGCATCTCCCCAGAGGTCTCTGGTTCAGGTCTGTTCCCACGGAGGTCGCTGGCCTGCGTCTGATCCCGTGGTGGTCCCTGGTTCGGGCCTGCTCCACTGGCATTTGCTCTCCTGGGCTTGCTCCAGCAGAGGTCGCTGACTCGGGCCTACTCCCACAGAGGTCACTGGCTCAAGCCTGCTCCTGCGGAGGTCAGTGGCTTGTGCCTGGTCCCATGGAGGTTGTTGCCTTGAGTCTGCTCCTACATAGGTCATTGGCTTAGGTCTGCTCCTGCAGGTGTCCCAGACTCAGGCCTGCTCCCACAGAGGTTGCTGCTCTGGGCCTGGTCCCATGAAGGTCACTGGCTCTGGGCCTGGTCCCATGAAGGTCACTGGCTCTGGGCCTGGTCCCATGGAGGTGCTGGTTCTAGCCTGGTCCAGAGGTTGTTGCTGGCTTGAGTCTGATTTTGCCGAGGTCACTGGCTCAGGCCTGTACTGGTGGAGATCACTGGCTCTGGCCTGCTCCCACAGAAGTCACTGGCTCAGGCCTGTTCCAGCAGAGGTTGCTGGCTCCCCTCTTTCTTTCTTTCTTTCTTTCTTTCTTTCTTTCTTTCTTTCTTTCTTTCTTTCTTTCTTTCTTTCTTAAAAACTCTGGGCTTATTAGTATATTATATTAGCTCATTCTTCCAGTGAAAAATTGAGAATTTATAAGGGAACAAATAGGTTCGCTTTAATTCCTCCAGATTTAAGTAATTCATTATTAATATTTTGATGTGTTTTTCTCTGTATCTAGTATTAGAAATAAAGATGCATGATACACATGATAAATCATATAAATATATATGTAGAACATAAGTCCTAATTTATATCAAATTCACAGTAAACATGTTACTGCCCCTATTTATTTACATGTTTACTTTTATTTTTCTGTATTAATATATGCTAATATTAGCAGAGTATATTTGTTTTTTTTTCCTACCCCTTTGTCTACTTTAGATACAAAATGTGACTTTTTTATGTTCTGTCTGCATGTACATATGTATATTACATGAGTACAGTACCCACTGAGACCGGAAGAGGGCAACTGGATCTCTTGGAATTGGAGTTATAGATGATTATGAGCTACCATTTAGATGCTGGAAACTGAACCCTGTGTTTCTGGAAATCAACCAATGCTCTTAACCTTTGACCCATCTTGTCAGCACAGTTTCTAAATTTTGACATTACAAGTGACATATTAAAATTACTTTTGTAGAAAAAGTATGGGTTTTCACCACCGGTTCTGTCTTCAATTTCGAGATCTTTAAATAAAATAAAATATCAGGACCTATTTTTTTTTTAGTTCTATAGAATCCAACTTTAGAGTTCAGAAAGTAGGACCAGTTTTATTAGGTATTGCCAAGGATATTAAAACTCTCATTTGCTTTGCTCTAAAGCTCTAAGTTTTCAATGCCAAGGGAAATATATAAATCAAAAGAAAAAGATATGCAAATTTGTTAAGAATAAAATCTCCTTGGGAGTTGGAAAGATGGCACGGGAGTTAAGAGCACTGACTACTCTTCCACAGGACCCAGGTTCAATTCCCAGCAGCACTAGGAAATCTGACGCCCTCTTATGGCCTCAGTGAACACTGCATGCATGTGGTATCCAATCATAATGCAGGCATAACACCCATACATATAAAATAATTAATTAAAAAAATCAAACAGTCTGGTGAGATAGGTACTATAATTTATTAAAAATAGAAAAATACTTAAAACTCCTGAGTATCAAAATGTGGGTAGCTAACAAAAGCTGCCAAAAAATGTCATCCAAGAGCAAACTAGACCCCTGATAATACTAACTAACCTGAAAACCCAAGGACCATGACGATCCTAGATCACTCAGACTGTTTCTCCCTCCTTCAAAGTTCCTCAATGAAATACGTAGACTCTGCAGGTCAGGTTATCAACCATCATTGATTATTTCTGCTTTAGTGCAATCAGAACATATATTAATCAACAGAGCAAGCTGCGTGAAATGAATCATTTAGAAATGCTGGGGAAATAAGAAATCATGCTCAGTGGACCAGTGTGAATTCTCCCAGTCCCTGGGATATTACCCTTGTAACAAGCCATGGCTTTGCTATGAAAATTCTCCTTTGTGTGCTTGAGAAGAGCTAGAACATATCAATAATTAGCATAAACACATGCCAAACATTCTCTTTCAACAACTTGTCAAGAAACTCGCTATGAAAAAGCCCTCACAGAGCTTTCAATATACTCAGAAGTTTTATCAAAGGATAGAACTTATGGGTTAATGTTCTATGGTAATTGCTTTTATTACAGTATTGAGGACTTTTCTCTGTCCTAAACTTGACCAAGTCCAAGAAAACTGGCAGAAAATACTCTTCTGGATTTGGAAAAATCTGATTTTGATGAAGGAAATCCCATCTAGAAGGAGTATATAACATCTATCCTACATATTACAAGTGATTAAAAGTACATACCATAATACTGACTTAACTTTAAAAATAGTGCATCTTACTGAGATATGTTCTTCGAGTGTATCTAGTATTGGAGAAGGGTGCTTCCAAGATCAGTGTCTGGAGACCAAGACTGCCTATGCTTCTTCTAGCTCCATATTGCAAAGATAACATACCCACAACAAAGGAGTTATGATGCCCAAAATTCCTAGTGACTGAGAAACTTGGTTATAATGCTAAAGATGGCCTAGAGTGGGTGAATTCTGTAAACATCACTGAAGACCTTGTTTCTTCAGATAGTTATTTCCCATCTTTCCCAAGACAGTTGATTTTAGCTCTTTATGGTTCACTTATTGGGTCTGGAACAAATTTGATTTTGCTGGGGGAACAAAAATGACCATAATAATACTTGGAAGATACACTGGCTAATGACAATTGATGTAGGTTTATGTTAATCTCACTGCACAAGAATAAGATTTTTGAGCCAAATTTGACACAACCTTTAATTAAATATTGGCCAGGATGTTGGACTCTGGCAACATCCATTCCCAGGTCCCCAGAAAATGAAAAGGAGTCACATTTTGCAGAGAGTTACAAAGACAACCCATAAGGCCACCGTATTTCCCATCAGGTCCAACCAGGAACAAGCATATCCTGATACACTTACTCTATACCATCCCCTAACACCCACACCCAATCAGGAACAAGCATACACCCTGATGTATTTTCTGCCCGTATACCTCCCGCAAACATGTGATCAAGCCCATACAGTGCAGTTGGGTGAAACAAACTTATTTAGGGGAGTGAAAACAGGTCATCTGTTAGCTCCCATGAACAATAGCCTCCGGCATTTCAGGAAGTACTTGTCGTTGGGCAAGGTGCTTATAAGCTAGAGGAAATTTTGCCTTATGGATCTCTTAGGCACAGTAATTAAAACATAATTTGGCTCTCACATTTATTACTGTTATTGCTGTATTGTTAGTTATATAGGTATTTTTCCTATTATTTAAGGCATCATTTGAACATGAGTCAGAAGATATCTCAGTCAGAACTTCATGTTACCAACCACACCTCTTACACCTGTTTCATGAAGACAGATCCAGGAGGAACATAGCAAGTGCCCTTACAGAAAAAAACACGTAGCTTTCGTACCATCGGAGGACACAGACAAAAGGTGATATCTGTGAATCAGAAGGTCAGCCCACCCCAGATACCAACTCTAGCAACCTGGCTTCAATTTCCCAGGCTGTAGAACTGCAAGAATGCATTTTTTGTAAAATAAATAAATAAATAAAAAATAAAAAAATAAACCACTCACTTTATGCTGATTTACCACAGTGATCTGACTTCAGGTGTCTGACACTCAACACTGAGGCACAAGGACGAAGGAATTCCAATAAACTGATATAAACCTGGGTATACTTGAAACAGAAATCTGGGAGTTTCTTCTGCTCATCTATAGAGTATGACACAGAAATTTGTACTTAAAGTCTGGCAAACCCTGTCATTTGTAATTGTGACACACTCTCTCATTCTATCTTCTGGAAACATGTAGAATAATCCAGATGTCTTCTGTACATGCAATTGCTCTAACATATTTTCATCCACTTTTCTTCTTTGGCAGGTACTAAAGGGTGAGGGATGTAGTCTGTCCTTCTTCTTTCCCTGAGAGCCAGGCTCTTAAAAGTGTCATTCTGAGAAAGCCTGGAGGGAAGGTTGTTTGGAACTTTTCAAGGTCACTAAGTTCAGCTGTGATGCGGAGGACTAGGAGGATGAGATCCTCCACCTTGTCATTTCCCAGACTCCATCTTACACACCGTAGTCTTGATGAGTCACCAAAAATCAGCATTCCTCATGTTTCAGAAGGTGAGAACTGCCAAGGTCCTTCGAGGACCAAGATTATCAAATTTAGATTTTTCTCCATGGAGCACAACACAGACTTTATCTCCCATTTATTTCATTTTCTTTCTGTCCATAAAAGTACTTCAAAGTGTGGGAGGCCGTTCAGAGCTTGGTGTGTAAAGTGTTAATCATGAGCTGGCTGCCAAGCTCTGGCTCGTGAGTTAAGGACGTTTGTTCCCAGTGCTGTCAGAGATGAGATCTTGGAGAGAAAGTTAATTAATTTTCCCAAGTGCGTTAGCTTAGCTGAGTATTGATATAAAAGAAAGAACGCTATCAAATGAATTTCTGTGGTTTTTGAAGGGACTTTATTGAAGAAGTGTAGAAGTCTAAAGAGCACAGCAAAATGGTTTCAGTTATTCCCAATTCACCGTGTCAATAATCCTTAGTCAGTAAATCTAAGGGATCTTGAATTTTCCTCCTGTAGTATAAATCCAATACGCTGAATTTATAAGTCAGAGGAGGACGGTGGCTCAGTAGAATGCAGTGCACTGTCTTCTAAGCCCCAGGCTCGATGTTTCGTTTTCTGTCTGCTTTTGCTCGTTTGGCCTTTCAGTCCCAATCTTGTACTTCATCTGCTTTGTCAAGCTCTTCCCTCCTGCGTCATCATCATGCTGAATTAGGCAGGAACCGAGTAATTAGTTTCCGCTATGTAGCAAGAAACCTGCAGATGTTGTTCAAAGCCTTGCTACAGTGTCTGACATGTTTTAAATGTTCAGCGAACTTGTGCCAAACGAATGCCTTCATGAGCGAGTTTCACATGATTTCCCGGTGATTATTACATCATTGACAGCACAAGCTGTTGCTGAGACGTTCTGCTAATTTGGAGCAATGAACAGGATTTTCTTGTGCGGAGGGGGTGGAGAATGGCCCTGCCACATGGGTGCAGTAGCCACTGGAGGCCAGAAGAGGCCTTTAGATCCCCTGGAGATGGAGTTCCAGGCAGTTCTGAGCTTCCCAATGTGGGTGCTGGGACACAAATGTGAGTACTCTGGAAGACGGTTAGTGCCCTTGACCACCGCACCATCCCTACAGCACTAAGATCAGTTTCCTCTTAACTCTCTCTTATTTTCTTAGCTTGGAAACTGGTGAAAAACATTTGATAGGATGAGGTCATCTTTTTAAAAAAAATATTGTTTCAATTAAAGAAATTTGTATAGCTTTTCATATCTACCTCCAGGTGAGCATATAGCCCAACACTATAAATTCTAGATATCTGAAAGAGACAAAATATAGAGAGGGGATCTGAGACAGGTAGGCTGCTCTTAAAGTCATTCATATCTTGCCATTTTCATCGTGGTCATTATCACCACCACCACCACTACCACCCAGGCCCAGAATCACAACACTGCGTTCACAAAGGCAATACTTATGTGGTCTAAACAGCTAAAAGAAGCAGAACAGGACAGGTCACTCCCACGCCATATCCAACCTCCCCAGCGAGTCAGATCTCCAATGCTTTTCTCTAGAATCTAGCCTTCTGATTCTCTGACCCTTCCCCTCCACACACCCTCCCAAATCTGCCATACCTAGTCTGGATCTCATATCCAGTGTCCAGACCTAGTCTGGCTGCTCTGCATCTGTGCAGTAACCCACCTGCAGGAATCTGCCAGAACCCAGAGATCCCTTCCACACTATATCCAACCTCTCCACCGAGTCAAACCTATACCCACACTCACACACACACAGGGGAGTAGGGGGAGGGAGCTCAAGGGGGAAGGGAGAAGGAATTATAAAAAGCCTTTAAAAATAAATTGCTATGAATTTGGCTTATTAGCAGCATGAACTCATGTTCAGAGGGCTGTAAATATGAGAGCTCACTGCAAGGCAGTCCTCAGTATCTAGGAGCTCCTTCTCCCTGCTGTGTGTGAAGAGCTTACTTGGTGGAAACAAAGATTTAGTGTTGCGGGAGGTCCTTCTGCTCCTCCAGCCTATAGCCGCTGAGATACCAGCCCATTGGGGCGTGGTCTCTCTCCCTTTAAAAAAGCGGCCACTTCCTTCTCTCGCTCT
>NC_022023.1:33446102-33454111 GCF_000317375.1 Microtus ochrogaster | reverse complement strand
TCTCTTCACTTCCTGCTCGGCTGGCGGCTAGACTCCCTTCCTGGTCGTACAGAGGGCTGACGGTGATCTGTAAGTTTTTTTCCCCTTTAAATAAATACTACCCTATTAATTATAATTCCAAACTGCTGTGGCATCGTTTGTGACTTAAGCCTACAATTTAGGGCTCTATTTCTCTCTCCTAGAAGTACCCCTAGTACACTTGTGAGGGCTCTGTCTCATAACTTCTTCCACACTTCTCTCTTAATACTGTCACAGGATGCTAAGAGTGCCAGGAAGTGCTCTAAAGAATTGTGTGTTGACATGGAGGGCCCCAGGAAGGGAAAATATTTAAGATCTCCTGGGTGAACTGGAAGTGGGGGTAGAAGGGAGGGGATGGGAACATGAGGGTCCAGATGGCCAAGTTGGGGGAGTGACAAAGAGGAAAAGCAATGAAAGAGATATCTTGATAGAGGGAGTCAGTATGGGTTAGGGAGAACCCTAGTGCTAGGGAAATGCCCAGGAAATCACAAGGATGACCCCAGCTAAGAATCTAAGCAATAGTGGACAGTGTTCTGGGATTGGCCTTCCCCTATATCAGATTAGTGACTACCCTAATTGTCATCATAGAATCTAGATCCAGAAACTGATGGAAGCAGATGCAGTGATCCACACCCAAGCACTGGGCTGAGCGCCTTGAGTTCAGTTGAAGAGAGGGAGGAGGGATCATATGAGCAAGAGGAGTCAGTTCATGACTGGGAAAACCACAAAGACAGCTGACCTGAGCTAGTGGAAGCTCACGGACTCTGGACTGACAGCTGGGGAACCTGCATGGGCCTGAACTAGGCACTCTGAATGTGGGTGACAGTTCTGTGGCTTCATCTGTTGGAGAGACCCCTAGTAGTGGAGCCAGGACTTGTCTGGGTGCATGAACTGGCTGTTTGGAGCCCATTCCCTATAGTGGGATACCTTTCTCAGTCTTGATACAGTGGGGAGAGGAATGGTCCTGCCTCAACTTAGTATACCAGACTTTGTTGACTCCCCAAGGGAGGCCTTACCCCCCCCCCAGGAGTGGATAGGTGGTGGGATGGGGGCAGAGGTGAGGAGGTAGGAGAAGATTCTGGAGGAAGGGGGAACTGGCATTGGTATGTAAAATAGAAAAAAATAAATAAATAAAAAGAGAATTGTGTGTTGCTTCGTTTTTGTTGTGGATAAATCTTGAAAATCTATTCCTATAGTTGTGAGTCACGCAGTCTGTGGGTTCCCCCTGCTGGCTCATTGACTGTTAGAAGCTTGAATCTGCTAAATTTCAGTTCTAGAGAGAAAAAGGACACCAGAGGGGATCTCTAGCCTGGAAACCTCCAGTCCCTAAGGGAATGTGGAGGTGGGAAAAGCAGTGAGGCATAGTCCACTGGTCTGCATGCCACACACTTGGAGATTGGTTACTAATGTTTAATGTTTCTGGTTTTATAGCAAAGGATGCTGAGAATGAACAGTTATCACTCCGTGGTCCAGCTGTGCTTGTCTGTCTCAGATGGCGCTCACTCTCTGGAGGTACAATCACCTGTTTACCTGTTCAGCAGCCTCGTGCACCAGTTCTATAGTATACCTGCTTCACCTCTGGATTCCACTGGATGTTTGAGTCTTGGGTTTCTGTTTTGAATCACATTCTCCAAAGTCCACTATGGTTTATTCCATATCTCATACTACATCTGGTTCCAAGTGCAGATGTATTGTTATTTTGGTGCAAAAGAGAAAATGTACCTGATGGCAGATGCCATAGAAACTCCAGTATAGGACTGCCTATAAAGACACATCTCATGTTGCTTAACATTCAAATGTATAAAAGTACATTAAAGAAATTGCTTATAATAGTAAGACTAATAAACGAAAGCTTATTAAATAAACCTTGCAAGGCTGCTTCACTTTTGAATCCATGTCTGGAGCTGCATCAGGAGAGGACAGAAATTGGTATCTCATAGGGAAATGGCAGAACAAAAAAAGTACTGCCAAGGACTGGGATGAAAAGAATAGTTGGGGCCATTTAATCTCATTGAGACCTGACACTGCAGGTTGGAGTGCAGGAACCCCAAACTTCCTTCACACCGAGATTCAGTGAAAAGCAAAGCCTCGTTCAGTGTGTTATTTGGTGCTATTGAGAAACCTGAAGCTGCTGCCATCCGGCTCCTTGATAAGAGAGATCACAGGCACCCGGGAGCTCACAAAGTATTAGTTACGTTTATGCTGCTTGGATATTTGGCATGAAGCAAAGCGCCATTATGGGGATGGGAAATGTCCAAAAACGTAAAATAATAGTATCTGAGAACTCTGCATGATTTTCCTTTCCAAGTTCAGGTCCTTCCCTTCATCTGTCAATTCAGAAACCCTCTTTCCTCTATCTTATTGACCTGGCCCTCCTTCTGTGACAAGATTATACAGACTGGCACACGGTCAAGACCTCTGCCTGGTGAGGATTCCTGGGTCTAAACCATGATTCACACTGGGAGGTTGAGACAGAAGTATCAAGAGTTCAAAGCTACTCTCTACTACATAAGGAGCTCCAGGTCAGTCCTCTTTGAAAAACAACAATAAGAATAAAAATAAATAATAAAAAAACAACAACAAAAGCAAACTGTGACTCGGCCACTGAGGAGCTCTTGGGTTAGCTCCTAATGCTGGTAAAACATCATTTTGAAAAACATGAAAATGTATTATTTCTCTTTGGTGACTACTATATCATAATATATTTATGCTTGTGCATGAAATCACTTGCATGTGTTTTCCATGTACAATATTTTAAATGACAAACGAAAACCATGGCAAGCCCGGCTCATGTACGAGTGTTAAGTACAACTCAACTGTGAGCAAAGCTATGCTTCGAGATTTGCCTTTGCGTGAGGAGGATCTTGCACACCGACCTCCTGTTTTTTTGAAAAAGCCAGTGAACTAAAACCTAAAAGTTGAAACCATGCAATGAATAACCAACATCATAGGTTAGCTGACTGGCCTGAGCCAATGACACAGACACTGGGCAGCTGGTGTCCGAGGGAAACAGCTGCTTAGGTCACATTTGCTTGAAAGACCACACAAGTCCCCAGGGCTCAACACACCATGTGTGTCCCACAGGATGAGTGTGCTCCAGGTGTGAAGGGGTCATGAGCGTCTTCTTACATTGATATTCATGCCCTGGTCCTTTTGAACAATGCAGAATTCATCTAAGGATATTCTATAGGATGTTACGTGGCTCTTTAAAGAGAAACAAAGGAGATGGGGGAGGGTGCCCATAGTTATTTGGAGTCTATTGAATGAAATAAAAGTATGGCAAAAGGGATTCTTCCAAGGCTTTTACCCTCTTGATGTGCAATGTATTCTGTGAATTTACAGAAGATGGCAGCTGCGTTTGTACTTAATGAGATTTGGTGGCATGTACTAAGGTCATTCAGAATTGTATTAGGGCAATTTTGATTACTGTGGCACTGAGAACCTTCCTTTGCATTTCAAGGTCAGACACCATGAATGATAATGCCTTCAAGTAGGTAGAGCAACCCCCCCCCCCCTAGCGAGAATGGCTGTCACTGTTAATAGCCTCTCCTTGGCATCAGAGCAGACCAACACTTCCCAGAGAGATGGGACTAGTGTGCATTTGATGTAGACAGTAAGCTTGATCTAGAGAGACAGTTCAAAATTACAGATGATGCCTGGACTTTCAGAAGATCAGGGATTGGCTCTCAGAATTCACATTAGGCGACCCACAACCACCTGCAACTCCAGCTCCATGGGATCCATCAACTCTTCTGCCCTCCATGGGTACCAGCACTCATGTACAGATGCACACAAGTAAATACATGAAGAGAAAAAAGTAGGTAAATTATAAAAGGAAAGCAAACTTGCTCTGCACTAACCAGCACCCCTCCATGTGCACATTTCTCTTTACCGGGAGCTCAGTGATGACTACATTATTTCAATATCTGTAATGAAGTTGGGGAAGTGGAAGAAATATACTCAGACTGAGTCAGATGACCACATTCACCTTCATAGCTTAGAGCCATTTCCTCAAATACTAAAATAAATGTGTAATCAAAGTCCTATCTTAAAGGGCAAAGCTCTTGAGTGGCTTCTGTCCACCCACTGGGAGTGGAGCCCGGATTCTGACCAAGGAAGGAACATACAAGTACATAGAGACTGAAATAAACCTGAGTCTTCTACATGGCCACACAGACGGGGTGAGCCCTATCTGTCATCCCAGCTTTTGGAGGTAAAAGCAGGAGGATCGGTGGTTAACCGTCATTTTTCTCCCTCTCTCTCTCTTTCTTTTTTTTTTTTTCCAAAACAGGGTTTCCCTGATTGTGCTGAAACTCACTCTGTAGACCAGGCTGACCTTGAACTCACAGAGATCCATCTGGCTCAAATTGTTTGCAATTTAAAAAAAAAATTAAATCAAACTCAGAGGAGGCCTACCCCTTTCTGAACAGAACCAAAGGAGTAGAATGCAGAGGAAAAAGGGAGAAAGGGAGGGAGGGGGAGCTGCTGTCAGCATGTAAAATAAATTAATCACATAGACAAGATGTAAAAAGATTAAATCAAAGTATTAAAAATCAAAAACCCATCCAACTAGCTCTGCCATTATCTCTACCTCCATACTGTGAAGTCCACGCTCCACATTTTCACACAGGTTTTCTTACACTGTCAACGTCTCTGGCTTTCACCCATGTTTGCTGCCTTGTATACAGGCCATGATCAGGACTTCATCGCTAAATACAGGAAGCATTTTTAAGACAGTGAAAGGAAGGAAAGACAAGAGAGTTGATGCCATATTCTGCCGACCTTTTCCTCCAGGAAGAGCTCCTGAACCCCTTACAAAGCCAGCTGAGTCACCTTGGGAGAAGCACTGGTGCTGTTGGAGTCTCAGTTTCCTCTCTGAAATAGAACTACTAAAAATACCTCCTCACGGACTACAGGTGACATGAGATCCGCTACTGCTCGCCCTGGCATATTACTCAGTGTTTGGTGATGGTGGAAGCTTCTGTCCCCATTATTAATAGTAACCAGGGCAGGGATTCTGAATGTTACACCAAGACTCCAGAAAGAAAACTCCGTTAAATTAGCTGTACACTTGGCTTAGATTCAGAATGCAGGTCCTCTGAGTCAGGGAACAAATGGCTCTACATCAAAAACAAGCCAATGAAATAAAGCAGGATAAAAATCAATAAACCAGCTTTAGACCCAATTACTGTTCTCTGAAAGGACAACCAAAAAATACAAAAAAATAAATAAATAAATAAAACCTTACCAGAGACCCAATGCTCCCTTCACCTTGGTATAGATAGGCAGAGTATCAGATTCCCATGGGCACTTGCTCTAAGCCATGCTTCTCACACCCCCTGAATCCTTAGACATACAGATGCCAATATTGTTTCCTTCTCACCTTAACACAGCGAGGTCTGCAGAGGTTATCTTATAGGCGTTTACCCACTTAGACAGCAGGAGAAAAAAAAACTCTGTCTCTCTACTGCCTACACACTGCCGAGCCCTTCTCTTGGGTTTGGTTGGTTCTTAAGGCATTTTCAGGAGCCAGAGTTTAGATGCTTACAGTCCCAGGAGTCACACATCTCTTGCCTTTATGCTGAGGAAAACCTGCCCCTGACTCTCACTGCCCACATCCACTCTGCCTGTCTCTAGATAAGCTGAAGTCTTCCTTCCTGTTTTCCTCTATGGATTTTTTTTTCTCTTTACACCCAGAACCCAAGTGACTCCTCTCTCTGTCTCCTTGAGAGACAGAGGATTTCATCTTCAAAACTTTCCAGAATGTGAAGAGACACATAGAGATCCTGGAGGGCATCAGGGAATAGCAAGCCAAGCAAGTGCTTACGCTTCTGTCAGCAGATCTGCTGACGTCCTTGTTCTACCACTGTTAAAAAGGTGAAAGGGGCAGTTAGGGAGGTGTTGGGCCCAGACAGAATCCTTCAGTTGTTAGTCTGAGGTGATCTGGAATCACCTGAGCCATGGTGGAGAATTATATCAGATTTACTGAGTTGAGAAGTACCACCCACTATGAAGAGATCATTCCCTGACTGGGATCCTAGATTGGATAAATAAAGAAGCATGCTGAACACTGGAGTTACCTTTCTTTGCTTCTGGGTCATGGGCATTATGTAAACAACTGCTTCAGGCTTCTGCCATGTTGACTTCCCTGCCAGGATAGACTGTATCCTTGAACTATGAATCAAAATAAGACCTTTCTCCCTTATGTTTCTTTTGTTGGGGTGTTTTACTGGGGCAACAAAAACCAACACTAAGATACTTATTTTACTACAAATAAGTATCTTAATCTTTTAATTAAGCTTTTAATCTCTGAATTCCTTGATAGGGTTTCTAGCTGATAAAGGTCTTCATGCTATCTAATCGTTAGCCTTGTTCTTGATGCATCCTTTTGAAGGCTTATCCATCCTAGATCCTCAAGACTTGTGAGAGGAATATGCGGTGATGTAACCAGTTTCTCAGCAAAGTCTAGGATGAAAACAATCACAAGTCACAATAAAACAGGAGCAGAGCTAGGATCCAAACTCTAATGTCATTATGAACATTAAATGAGAAGTCTTATGTTAATTTTAGCATTGTGCCTAAGGGTCCATAAGGGTTTACTCTCAGCATATGATGAAATCTTCTCTTGATAGTAAGCATGCAGTTTCTCCCTCCAGTAATGAATTTGTTTTGTCTGTTTGAGACATGGTTTCTCTGTATAAAGGTCCCTACTATCCTGGAACTTGCTTCGTAGACCAGGCTGAGCTCAAACTCATAGAGATCTGACTGATTTTGACACCCCAGTGCTGGAATTAAGGGTCTGTACCACCACTGGTCAGTTTCCAATAAAGAATTTGAACCTCCCCGAAACATTCTTCTCCCCATGACAGTATGCACTAGAAATTCTTAATAGAAAAATATATTAGTTTATCTGTCTACTTTGGTTCCAGTTGGTATGAATTTAAAATGAAATTAATACAGAGAAACTCCTATTAACTTAAAACTGTTTCTATTTAAGATTTATTTTATGAATTTTGCTTGTTTATCTGTGTGTGGATATGTGCACTTGAGTTCAGGTATCTGGATAGATCAGACGACGACATTGGATTGCCGGGAGCAAAGACCTGTATGTGGTTATAGCCATCTTAGTCACAAATTAAGTAAAATATTTACCTATGTCACCTCTGTAAGGCAAGTTCCAGGCCTAGGATACAACCCTTATCTCCCTGTGAATTAAGAGTGCCTACAGGCCTGAAAACCTTTTGCTCCAGAAGTAATTAGCATTTCCCCCTGTAAATATTTACAGACCCTCAGCATCTCCTTATCTCTTCCTATCAGCTAGGGAGTCTCCAGACCTGACATTCCAGCATCCTACGATTCTCCCTGCCTTTTTGCTATATAATGCCCCTGAGAAAAAATAAAGTCAGCAGCTTGATCAGAACGCAGACTTGCTGTCCATTTCTCGTGTCTTTTGCCCCTTTCATTGCTCTTCCTTCAAGGTTTGTGTTGTGCTCCCATTCACGTCCCACTGGTCAGGACAGAAAATGGAGATTAAGTCACTTTGTGCCACCCAACATGGGTGCTGGGAACTGATGGATATTCAGAAAGAGCATCAAGTGCTTTAAACTCTGAGCCATCTCTCTCTGGCTTCAAGGAGGGCTTCTTAGCCAAGTATTGCAATTTATTCTTTCTTTTGTCTTACTTGACTTTGGTATTCAAAATTAATAAAAGATCTCAAAAGGAAAGGATGCTTACAAAGCTTTGCTTTCTGAGTGTCTGTTAGCCTGATTCAGGAAAAATGTCAACAAACTCAGACTTATATAGTTTCTGTTTCTGAAATGATCCTGTATAAATGGAATAATATTGAGCTGTACATATACAGTGGTTCTAAGAAACATGTTTTTACTAAAATTTAGACTAGGCCGGGCGGTGGTGGCGCACACCTTTAATCCCAGCACTTGGGAGGCAGAGGCAGGTGGATCTCTGTGAGTTCGAGACCAGCCTGGTCTACA
>NC_022023.1:33443536-33446002 GCF_000317375.1 Microtus ochrogaster | reverse complement strand
GGACAGGCTCCAAAACCACAGAGAAACCCTGTCTCGAAAAACCAAAAAAAAAAATAAAAAAATAAAAAAAATAAAATTTAGACTAAGAAGACTATACTCTCCAGTACATTAAATCTAAGTAGGTAACTGACTGCTTGAGTGTCTTTGAATACACATATACCCTCACGGAGCTATAGATGTTCAACTGCTATTAAACTCCAAGTGAAACACTGCATAAAACTTAATGATATTATCAAATGGTTATTGTCAATACAATAATAATAACAAGACATTCCTTGGAACACTCAGTTGCTACTAAAAGCCATAGCAAGAAGCTCCAAAAGAACCACAAATTCAAGATGAAGTTCCAGGAAATGATATTCTGATTCCCTAAACATTATGAGCCAAAAATAAACAGGGCAACAGAAGGAACGAGTTAGAGCCTCTCACAGCACTCCAGTGATTCCTAATTCTGAGATGATTACAGGAAAGAAATCCTCAACAAGACAGCAGGCAGAAGACTGCATTTTGCCCTGTTTAAGACAGAGTCTCATTCTATTGTCCAGTACCAGACTCACTATGTAGCCTAGCCTGGCCTTAAACTCATAGGAATCTTCCTGCCTCAGCATCCTGAGTGCTTGGATGACAGCTATGAGCCAGCATGCTTGACTTAGAAGTTGGTTGTGTTCCACAACTAGTATCAGCAATAGAGCAGAGAGTGGGGCTAAGTCCTTCCACTCAGCTCCACTGAGACAAAGAGTACATTTGGTTTAAGGAGTGGGGTGATAGCATCAAAGGCCTTCATGACTAATCCATATTGCTTAAAATAATTACTTATGCTTGATTCTTCTTACATGGGCTGGCTTTACAACTTAGAGAATAAAACAGCTACTGGAGTGTAACATTAAGGGTTCTGTAACATGAGGAGCCTGCTTGTTGGTGGGGTTTTTGTCCAGCTTGGTACCCCACAACTGTTTAGCCCCAAAGAAAATAACACATAGGTCTCCATAAATTTTAAGCTGATTGGCCCATTAGCTCTAGCCTCTCATTGGCTAACTCTCACATCTTGATTAACCCATTTTTCTGATCTATGTTAGCCACGTGCCTCAGTACCTTTTTCAGTGGGGCAGATCACATCCTGCTGCTTCGGTGGTCTGGGCAGGACTGGGAGGAATCAGCTTCCTCCTTCCCAGAATTCTCCTGTACTCATTGTATCATTTCTACTTCCTGTCTGCTTTTCTCGCCTATACTTCCTGCCTGGCCAATAGGCGTTTATTTAAAACATGATTGACAGAATACAGACAATTCTCCCGCACCACTAGAGTAAGACATCTACCCTCCTGCAAACACTGGCAGATGGAGTGGCATCTCACTTGGTACCATCCAGCAAAGGGGAAACTTCCCCATCTTGAGAGAGGTATTGTTTTGGTCACAAAACCAGGAGGTAAATTTTTAGATTTACTTCCCAAAGGGATAGGAAATGATTTAGGATTGCAACTTTTCTAAAATAAATAATAGCAGGGAAGGGAAGTGGCAGTCTAGCATCAATCAAATTGAGATGATTTGATGACCTTGATCACAAGACGGTGGGCCATCCTAGTCAGGGGCTGTTCTTGGCACCCCCCCACACACACACATAAACACCTCGTAGGGATGATGTCAGAAAGCTACATCACAGAGACAACAATATCTGAGCATGCCCGAAAGACGACTAATGTCCCAGGAAAGCCTCAGACATGTCCTCACATCCTGCACTTAGGTTTAAGAAATGAACACACATTTTCAAGAATGAAAATTTTGACCTAATTTCACCTCAAAAATAAGTGCTTGGAGTCTGCTGCAGACTGGGAGGTTTATCTGGAGATCTTAGTTTTATTGTCTTACTTATATTTTACTGCATGGCTGCAAAGATTTTCTGTGAGTAAACATGTACTTGTTTGTAATATACAATGTACTTTTGTCTAAATGTATCTTTGGGATAGTAAATCAAGTTTAAGTATCTAAGGCATATTGACAAGTTTTTTCGTTTGTTTTTAGAAACAGGGTTTCTCTGTAACTTTGGAGCCTGTCCTGGAACTAGCTCTTGTAGACCAGGCTGGCCTCGAACTCACAGAAATCCACCTGCCTCCGCCTCCCAATTGCTGTTACATGTGCCACCACTGCCCGGCCTTGACAAATAATTTTAGTGCAATTAAAAAAAAAACCACAGAATAATGGAGATGAGGGCAGAGGTAGAGGTAAAGACAGAGCATCCCTGAGGACATCCCCTCACACACAGTCTTCTAGACAGAACTTTCCAGACTGTGTTCCCCCTCGCTCCTCTACCATGAAAAGGACCTTGTCCCTTGTACCATTTGCATTCCTAAGAATTGTGTTATGATAACAGAAGATACATTAAAATAAATAATCTGCTGTTTCAAGGTTTTGGATCCTAAAGAAAATGGATGCCTTTGGTACATTCCCTCTAACAAGGACCAGCCACTGATC
>NC_022023.1:33433536-33438536 GCF_000317375.1 Microtus ochrogaster | reverse complement strand
TTGTGCTGACTATTTGGAACAAATGTAAAATATTATTTCCGTGGTTGCCTTTTTATTGGATTTGGCTCAGCTACACTATGTGTTGGGGGGAAAGCAAATAGAATTAGAGTGAGCTAGTCAAGGAAAGCAGAAAGGTCACCCAATACATTAGGTAACACACCGTGTACAGATGGGAAGACTGAAGCCCGTGTTAGAACACGTGAAGTCATTCAAAGACTCTGTGATGGCAAACGCAGGTCTTTAGGATTAGAAGGAAGGATGAGAAGTCACTAGGAGCAGGGAAATGTTCCAGTACCCATGGAACTCCACGCCTCATCTGGCCTCCAGTGTTACCTTCGCTTGTATTCCTACACACCTCTGCCTACACCAGTAAGAGATGAGATTTGCAGATGAAAGCAGGCGGGGTTCATTTCCTGACTCTGTAAATGAAGGTCGTTCTCCAACCCTGTAACTGTGTCCAGGCAAATTTCATTCCTCATTTGAACAATGGGAATTCCAGATAACTTTTAAACTCCTCCCCTGAATTCAGTGTCCTGCCAGTTCTTCAACTTCTGTGACAAATTTGCCAATATTTGAGCCCAAGATAAAAATTTTATAGATAAAATTCACCTGCACCAAGAAATTCTAAGGTGAAAACAGCTCGGAACAAAACTCATTGTGATTGTCTCTTTGTAAACACCAGAGGGCACTAAATACTGGAGAAAATGGCAGGAATTTGGCAGATCTCAGGAGAGGTATTAAAGACAAAGAAAGTATAGAGACCTCAGAGGAGCCCATCTGTATGGAGTATCTGTGCTGCTTCAACACGGAGCGAGTGCGGGGGTTGCAATGTGAAGAAACATGCTATTGCGTGAATGTGATGAGAAGTAAACTGAGAACTGAGATCTTCTCTTAAAGGGACTGAGAAATCTGCATCTGGATTGTGAATAACCACCTCCTTCCCTCTCCTCCCCTTCCTGTCACTGAGCCTTTATCTCTGTCTCTGGCTATAGTTCATCCCCCCCCCCCACTACCCTCACCATCACCATAGCGAAGGGAGGAAACTGTAGGTGCTCCTAAACCACTAACACCCAGAATTTGTGTTAAAAAACATTGCTGCTATTACTAGAAGCCGTGCAATGCAGAGCCAGACAAATTTACATTTATAGCATTAAATGTATGTAACATTAGATCAGGTCCATAACAAAATGGAAATAAAAAAAAAAAACAAATTGCATGGTGCTGGGGTGAAAAGATTTGCTTTAGAAAGAAAACTGGTCTCTGGGAGCTATCTTTAAAAAGGGAAGGAAAAGGGATGCCATAAAGTTAGGAGGGTGGGGCGGATCTGGGAGGATTTAAGGGGAAAAATGGGGGTTGAATATAAACAAAACATATGAATGTCTCAAGAGAATAAAATATTATATTAAAGTAGAAGAATTTCTCTTTATATCTGCATGTAATATACATATAAAATGATTATAAAGATTTTCTTAAAACTTAATAAAACTAGCTGGTCATAAAGGTGTAGCATGCCACACCTTTAATCCCCACACTCACAACACAGAGGCAGACAGATTTCTGTGAGTTCAAGGCCAGCCTGGTCTACAAAACTAGGACAAGGATAACCAGGGCTGTTGCATAGAGAAACACTATCAAGAGAAAGAGAAAGGGAGGGAGGAAGAAAAGGAGGAAGGGAGGGAGGGAAGGAGGGAGGGAAGAAAGAAGGGAGGGAGAAAGGGAGGAAAAAGAAAGCGCTATGTATAATTCTTCTATCTACTGACAGCTTGATTATATAAATAATAGCAAAAGAGAAAAGGAAAAAACCCTTGTGTTCTTTCTCCCCTTTTACTCTTTGTATACTACTAACAGGATATGCCTCTGTATTCTTCTTCTAGTGGATAGATTGATGCCACTTCTTACTTTAAGCCTCTGTCCCCATTGTATTCTTGACATGCCCTGCTAGTTTTTAGTTTCCCTTTGGGCACATCCTTACATGACAGTACCTAAAATGTTCCACACTCATTTTGTATTCTTCCTCCTTCTGAGAAACTGGAGCCTTCCAGGTCAACACTGCAGGGGTTCCCCTTGCTTTCCATTTCCTATGTGCCCAACTGCTATGCTGAAAGGGGAAACTGTTTTTTTACACCATCAGCATCTTTCAGAATCCCACACACCAGCAGCTCAGGGGCCCTTTCATTGTCCCTTCTGGCCTTAGAACATGGGGATTGAAGAACAACGCCAGATTTTCTTTTATTTAAGCACATATATGTTTAAAATCATTAGAAAAAAACTAGTCATTTGGTAAATACTTTTATTTTCTTCAAAGCAGTTATATTACTGAAAGTTTTTTGTACAAAAATAGTTATATTTGATTCTAATTGGCTTAATAGAAAAAGCTAAATTGAAGATCTTTATGTGCTTACTAGTGTATTTTAAGTGGCTCCAAATTAGAAATGTTTTCTTTCCCTGCCTTGATCCTTTGCAATGCTTAAAATTTAAGAGCTTTTGTAATAGCATTTATTTGTTTATTTTGTATATATGTCTGTGTTTGTAGAGGGGGAGGTGCACTTTCCTTTTACCACGTGGATCTGAGGCCTTGAACTCAGGCCATTGGCTCGGCAGCAAGCACTTTTACTGGCTGAGCCATCTCGCTGGCCTTAATTTTTTTGAAAATTGAAGAAAGCCTGTAGTTCAGTGTATAAAATAAATATCCATGGCTCACTGATACAAATGAAATATGGAATGAATGAATCAGAAGCAAGAGACAATTTTTTTCCAGAAGAATTCTGAATAATGTATGTAGTTCCTTAGGAGTGAGAAAGCCCAGGGTATCTGAGAATGCTTGTCAGGGCTCTGACAAGTATTCAAGAGAAGAAAAAAAGGTAAAAATGGTTTTAAAAAAATTTAATTTTTTTCTTCGTAATCCAGAAAAGTAGTTGACTGGAAAGAGCAAATGCCTGGCTGAGTAATTGCCAAGGGACATACTCTGACCTGTGTTCAGTTAAAAGCATCACCTCAGCCCCTAACATTCTTATCCAAAAGAAGTCTGGAATATTTGGTTGGAAGCGTCACCCCAAGCCCTGACATTCATTTTGGAATGTTTGAGTGTAAAGTTCCATTTCAAGCCCCCTCCCCTGGGAGTTGCCTCAATCCAAATTCCACCTCTGAGAAAGCTGCCAAACAGTGACCCCTCCCCAGAGAGGGTCAAGACCACTCCCACAGGCTATTTAAACCCAAGAACCAGTCTTTCCGGTTTTTCTCCTCACCCCCCACCCCCTCTGTGTCCTGGAGGACGACCCAGGAGGGCTGGCGACCATTAAACTTGGGTTTTTTCTAATTCAGTCTGATTTGGTCTGACTTGGATTATTGCATCGATGGAGAGGCTGATCTGGCCGGAAAAACTTTACAACAGGAATCATCAGTTCTGTGCTCTTGGTGGCTGTCCTGGACTATGAAGCCTATGAAAGAGGCACACCTGTCTGCATTTTTAGCAGGAACCTTAACTAATGAACTAATGAACTACCAGTATCTTAGGCCATCAAATGCCATCAGAGAGATCTGGAAGGAATAAGTAAATGAAAGGAAGTTGAGACTGCTTTTTTCAGCTACCTAGGCAATCCCATGTCTCCACTGTCTTTGGCCAACACCAGTCTTTGGAGCAGTTCTCGCCTTTAGCTGCTAAGCCAGGAGGCCTGACACTCATTAGTAGGAATACCACCTCCAGAAGTCATGGGGCAGGTGACAACCAGGCCCTTAAAGCTTGCTCCACCAGAATCCCCACTGAACAAATAACCTTAACACCATCTCACTGGGGACAAGCTGGTGGAACTTTCCAAGAAGCTGTCTTTACTTGGTTTCAATTGGGATGTGACAGGCTGGTTCAAGTTCCTGCTATGTATCCTTTGCTATGATGACAAAAACCTGTAGGTTCAATGAAAGCCTTTCTCCTCTAAGTTACTTTATGTCAGGATATTTTATCTGAGGAAAAGAAGTGAAACTAGGACTAATGACAGCTCCATAGTGTAAAGGTTAATCCTGAGTGACATGTCTGGATTTAGAACCACCTAGGAGACAGGAGTCACATCTTTGGGCTCTTTGATGGCGTTCTTGCCAGAAAGAGATAAATGCGCTGTCTAAGGGGAGGTCAATAAGTAAGGACCACACAGCTCTGTCATAATTATGATTACAGGATGTCATGTTTCAAACCCAGGACAAATGGCTGAGGTGTCTATTTAAGACATCAAAGCAGACCAGCATCCCTCAGTCCCCACCTGTTACAGGGTATGGCTCTCATGCCCCACCCTAGACCCAGAGCTCTCCAGCCCAGGAACTCGGCTGCCCTTCCGCCAGAGACTCTTCCCTATACAATCCAGATATTTTGGTTACACGACTCCTGGCTGCTGCACCTGACTCCCATCTTCTCCTTTATCTCCCTTCCTCCTCTCCCTGAATGGCCCAGCTCAGTCTGATTGTGTTCTCTCTGGATTTTCCCAGATGTCACTATCTGGACCAACACTGTCCCTTTTATCTATAATAAACTTCATCCTCCGCCATATCAAGGAGCAATCATGTCCTTTCTTTTCCTTTGTATTTACTTTTTTATTTTTCATTCATAGGCAAGCACATCTTTTGCTCCCTTATACACATCCACTCTTCAAATACAACTGCTAAATACATCAAGAAGAGAATTGTTCAAAGCCTTGAATCACTTGGTCATGCATGACATGTTCTGTGAAGCTCAGCGGGAGAAAATCTGAACTGTGTACAGAAGCTGAGAACACAGCCCTGCAGCAAAATCCTAGCCATCTCAGAATCTCTAAAAGGTGATTCTCCATTTCAGAACATCCCTAGAACAGAGGAACACACAGCAGCCACATGACCAAGCCACACAAAGTTTTCTTTGGTCAATTGTTTCTTAATTCTTAAATCACCCCAATCTAGCTCTAGATGTTGATATGTCCGCTGCTTGGGTGTCTGACCACATCACCCGACAACAGTAATTCTTTTTTTTTTTTTTTTTT
>NC_022023.1:33419894-33432718 GCF_000317375.1 Microtus ochrogaster | reverse complement strand
CCTTGATAAATAAATAAATTTTAAAAAAAGTAAAATAATAAAAAAAAAAAGAATCAATGCCCAAGTTGCAGTAAATACCTAGCCAAGAGTCTTCTGGAACGTTGGGAAAGACGTCACAAAAGAAGTGAGCTGCTTTAAGGGAAGTGATTCTTTTTCTCTCCCGATAGAAAATAAGCCCCGATTGTGAAGAACATTTTGCGGTAGCCTGTCTCCAGGGGAACCAGGGCTACGATTAGGCCAGGCCGAGGCTGCCCACCAGAGAGGCTGTGAGAAGGGTTGGAGATGGTGAACTGTGGGTACATGCCCTGAGTGGGTGGACCGACTAAAGCAGGAAACTCTAAGCCCGTATGGAGGAAGGACAGGAGCCAGAAGACTCCCAGGAGCCCGCCAGGGCTGGGGTATCCAGGGAAGCTGGTAGGGTAGAGGGGCGAGGAGTCCCAGAACATGTAGATGTTGTGAGAGCCCCTGAGGAGGCAAGACAGGTGGAGGTGCCTGAAGCCGCCACGAATTTAAACATGTTGAGGGTCCCGGAGAGGGCAAGAAGGGTGGAAAGTCCTGGAGTCTCCAGGGATGTAAGCATGGTGAGGGGCTCATATAAGGACCAGGTGGAAATCCTGGAGGAGGGAGGAAGAAGGATGGAGATGCTGAGAGTCCAGGAGACAGAAACTGGGGAGGAATCTGGGCTGTCCGGAGAGATCAGCGAATTGGTGGTCTCTAAAAGCAAGGTGCCAGGACGGTCCAAAGGGAAGAGGAGGAGTCGCCAGCATGAACTGGAGGAGCAAGTGGATGGGCAACAGAATCAAGAAAGCCATTTAGGCCAGCCTAGCCAGGATCGGGAGGAGTTCTTAGATCCCAACTTGGAAGGGACAGTGCCTCGCTATCGCTCCGGGACAATAAAGCATAAGGGCGTAGCTGACAGTCTGATGGGTCGCCGCCACCGCAAGAGTCAGGCCAAGTACCTCCTGGAGAGGAAGCCCAGTGTGAGGAGCGGCTCTGGATCTTTGGCTCAGGGCCGCTTGTCCCTGGCTTCTGGATCGTCCCTGACTCCCGGATCGTTTCTGGCTCCCGGATCGTCCCTGGCTCCCAGGGTGCCCCCGGTTCCCAGGGTGTCCCTAGTGCCTCGGGTGTCTCTGGCGCCCCGGGTGTCCCTGGGTCTGGACTCAAATCGTTCTAGCTCCTTGAGGAGAGAGAGCTCCACTTGGTATCAAGAACCAGAGCTAGGATACCGGCGGCCCACCATTCGCTTCAGCCTCCGCCCCAAGACATCTCGCCGCCTGTCGCAGCGGTCAGCCACTCCCTGCGTCTCGCTCATCAGTGCCTTCAACGAGCTGGCAAAGATGGGTGACCCGGACCTGTTGGAGATGGTGGAGGAGGAAGGTAGGACCGCAGGCTAGTGCTGAACAGGCGTGTGAAATTTCTCCGCGAGCGGTTTCTGGGGAACATTCGCAGCGTGGTGAGCCCCGCCCTGTGCCTTTCCTGCCAGGTGGAGGGTGACATTCTGTGCCCCGCGATGGACCCCGATCCACCTGTGCACCTGGCACCTGCAACCTGTGACTCCCTAGGATATCCGGGCATCTGTCTAGGACCCCTCTGACATCGAGTGATTGGCGTGTTGTAGTGTCCTGGGCCAGGGTTTTCCAAGCATAGTTTGCACAGTTGGTGACGCTTCTGTAAGGAACTTGCTCTGATGTCTTCCTGTCAGCTCTCTGAAGACCCTTCAGCCAGGTTTTGAGACAGTGATTACAGGATGGACTTACCTAAGGTTCTAACAGCTCTTGGGAACACTATGGTTGTGTGTGTGTGTGTGTGTGTGTGTGTGTGTGTGTGTGTGTTACACCGCTTTAAATGAAGCCTTATTTATGTTGAAAACACTAGCTTACACTGACCTATATTTTGTCGATTTATAGTCTAGTTAACACCTTTTTTCTAAACATAGTTTTCCTTCTGGAACAACTAAGTCTCAGCTCTCTTAGTAATTCTGGAGCTTTGATTTGTTGTCTTCTTTTTTCCAGTATTTTGGACATAAAAGGTGTTCTGGTATCGGAAGAGGAGAAGATAAAATCTCTCACTCTGTAGCCTAGGTAGACTTTGAACTCATGGCAGAACTCCAGTTGCAGACTGAGTGCTGAGGCAGGAGCTCCTGGCTCTATTAAAATGAAATGATTAGAAGATACACATGTAGTCTTCCTATTTGGTCTTAGCAAGACCAAGAATATTGTTGTTGTCTCTCCCACACCTGTTATTTTTCTTTTTGAAACAGAGTCTCACTGTGTAGACTAGGCTAGCCTCAAACACACAGAGATCTGCCTACCTCTGCCTCCCGAGAACTGGGATTCAAAGCATGTAGCACCATTGCCTGCCTTATATCTTGGTGTGTTTCTGAGGTTCAGTCACATAGTACACCGCTCCTTTTATTTGGCAAGTGGTATTTCATTGTGAAGGAATGCCACACCCATTGCTTCATCAAATCCTGGGCAGAAAGTTAATTTCCCTCTTTATGTTACAGTGAACATACAGCGATGAACATTCGTTTCTAAGTTATTGTTCAAACATTATTTCTCATTTTTCTTGCATCTATCTCAGAAGGTCCATGGAACATGCAGTGACTCTGTACTGACTAACTTAAGCCATGGCCACAGTTTTCTAAGGGTCTACATAGGTTTTTTTTTTTTAATTCCACCAGTGGCTTCTGTTTCTTTTTTGAATGAAAAAATATGAAACAAAAAATATATACACTGTGATAGTTTCTGGATAATAAAGAAAAATATTACCTTTCAGTCACATGGAGATGAACTATTTCATTTTCAGGCATGTGCAGGTCCATGTGATTTAGTCTTAGGGTAAGCCTACTTACCAGAAGCTGTGGGGCTAGCAACCCTTTGTCATGAGAACAAATGTAGCTTCTGTCTCTCCAAGGAGTTTCAGAACATTCCTGAGGCTCATCTCTTTTCATTGCAAATGGCGTGGTGGAGTATCTTTCCTTATATAATCTCAGCTATCTCTCTTATTTCAGTGAACATGGGAGAAAATTATATTAATGGGAAGTTTGGCATCTGAATCCTGACCATATATCTGGACGTGGCAGCAAGACACTCAAGAGAGCAGGGTCTTGGCAGCCTAGTTCCTCTGACAACTCCTGTTTTTTTCAGGTGTAAAATGAGAAAGTCCTATGCTTTGCTTTATTCGTCTGGAAGCCCATTTGTTATAGTTGCTTCTCTGTTGCTGAGAAGGGATGTCACGACTAAGGCAGTTTATAAAAGAAATGTTTATTGGGAATCACAGTTCCAGATGGTTAGAGTCCACGACCATCATGGCAGAGAACATGACAGCAAACACGACATTGGAGTACTGGTCCACAGGCGTAATGCAGAGGGAGGGAGGGAGAGGGGGGAGAACTAAATGGAAGTGATGTGATCTTTTGAAACCTCAGCGTTCACCCCGAATGACATACCGCCTCCAACAAGACACACCTCCCTATCCCTCCCAAACAGGTCCATGTGCAGAATTCAAATATCTCAGCCTACAGGGGTCATTCTTATTCAAACTACCAGACTTTTTTGTATGCTTCTGTGACTGCTATTGACAAACTGTAACTGGAAAAATTAGACTGAAGTTTAGCATTGAAAACGGAAGTTTAAAAGCTGGATGTAAAGTCATATCATTATCGCTATATTAAGCAGTGTATCTAATAAAACCACCCACCCCTTAGCTATGAGGTTATTTAAGTTCCCTTGCAGTTGGTAGTTGTTCTCAATAGGAACACACTAAGAAATCTGCTGTGAGGTGATTTCAAAAGCCTGGGTGCTAGAGCTTCTTCTTGCACACCAGGACACAGTATGAGCTTGGGAACACTAACCCATCTGTGGTCTGATATTTACCAAAACACTGCTCATGGTGCCACGTCGTTATACTTTATTTTGTGCTGCCGGTAAGCACGTAACATGAGATGATCTCTTGGCAAACACAGGGGCTATTTTGAGCTCTGCTTTTGCAAGAGAATGTGTTCATGGTAAGGTGCCTTCCATGGAAATTGGTCATCCATTCTGTGCTGGTTTTCCTCTGTAGTGTATAAATGCTGACTCTCCTCAGTGGTTAGTACCACCCTTCACAACTCTGCTTTCTTGCCTACATACAGCAAGTCTCCAGGGCTGGAGGGATCTCAAAGTGCTCATGTAGAACTGGCTCCAAATTTGACCTCCTCGGGACCCTTGGTTTTTAACATTCAAAAAAAAATTACTTTTAAGTGTTTTAAATTTTGTTTATTTTATTTTATATGTATGAGAGTTTTATGTGTGTGTATGTGTACTACATGGATACATGATGCCCTCAGAAATGGGAAGAGGGCATTATATCCCCTGGGACTGGAGTTACAGATGGTTGTGAACAGCCATGTGAATGCTGGAAAGGGAAACTGATCCTCTCTACAAGAACAATATGTGTTCTAAACTGTTGAGTCATCTCCTCAGCCCTTATTTTTATCTTTGTGGGTCCCTGTGTCTGCTGTGTGATGCAGGTGCCTGTAGAAGTCAGAAGAGAGCCTTGGGTACCTTGGACCTAGAATAATAGACATTTATGAGCTGCAAGATACAGGTGCTGGGAGCAGAGCCTTGGTCCTCTGGAAGAACTCTGCTTACTCTGGACCTCTGAGCTCTCATTTCAGCCCCAGGCCTCATGCTTGGTATGTGTGTCTGAGTTGTGAATAGTTGTACGTGGGATAGCAAGCGATCTGTGTGTGTGTGTCTGTCTAATATAGAAGGAAAAAGAATCTAACCTCCTCAAATACTGCTGCTCGGAAGATTCAACACACAGGAAAAAGAACTCATGAAGTGGTTTGGGGCAAGGCTAGGGAGGAGAATGTCTGAGCTACCACAGTGTGAAGTATCAGCTGGGCAGAGGCAGTGCAGAGAGTTTACTCCAGGGAAGGGAAGCAGGGGGATTAAAGGGTACAGAGTGAGGGGAGGGTAGCAGGGACCTTGGAAGACTTAGAACAACCCTTGTCAGAATCTTCAAATCCATCTTGTCCAGTTCAGATGAGAGTTTGAAAGTGAAAGTGTCTCTCCCGCCTGATTTTATGTCAAGCAGAGCAAAGGAGGCAGGTAAAGGAGGGTTTCCTGTTTAGAATCTTCAGCTTTTTCTTCATAAAAATGGAGCTATAAAATGCTCTGTGCATCTTGTTTAAGGACTGCTTTTTGATAACTCTGTGATGCAATCCTATTTGTGGATTGCATTGTTCCTTGGTGTAATTGTGATAACTTATCTTCCACCTCGGTGAGTTGGTGTCCCCTGCTACCATAACTTGAGATATAAACACATATCTCTGAGAGTCTTGATCCTAACTTCTTTGTCATAGGCCTGTTAATTAATTTTTGTTGCTTTAATGAAGTGTCTGACAATGATGATATGTCAGGAGCAGAGTAGTATTTAGTTCACGCATTTAGAGCTGAGCGATTGACATATGTACAGCTTGAGGGATTTCTGGCTATGCCACATATCACAATGACTGATACTGCAGGAGCAAATGCAAGAGAACAATTTACAGTATGACGCAATGCCAGAAAGACTCAGGGCATGACGGGCTCTTTCTCTCACAACTTATTCTGGCAAGGAATGACTGCGACCTCCTCTAGAGCTAAAGGAGTTTCTTCCAAATGGGACGCCTGCAGTGTTCCAGTTATGTGTGACTAGGCTCTTGATGGCTCAGCAGTTAAGAGCACTGCCTGCTCTTCCAAAGGTCCCGAGTTCAATTCCCAGCAACAACATGGTAACTCACTACTATCTGTAATGAGATCTGGTGTCTTCTTGAGGAAGAGACTTGGTCAATTGTCCTCATAAATTAAGACCAAACCCAAATATGGACAAATTTAACAGAACCACCATATATGGGCTGCCCATGCATGCTTTGCCAGGGTACCCAAATATGGACAAATTTAACAGAACCACCATATATGGGCTGCCTATGCATGCTTTGCCAGGGTACAAATTTTCTTTTTCTATTTCAGGTTCTTGCCTTCCCTTCTCAATATTGTCACACTGGAAGCCAGACCTCTGGCATGTGAAACTCTGGGAGACACACTCAAACCATATCCAAAGGCATGTAAGAGTGATCAGTCTTCCCTTCGCTCACAAGTAAACTGAGAACTGTTTGGGGCATTATTGAATCCCAAGCTATATATTGAGGCATATTCACTGGGAAAGCCCTTGATGTTTGGGTTTTATGTTATATACTTTTCAAAGGATGTTTTATTTCTGTTTTTCTCTTTCACAAGAGAAAGTCCACACTCAGAAAATCTAAGTGATGCAGTCATTTTTGCTTAAGGTTCATGTTGTGCTTTTAAGTGTTAACACCTTTCTGTTTGTTTTTTTTATTGTTTTTACTCAGCTATATATTTTTCCCACTCCCCTTCCTTCCTCCCCCTTTCCTCTTGACCTCCCACTCCCACCATGCTCCCACTTAAGAGAAAAAAGGCAAGATCTGATGAGTTATTGGACTTGTTAACATCTTAAGAATTCCTCCTACAACACGAAGATATGAATATAAAAATAATTACAAGAACTTTATTCTGAAACCTAAGCCAAACAATTTATAGAACTCCAGAAAAATGAATTTGGAATATAACATATCCTAATAATTGCAACAGTATCAACAAGGATCTTCTATACACCACACACACACATCAGCTCACACTCCTTATAAGGTGGAAGGCATTGTGTCATTGATGTGTCGGCTGAAAGGGAAGCTATGGATGCTGTGTTGTTTGCCATGATGCATTGTCTCCCTGTGTACAGTACCCACCTGTGTAGGGAACATAGCCTGAGGAACAAATGGGAGCCTGGAAGCACAGCTAATACTGAACTCTGTTATCTTTCTATATTGCCCATGCTTTAGTGTGGCATGATTAGTAAAAACTCGCAGACAGATATTGGGGTTCAACCCAAAGACCAGAAAAGCAAAGCAGCCAGCCACTGGCTCTTACCTTGATCTCAGTCTGAAAGTGGTGATCCTTCCTTCAGGAAACTTAAAAGTGAAACTAAGATTGAGAGTTGTTTCCCCATATTTTATAATCCTCGCTAGTTATGGGTTTAAAGGAATGCAACACTAACACCTGGTATCTATGGCAAGCTAATGAGGAAACTGGGATTAAAGGTGTGTGGCTGTTTTACTTTTCTGATCTTCAGGCAAGCATTAGTTATTAAAATACAAATTAAATGCCATGCCACTACATTTCTTTGTCTAAAATAAAATAGAAGGCTATAACTAAAAAAAAAACTATATACAATAAGTACAATAACTATATACAATATATACAGGCCATAAATGCATCAATAATGTCTAGTCCATTTGCATTTGACAAATTCAGAGAAAATGCTCCATATCTATCCTATCTTGGTGAGTCCAAAGTCTTGTACTTCCTATCATAACTTGCTTTCTGCATCAGATAAACAACTACAACAAAAAAACTATTTAACTATCTAGTCTTCAACTCCCTCAGAGACTCAAGAAGGAAATAATATTGAGTATGCAGGAAGTACAAGCGACTTCCAAAAAATGTGAGTAAGAACAGAAACAGTAGTCTTCCTAGACAGTCACCCAGTTCGTCTGTAACGCTGAGACATCCATCTTCAGAATACAGGCCTAGCATATCTGACAGACTTTTCTGTGGAGCAGGATATTGTGAAGGGCTGTCCTGCTTTGTCTTGACAATGTTTGGCGGTAACTTTCTTTTGTGTCCTACTTGTCCAATAGGACAGCATAGTGTTAGTAGTCAAAGCAGGGCATTTTCTTGCCCAATGGCTTACTTTTGCCATAAAAATAATAAATTCCATGTGGAGTTTTTTTGGTGCCCATTATATTCCCTGAAGTAGATTGGTGTTTCCAGAAATGGACATGTCTCATTGTCATGAAAAAGAGCCTATGCTATTGAAACATCTTAAATGCCATATTCTCTAGATCTCTGAAGTGTTTGGAGATGACTTGTCTATCTAAAATATATCTTTGTTTGACCTTGAAAATATACCCAATGTGACTGTAAGTTCAATTATAATAGGTCACTAATTACTAACCTGCATTTCCTTATTATCCTAAAGAGTTGGTAATAATAATTTTCAAGGACTAAAAATTTCCCTTACATTGTTAAATGAGCTGTATCCTTGAACAAGATTAGAAATGAATGTACCATGTTTTAACAAAATTAATCTCAAATTTGTATCAATATACAAAATTTGTATATAATATAAAAAAGTCCAATTCAATAAAAAACATTTAAAATTAGTAGTTGCTTTTTAAAAGTACATTAAATAATCTACTTTTTACTTTATCATAACTTTATGCTCCCTTTTTCTTTTCAGAGTAGATTCAATAATCTATCCTTTTATCCTATCGTATCTATAATATATATAATCCATTGAATGATCAAAAACCATCCACCCTACCTCTTGTGAATATGGGCATTGTATTCTTAAATTTACTTCCTGCTGTCTGGGGGCAACAGTATCTTTAGAGGATCTTGAAAGAAAAATTTGGGTTAATTGTCAAGACCTGGGAGTGGTGGCTATATCAATTTTTTTTGTCCAGTCTATGTGTAATGGAAAAGTTTAGGGCTTGTCACATGTCCTGGCTAGAGTAGTATTTAAAACTGAATGATCTCATCTAGCCACCTCAAAATTGTTCTGAATAGTTTATAGTCCAAAACCAATCTTTAAGTGGTGTTATCAGCTGAATGGCATCATATGAACCAGGTAGAATCCTTGTTGTGTGGCATCATCTTCTTCCCAGAGACTTCAAAGATTAGTGTAGAAATTTTTATTATTCACTGTAGAAAAGTTAAACATTATACATATAAAAACAGAAAGTTTAAATTTAAGTAGACATTGAAAGAAAGGTAGTACCATAGAGAAGGAAATAAGTATAGGAAGAAATCAAATTTTGGAGAACAGTGTTTTGATAATAACCTTAGTCCCAAAATTTTTATTTTTCTTTGGTCCCACACCAGATGACTCTCCTGATATGAGACAGAAACTCTGAGTTTTTTATTTAACAACATGCTCTGATTTATAGAAGTACTGAGCCGCAGACCAACTCCAAAGCCAGCTTTGATTTTAAGTCAGTTGGGGCTACTATTATATTGAAAAGTAAAGAGATATTTATGTTTGGGGAGTGAGATTTTACCCTGCGGGGAAGATTGGTATCATAAACCAAATTTTTCTTTATTTGGTGATTCTTTATGGATAGCTATCTTTTTTTCTTTAGGCATATATATGTCTAAGGTCTCTTGACCTCTCAAAGATGGATATTTTCTTTTTCTTTTTCTTTTTTTGCTTTTTCGAGACAGGGTTTCTCTGTGGTTTTGGAACCTGTCCTGGAACTAGCTCTTGTAAACCAGGCTGGTCTCAAACTCACAGAGATCCGCCTGCCTTTGCCTCCCAAGTGCTGGGATTAAAGGTGTGCGCCACCACCGCCCGGCCAAAGATGGAAATTTTCTATTTTCCTGCAAAGACAAGAACAGAATCCCGACCCAACCATTGTGAGGTTTCCTTACAACTTATAGAATTGTCACCTCAGTGAGTGACCTGTCATTTCTCTGTATCAAGAGGTTTGTCCTTTTAAAATTGAATATTGATAATTTTATTTATTATGTACACAGTGTTCAGCCTCCATGTATGCCCGCACGCCAGAAGAGGGTTGATGGTATTTATAGCTTCTCTTCTCCTGTAGAAAAAGGAATGAAATCCTTTCTTCAACATAGTACATCTAGTTTCCATTCTGAGGTCCATACATCCTTAAAGTACACCAGCTATTTAATACAGAAGTTTTTTTCTATTGTCCAGTGTCTCTACAGTTGTTGTTCCTTTTTCTCATTGACATTAAAAAAATTCAAAGTTGCAATCAATTTCTAGGGGTGTTTATCATCCCTTTCTGTTTGTTCAACATATCTTTTGTAGTTCAATTTAATCTTTCTATAACTGCCTGACCTGTAGGATTGTGTGGTATACCTGTATATGTTTTATATAGTAATATAATGTCTTAGAGACATATGCTGAAACATTGTCTTCTTCATTTGTCATTCTTACCCATGATGGCCATAACTTCTAATAAATGTATGATTACCAAATCAGCCTTTTCTGAATGCAAGGCAGTTGTCCATTAAAAACCCGAATAGGTATTAATGGTGTTGTGTACATATTTCAGTTTTTTAAATTCTACAAAATGGAGCATATCCATCTGCCAGATTTCATTCCTTTGCATACCCTTTGGGTTCCTTCCTGCAGGTAGTGGTATTTGGTTATACAAAGAAAAAGTAGAAGATTTTCTAATGTTCTCCTTGGCTTGTTGTATGTATTTTAAAAGTCCTTTTAAAACATTTGCTATTGACATGATGTTTTTTTATGAAATTCTGAGGTTTCATCACATTTCCTGTCAATAATTGGTTTGTGTATTACCTTATGCTAGAGGATCTGGCAGACTCATAGGAGATGTGTGTTATGTACCTGAATAAGCAATAAAGTCAATTCTGTATCATCGGGTATAAATTCAGTGGTTTTAATATGCAAAACAACTCATACTGCATATTGTGAATCAGTAACTATGTTGAGGGGGTCTTTAAAATCCCTTAGTATCTTGAAAATAGCATATAATTCTGACTTTTGGATAGAATCATAAGGACTATTTTCCACTTCGCTTAAATTTTCTGATTTGCAACCTACCTTTCCTGATTTATTTGTGTCAGTATTGATGTCAAGTCTCCAGTTATTGGTGTTTCCCATACAATGTGAGGCAAGATCCAATTAGTTCTCTTTATAAGTCTAGTTCTCTCACTTTTGGAGCAATTGTTGAGCTTTCCAAGAAAATTACTATAAGCTCTTTGCCAGTGTCCACTGACTTCCAATAATTTGTTAATTTCATCACTCGTAAAAGATACTAATAATTTATGCTGTCTATACCTGCTAATTTACAACATAATTTATCTTTCTTTTTCTTATTTCTTCTAGGTTTAAGAGCCAAAGAAATAGACTATGTTCTCCAAAGGAATGAGGTAATTCTGTGTATTAACTTTATTATATGCAAAATACGAAGATTATGTCAAGGTTAGCACCTCAGATGTATAGCTGCTTTGGACCCCACTTATCCTCACCTATAATTCTCTGACTTGATCATCTTTTAATGTGAGACAGATCTCACACCTCATTCACTATTTAAACTTAACATTAGATTGGTATTCTCACTTAAGAAAACCAACCATTTGCAAATAGTTTCACTGTCAGAAAGTTGCTTGATTTAAGAGTCACACAAGTTCTAGAATTCATTTTAAAACATAATTTTTAAATGGAGCGGAGCAAGATATTGTTGTATTGGAAAAGTCTCATTTGAATTCATATTGAGGTTTCCTGTGCAATAAGTTCAGATGTGCTGGGGTTTGAGCTGCAAGACAATAACTTTAAATAAAACACTATAGGGAAGTGTAATGCTGGTTTGTGTGTGACACTTGTTTACACCATCGTTGTTGGGATGAAACATATTCTTACTGAGGGCTATCTGGTTCAAGAGTTAAGAAAACACTTTTATCTAAAACAATAAAATCAAATACAGTTGCTCTCTGTATCTGCAAGTCCCAGCCTTGTGTAGTCAATCAACTAAGCCTTGAAGGGAGGAAAAGTGAGATTGTCCTGTGACAGCGTGTTGTGTACCCGAAACACACATGATGGAGTAATGAGACGATTTGTGAGTCCTCTGAATGAATAAGACCACATTTGTTACTTGTAAAAGTATGTGACATCCATCAACTTAACAGTGCTGTTCTATTTTGTACCAGTTTACTTAATTGGTTAGTGACTGGGCACTGGGAAGGAGGGCATACGACAATGAAAGCTGTGCCCCTGTTGAGGAACCATAGGCTTGACCATAGTAAGGATTCTTCTTAGACATAACAAATCTAGGTTACAGGAGCCAATGAAATACACAGCCAAGAGGTTAAAAATGAAGGAAGGAACTCTACCAGTTTATGTTTCAAGTTGGAGACATAATTGCCAGTTTGGGGTCAAATCTGAAAAAAAAAAAATGACCTTTTTTTTCTAAGGTGTGAGATAGTCAAGTTCCTGTGAGGACATTACCAGGACCATGTGGTTTGCTTCAGCCATTTCATATGTAAAACAACTGCTTTTTCTGTATGTTCATAGAATGCAGATGTTTTAAGGCTCTGGGGTCAAACAAGGACAAACTAAGTTCCTTTACTGTCTTCATAGTGTAAATGTAGTTCTACCATTTATTTATATTTATTTTTCTGTTTTTTAAGTTTCCGTTGTGTGTGTGGGTTTGTGATACACACATGTATTCAGGTGTCCCTGGAAGGCCAGAAGATGTAGGAGTTACATGTGTTGCTAAGAACCAAATCCAGGCATTCCAAAAGAGTAGCAATTACTCTTAACTTCTGAGACATCACTCTGTCTCTTTGTGGTTACTTTGTAGAGACTGCCATTTCAGAACTGTTTGATGGGTTAGTTTTATTTGTTATTTTGTTACAGTTCTGCAGTCACCAGTATGATTTGTGTCTGCTGAAGTAGTTTGAATATACCTGTGCTCAACCTGTCTTCCTCCTAGCTAAGAAGACAGAGAGACTATTGTTCCTTGCAATCTACTGTGTAAACTCTACAACGCGCAGTATATTCCCGAAAGCTCCTGAAGTGCCTTTAATCCACATTCACTGTTTTTCAAAACTGATTTGCCCAGAACCAAGCAGTTGGATGTGATGCTGAAAAGAGAGAGAGGGAGAGAGAGAAAGGGAGGGAGAGAGGGAGGGGAGGGAGAGAGACAGAGAGAGAGAGAGAGAGAG
>NC_022023.1:33396211-33419794 GCF_000317375.1 Microtus ochrogaster | reverse complement strand
GAGAGAGAGAGAGAGAGAGAGAGAGAGAGAGAGAGAGAGAGAGAGAGAGAGAGAGAGAGAGAGAACTGAATATCCAATGTGGATATGGACTTCAGATCACCTCTGGTAACTGGGGCCACTCCTGATCCTATCCCTGGAAATTCAGAAGTGGACAGGTGAGTCCTCAGGAGCCAAATCTGTGGTGTGTGCACCACTGAGTAACAGGTGAATTGGAAACCCATGTCCAAGAAAGCAGACACATTTCGATTGCATGTGGCTTGAGTGTATCATATATGCACAGGGATTTATCTTGCATTGTACACTGTTTTAAAGCATGATGTGTCCTCTTCAAAGCTACAAATTTTCAATAACTTCAAACCAATGGCAAGAAACCTGAAACATCCAGTCGGTGATGCATGTTCCCTGTTGGTCCTGCTCAGAATCCTAAAAATTCCACAGCTTCTGGTTATTTTACTGTGGGGTAGAAGGTTTTAAGCCTTTCACCTGCTGCAAATTGTCTCAGGACTTAGTAGAGCTTCCTCTACAATGTTTCTTTTCCTTCCTCTGTTCTTCCCATCTCTTTTTCTTTCCAACCTTACACAGACATGTGTACAGATACACAGATACACATACACACGGACATGTATGCACACATACTTGCAACTTCATATACCGTTTCAGATGGAGAAATCGAGTTCAGGTTTCAGGGTGTGGTATTTCCGCAGAGAGAACCTCACTGTTCTTGCTTTGGAAACTTAAATGTTACGGTTTTTTACTCAGGCCATTCTTAACAACTCTGCATCTCCCCCTCCCTTCCTCCATCCCTCTTTCCCTCCCTCCATCCCTCCCTCCCTCCCTCCCTTTTTGCTATTAACAGAGCCTGGTCTCCAGGGATACCAGCTTCCTCATCAGTGATGAGCCACAGCCATTGGTAAGCAACGGCCCGTGGTTCCTTTCTTGGGTGGGCAGACATAGATGTCCTTCTGTGTCCTGACCTGGGCATACTAGCATGCCAATCTCAGGTCCTTATGTGTGGTGTCTGAGAATGTATGACTTTCAGAAAATTATTTTTTAAGAAAAAGATTATAGCGGACATGGTAAGAAGAGCGGCACATAGGGAACATTAGTTTACACTTTTAATAAGTTTGGCTGTTGCAGAAACTTTGTGAAAACCACTCTGTGTTTATGGGGCAGGTCTTGGAATTGAACCCTCAGCCTTCTTACTCCACTACAGTATGCTTAGCTATAAATTAATGCCTAAGAATAATCATAATTTAAACTTCAAAAATTAAACTTAGATCCAACTCAGAAGTTATTGAACTTAAAATTTGATTAAGTTTGCTGAGTAAATAAGGATGCTCTTTGGGAAGACGGAAAATGGAGTTCAGTTGTCCTCGGTTTTCCCTGGCATTATCTTTGAGGGTCCTTACTTGTGCTTAGTAGCTCTGTCTCCTCTGCACCTTCTGGTTGAGACAACTTTAAGTACTTCTTTGCACCTAGTAACCTCCACGGTTGATGCTGTCCTTTTACTTTGTAGAGTGCACCTCAACTGGAGCATTCCTAATGTGTTTCTCATGATTCAAACTGGAGGTGGAGAAAGTAAAAAGTCTCATCAGCTTTGCATCACGTCCTGGGCACACTGGGACATTTTAGCCTTGATTATTTGGCTTAAAGTGGGCTTGCTTAGGTTTCTCCACTACCATGTTTCTGTATGTTTCTCTTCTTATGTACCACACTAGTCTCTGTGTCAGTATGCACATGAGTGCTAAGGGTTGTGCTTTATCTTAAAAGTAGATGATAGAAATAACTGTTTGGTTGGTTTTTCTTTTGCTGTCACTAACAGTGCCAAAACTTGAACCCAGGACCATTAAACATTCTACCATTAAATCACATTTCCTTTCCCTGGACTTCTTCTGTGGCCTTTCCTTCCCCCCTCCTTCCTCCATCAGCATCACATCATAGATATTTATTTTATATCCTGTGTTGTAAGCTCAATAATATTTTATTTCATTGCATTAGAAAGCATTTTAGTGAAATTGGTATAACTTGGACACACTCCATGATTGTGTTCTGTTTTATTCTTTGTGTTTTCTTCATTTTTGATACTACAAGATACTGCAGGTTCATCTTGTACATTTCTAGCCTTAATCTGAGAATGAATTGCTGCTCCAGAGAACTTTTGTTCTCTTTACAACCAGTCAGCACGAAGTGCATCTGTGTCAGCCAAGATCTTTTTAGATGTGTTCAACGTAGCATGCTTTGAGGAGCAGTTGTACAGATTGTCGTAGTGCAGGAGATTCCCAACATACACAGGTATAGCAACCATGGACCCAGTGCAGCCCATGGGACAAGGGAACAGAGGGAAATGGACTGTTTCCGGAACCCAGAAGGGGAAAATCAAGTAATAAGACACTCTTGAATTCAAATATAGGACAGTGAGGAGAAAAGAAGCCTGGCTTGTGGCTGGAGTATCATTGGGCTATTTTTCTAAAATGAATGTATTTTTTTTAATTTATGTTTCTCTTCTTTTTTCATTAATGACCTGTACCTTTAGTGTTCTCTTTAAGAAATAGGGGTACGACTGACAGTTCTGTGGTGTGTATGATGCTTAAGGGGAGGAAGGATTCAGCTGAACAGTCACCACCAGAAATGGAGAGTTTACCAGCTTCCCTGTAGCACAGCAATGGTGAGCAAGATGCGAGAGAAACTCATGAACACAGGCTCTCTGAGGGGCAGTGTCTATGCAGGCATTAGGAGTGTTTTGGTGTCATGATGATTTGGAATAACTAATTCTGGGGCTTGTTGTAGTTACCCATGCCTGGTGTCAAGGCAGAGCAAGTCTCGCTAAGTCAGAACCATCTCAACAAAAACACCCGCTCCAGCCCGACACCCATACTGTGAAGCCAGGGTTAGCTATGATAAACTCTTTCCACGTAGGTGGTGGCTGTACTTCCAGGAAGTAAACTCTTTATCTTAGGGAACAACAGTCTTGCTCCAGGGCTGGAATGTCTCGCTATAGCCATTCACCACAGAGCACAGCTTTATTGATGTGTGCCTGTGTGTTGAAGCCCAAAAGGATTTGTGCTGACTCTCTAATGGTTGCTCCACAGCCTCAGAAGCGATTCAATTTGTTCCTGAGGAGGCGTCTGATGGTAAAACAGTGCTGGCTGCTGATGCCTGTACCTGAGTGTCTGCAGTAACAGCCTGGATGCTTTCTGAATACTGAGTTCAATTCCATGAATGCTTACACACGGGGGGGGGGGGGAGGAGTTGATCACTGATTCCCAGTTATCAGGCTGTTGGCATTTAATCATGGTAATCCTCAAGTCTTTTCTGTTTGATGAGCCCACTTCCTAAAAGCATACATGCAAACACACTTACACACACAGTGTAAATAACTTCAAAGGCTCAGGAGTCATCAGGATTATAAATGATAGGAAGCTAGATCCTAACTGTGTATTGCTTTGTAGTAACTGGGCATCTTTAAGGACAAGTATACACACAAATATATATACTAAAGTGTGTTTTTCATGTCACGTTTTCAGTAAAATAAAAGCATGATGTATTTTAATGACATCAACTTGTCTGTAAAAAAAAATTGAGTGGACTTTTTTCTGTTCCATTTAGCTCTTAATCAGTTTTTTAAGAATCTTAAGACTTGGGGCTGGAGAAATGACTCCGTGTTTACGAGAACTGGCTGCTTTTGCAGAAGTCCAGGGTTGAACCTCAGCAACCATCATGGCTCACAATCATCTGTAACTCCAGACCTAAGGGAATCCTAGGGCTAGCCTTCTGAGAACTATAAACTCTTCTAAAAACAGGAATGATTTCCCCAAGGTTCTACTGTGCAAATCCTGGTTGTCACAAAACGAAAGATGGATGTTATTTTGCTTTCTGAGTTTGTCTTTGATTATATGTGGACTAAACTATGCCTCTCTTGGCTTCCACACATTTTGGTGAACTTTATCAAATATGTTCATTTTGCAGTGATGTGCAACAATGGCAGTGAGTGTTTCATTTACTTTCTCCTTTTTAAAACTCACTTGAGGTAGAGGAGCTTTTTTTCCTTTCAGGTTTTCCTTTCCTTTATGAAAGGGGAGGGGCTCTGGGTCTTCTAGAGACAGGCAGATAAGTCAAGCCTTTGAATTAAATTTTTTCTGATACTTGGTCTGTTCTCCTTAGATATTTTTGTGTGTTTGTTTCACCACTCTTATCCTCATATGCCTTAAGTGCCTCTTCCTCCTCCACCACAGGCACCAGTGACCCATAGGCAAATAGAATTACTGTGTTCACAGACCTCAGATCTAGCCCAAGATTTCTGCCCCTTTTATGAGAAATCTCAGCTGAGCTGAAAAGTGTGGACCAGCACAAGGCCTGTAGAAGGTGCTCAGGAGTTAGCAGATGTACCTGCTTAAAAAAAAAAAATCAAGGGATCTAGCTCTCATTTACCAGTTCCAGGAAGCAACTGGGAGACCTCCTACCAACCTTTGCATGATGCTGAGCCTCTCACAAGGGACTGTCGCTCAAAAGTACATAGTATTGTACCTTTCCCATGAATGGTGAGGGAGAAAATCAAATGTGGAATCTTTTTTCTCCCCTGAAATGCTCAGTGCTGTTTTTGTTTGTTGTTTTCTTTTGCTATCACAAAAGGGAAGGAATTCATGAGCTGCACGTCATGTAAAAGGTGAACATGTAATTTTGATTATTTGAGAAAATTCATAAAATCATAAAGAAAGATGGGTTGTGGCTCACTTGAGACACTGATGACAGACATCTGTAGGACTTAGCCATGGTGATGCTGCTTGCCCACTCCCTGCTTCTGATTCTTAACTGCACCTTGGTTTTTGACTGCACCCTGAAAGAAATGTGTAATAATGCCAGACTTAGTAGACTAGTTGGTGTGGTGTTCAATTAAAACCACACATTTCTGTCTGAGTATGTATTTTGCTGTCTGTGTATGAGTATATTCATCTTATATTTTGGTCTACTTGCAGCATTTTTGTGAAAGCATGTGGTTAATGTGCTTTGCATGAACTTAAAACATTTCAGCCTTTCCTGAGTATCTATCATTTAATCCTCTCTGTGAAATTTTATGTTATAAAAGGAACCTAATTTCTGTCATGTTTTGGTTTGCTTGCTGTGTTGAGTATGGAAAAAAGATAAAGTGGTGGCCAAGTTGCAATGATTTTTCTTCATGTTTTTGCCTTCTGAAAATACACAATAATGTAAAATCACGTTAATTATTTCTTCTACAGTTTCAAAGAAGCGAACAAAGCAAAGATTCAATCTTCTTCAGAGACGGAGTTAGGCAGATCGACTTTGTCCTTTCCTATGTGGAAGATGTGAAGAAAGATGCAGAGCTAAAGGCAGTAAGTGCTTATCTGGGAGGAGCAGAAAAGAAAGATGAATATTCTAAGACAGAACTGACTGAGAATCTACTGAGGGTGCAGCGTTTATCGGTTAACATTTACTTCCTGAATATTTTGGACTTGATAACTGAGTTAACTTCTTTCTTCTCCCCCGTCCTCTTCTTTCTTCTTCCCTTCCCCTCCCTTATTCTCCCACTTCTCTTTCTATGTGACTGACATCAATTTCATGCACCTTGCTTTAGATATTAAGTATGACCCCACAAATAGAGGTTTTATCCCTGAATCTGTACAGTGGTTCTCAACCTTCCTAATGCTGCAATCCTTTAATAAAGTCCCTCATGTTGTGGTCATCCCCAACCATAAAATTATTACATTGCTGCTTCATAACTGATATTTGCCACTGTTATGAATCATAATGTAATTATCTGATACACAGGATAGCTGATATGTGACTTCCAAAAGGTTAGAAACCATAGGTTAAGAACCACTGATCTACATACTCATAAGCACACACACACACACACACACACACACACACACACACATGTATATACACACACATATATTAATTAGGTTCTAGTGTTAATCAGGTTCTAGTCCTCTTGTGTGTTTTCTATTCATAACTATTATCCTAATAATGTCATCTATCTGCTTTTGGTTTCAGGGAAGTAACATAATTTTCCTTGGGCTTTAGCTGGCTCTTCTCTAGCTGTAGAACTAATGCCTTACAGGGTGAACTGTTGACAGAGGTTTCTGTCCTGCTCAATTCCACAGCCAGTCTGGCTTCCTCTGTCATGACTGCTGATGGACTCTTTCCTCTTCCCAGAATTCTCCTGTTCTCGTTGCTCCATCTATACTTCCTGCCTGGTCACCCCACCTATACTTTCTGCCTGGCTACTGGCCAATCAGCATTTTATTAAATTACTACAAGTGACAAGTCTTTACATAGTACAAGACCATAGTATAAGTCCCACAGCAGTGAACATCTTGCACAGTTTAGACTTGCATCTCACATGATGACTGTCCATTTGAGAAATGGTTAAAACTGCTTCTGTTTTTCACTTCATAATTTTGGACTATTTGTCTTCCATATTATTTGATCTTTTCAACTCTAAAATGATAAGTCTAATCTCTCACTATTTAGAGTAAATTAAATAGTGCATTAAAAAAAACTGAACATAAGACCCAGTACAGACCATATTGAGGGCTATTTCCTCGATGGTAGCAGGAAATATGCCCTGAAGTTCAATTTTCATTATTGCTATCTACTTCAGAACCAATAATCTTATGTTAAGGAAGAACAAAAAGAATAATTGGTTGATTATGTTTAATAAATCAAATCATTTGATGTATCCAAAGGATCTTATACTTGTGATACAATTGTGGTAATTTCCTTGGTATAAAGATTGCCTTTTACTGTCTTTTAGTGATTCTGATAATGTCCAGTGAAATGTCTTTCTGGTTCTTGATTAAATTTTAATGATTCATTCAGGGAAATAAAAGTCAGAATCAGTAAATAAATTTAAAAAAGAACCGTTGATCTACTATCTCCTTCTAATATTCAGTTTTCATCTTCAAAGTGTGTATATATTTGATATAATAAAAAGATAGCCTTTGAGTTGAGCTCTAACCCTGGTTCTACCACTAATTGCTTCCTGGGTTTATTATTTTTGCTTTAATGTCTCTAAGACGGCGAGGTATGTTCACAACACCAAGTATGTTGTCTTGTTCCTTGTCCCATCCCCTATGTGCTCAGAACACTGTTAGGGTTTGATGAGTGCTCCATAATTGAAATGATGAATAAGAGACTTGATGTCCATGTATAAGGATTTATATGTGTGGACATATTATAGACATATATGTGCAGGTATTTATTTAAATGCTGAAACATTACACAGGTAATAACTTGAAAACTGAGTGTTATCCCCAGAACCTGAACTTACTTAGCTTTGCATCTTTTTATCCTGTCTGAGGAACCATCTACTAATGCCTCTGAGATTCATAGACCACAGCCATCTTTGTATCTTTTTATATTTTCTATGGATGATCCCTTCACACCCGAACCTTTCTTGAGGATCTCTGCTTCTCATGGTCATCTTCTTTTCCAATAGGGACAGTACAGGCTGAGAGCCTTGTTGACTTTCTTCTTCCTCTTTTCTTCCTAAAATTTCTGAGTTTTAAATCTCAGAAAATTGACTTCATTTTCTGGTGCAGGGGAGAGAGCCAGCTTATTTGTCCCGGCTACCTGGCTTGCTTAGCCCTTAAAATAACCACACAGAAACTATATTAATTAAATTACTGCTTGGCCCATTAGTTCTAGCCTCTCACATCTTGATTTAACCTATTTCTATTAATTTGTATTTTGCCATGTGGCTGTGGCTTACCAGCAAGATTCTAATGGGTGTCCATCTCAGGCAGAGAATACATAGCTTCTCTGACTCTGCTTTCTTCCTCAAAGAATTCAGTTCCATTTTTTCCACCTACCTAAGTTCTTCCCCTATCGGGCCAAGGCAGTTTCTTTATTCATTAACCAATACAAGCAGTATATAGAAAGAAGGACCTCCTATACCATTTCCCCTTTTCTGTTTAAACAAAAAGAAAGGCTTTAACTTTAACATAGTAAAATTACATATAACAAAACAGGTAGCAAATAAAAATTATAGTTATAATATTTATATCTACTTTATCTTTTATAATGACTAAGTAAAGCTATTTTATTAGTATTTATTCTTCAATTTCATCAAAGACTCCAGAAGGATATAGTATTACCTAAGTAAACAGGAAGTACATTGTAAGCAGCTCCTAAAATTCTAGAATTTACAGAGACATCTCGCTGCCTGGACAGTCACCCAAAGTTCTTCTGTACCATTGGAACATCCATCTTTAGCCCACAAGACCATAGTATCCAGCAGACTTTTCCATGAAGCAGGAAAATTCAAAAACAGTTCAGTCACTTTCTTCTGTATTCTGCAGAATGTCTCACATAGTCTTTCGTTAGGTAAGAATCATCTCACCTTTAGGAAAGTTCAGCAGTCATTTCTTTGCATGTCATGCATGTCCAGTGAAGCAGTCCAGGCAAGAGCAGTTTCTTGCCCAAATGGCTAAGAAGCCTCTTCAATACCCACATTCCTCTCAAAGTAGCTTGGTGCTTCCAGGAGCAGATGCTTCTCACTGTCATGAAAAGTTCTAAGTTCTTAAAGGTTTTAAATGCCATATTCTGATGGTCTTTGAAAGGTTTGAAGAATACCTAACTGAAATATATCTCTATACGTCTAGAAAATCTGATTACAAGCTTGACTATTATAGATGATTATCCATTAACCTATATTTCTCAATTATACATTACATTTTTTAAATGAACTACACAATTACAACACCTCAATAAAAAGCAGAAATATACATATAACAAGATTGACCTTAAATTTGTATCAATAAACCAAGATCCATACCAATGCAAATTATTTATATCTATATCATACCCTCTTTAAAGAACATTTATAAACAATATTTGGGAATATGGGCACAGTTTTTTCTCTTCAAACTGCTTCCTGCTGTATGGGTGCGCTGTTAATCAGGTCTTTCATGGTGTATCTTGTGTGCTAGGTTCATCTCAGCCAGCCATTGGGCGAAGAAATTTTTTGAGGGTGTTTATGACAACCTTTTAGGAGGCCTTGGTCTATGAAACCATATTTGCCTGTAGGCAATCCACAGTTTCTCATCCTCTGTGAAAACAAAAGAAGAACCTCTTTTTCCCAAGCAACATGTTCTTAGACCCAAATTCTGAAGTCAAGATACCTTTATAATATACATGCTGGTTTAGCTAAGCAGCCCATACAATGAAATATATCTCTATACTTAGTTTTTTCATGGTCGAAACATTCAAAGATAATACAATATACATAATCCAGATTCTCTGTGAATATTCCATTTTTATGTGGCTTATTTTTTTACTTCTTTTAATCTATGAATGTCTATAATCTGTCTCTTTAAAGACTTTACCCCCCTTTTTAACATTATTTTATGACTCTCTATACTCTCTTTCTTCTTTCTCCCAAGGCTGTGTACATTTATCGAATACTGTGACCCATTTAAAGGTTTTTTTATGTCTAAATCAGTCCTATTGTGAATCTGTAATTCTTTACTGTCCAGGGGCACTTCTTAAAATGCTAAGCACTTCTTAAAAACTTAAGTTGTGCCATTAGTAGGGGTAATATGGTACTACAGCAAAAACCTGTGTCTAACTCATTTTTTTTGTTTTTGTGTTGTTGTTGTTGTTGTTGTTTTTCTAGAATTCCTTTTTAAGCTTTCTCAGGTTTTATGTGGATATAGTTGACCACGTTGGAGTTCCAATTGTAAGGAGAAGGAATACAGTTTCTGTGTGATTATTTCATGTGTAAACTAGCCAGGCGGCTGGGTCAGGCAAGTGGGCCCTCTCCCTTACAACATTTTCCTTATCCACCCCAGGCTCCTCGCTATTTCTGCCACTGTTTTCTCTGCCTCACTGCCATTCTCTCCTCCAACACTCCTTTCTGATGACCCATGAATATAACACATGCATGAATGTGTATTTTGTCATTTGTCCTTTCTCTTCTTAAATGTCTTTTACCAACACTCTTAGCTTTTATTTAACCACCCATTCTCCAAAATTATATCACTGTAAGTGACTGTAACTCTGTAAGTTTGTTCATTTGCTTTTTTTAACCCACCTCCCAATTATTCATGCTCATAAACTCTTTTCATCACTATTATATTGCCGTAGTTTTCTTCCTTCCTCCTTTGAAACACGATAAATAAAAACTAAGGGTCAGAAATTGGGATTCAACCTGAAGATCTGAAAAGCAAAACAACCATCCACTAGCTCTCACCTTGATCTTAAATAGCAATCTTGCCTCTAGGAATCTCAGAATAAGACTGTGTGTTAAGAGCTGTTTCCTCCCATTTTATAAACTTCTCTAGGGCTGGGATTAAAGGCATGCACCACTGGGATTAAAAGCATGCATCAACGAATTACTATGACAACTAGTGTGGCTACTGGGATTAAAGGTGTGCATGTCATTGTGGTTACTAGGATTAAAGTTATGTGTTACCATAACCTGGTCTGTAAGGCTATCCAGTAGGACTGTTTTACTCTCAGATCTTTAAGCAGTCTTTATTTATTAAAATACAACTGAAATACCAATACATTTCCCCTTTTTGTCTAAAATAAAAAAAGAAGAATACAACTAATATCAGAAAACTATATACAATAAGTACAATGACTATGTACTATATATAGACAATAAATACATCAATAATATCTAGTCCATTTGCATTTGACAAATTCAGAGAAAATATTTTGTATCTATTCTATCTTGGTAAGTCCAAAGTCTTATACCTAATTTACTTTCTATCATAAAACTTGCTTTCTGTGTCTGGTAAGCTATAACTATAGCTGTCTAATCTTTAGCTCCCTTAAAGACCCAAGAAGGAAATAATATTAACTCAGTAAGCAAGAAGTGCAAACAAGCGACTTCCAAAAAATGTGAGTAATGACAGAAACAGCTGGCTGCCTGGACTTTCACCAAAGTTCCTCTGCAATGTTGGGGCATCCATCTTTGGCCTACAGGCTTAGCATTTTCAACAGACTTTTCTGTGAATTAGAATATTTTGTATCCTTCTTGTTTAATTAGGACAGCATAATGTCAGCAGTTGAGGCAGGGACATTTTCTTGCCCAGTGGCTTACTTTTGCCACAAAGAAAATAAACTCCAGAAAGTCTGGTAGAACTCTTTACTAAAACCATCTAGTCCCGTACTTCGTATTTATTTATTTATTTATTTTTGGTTGATTAGGAAGCTTTTAATGACTGCTTCTATTGCCTTAGGAATTATCATTCTATCCAAATTGTTTATCTGATCTCCATTTATCTATGATAAGTGGTATCTGTCAAGCAATTTGTTCATTTCTCTTAGATTTTCCAATTTCGTGGAGTAAAGTTTTTTTTGAAATATATATATAAAAGAAAATGGCAGCTTAGAATGCAAAAAGATACTTGGACTTTTATATGTTAGATCAGACTTTCATTCTTTTTTTAATTTTTATTGAGTTCTACATTTTTCTCTGTTCCCTTCCCTGCCATTCCCATTCCTCATCAACCCTCCCCCAAGGTTCCCATGCTCCCAATTTGCTCAGGAGATCTTGTCTTTTTCTACTTCCCATATACATTAGATCTATGTAGGTCTCTCTTAGTGTCCTCATTGTTGTCTAGGTTCTCTAGGATTGTGGTTTGTTGTTGTATTAGGAGCATGGATCCCTTGTTCCAACTGGCCCAGCTGCCTTACACCCAAAATAACCACGCAGAAATTGTATTAATTAAATCACTGCCTGACCCATTATTTTTAGCTTCTTGTCAGCTAACTCTCACAGCTTGATTTTACCCATTTCTAATAATCTGTATGTCACCACGGGGTTGTGGCTTTCTGAGAAAGATTCAGCAGGTCTAACCTAATGGCTGGCTCCATGGTAGCTGTCTGATTCTGCTTTGTTCCTCCCAAGAATTCAGTTCTCTTTTCCCCACCTACCTAAGTTTCTGCCCTATCAAAAGGCCAAGGCAGTTTCTTTATTTGACCAATAAAAGCAACAGATAGAAAGAAGAACCTTCCACATCAGTTTTTAGGCTAGTTTTCTTTGCTTTATATTTAAAAACCATCTATGAGTGAGTACATGTGATAATTGTCTTTCTGGGTCTGGGTTACCTCACTCAGACTAATGTTTTCTAGCTCCATCCATTTTCCTGCAAAACTCAAGCTATTGTTTTCTTCTGCTATGTAGTACTCCATTGTGTAACTGTACATTTTCCTTATCCATTCTTTGGTCGAGGGGCATTTAGGTTGTTTCCATGTTCTGGCTATGACAGACAAAGCTGCTATGAACATAGTTGAGAACGTCTTTGTGGCATGATTGAGTATATTTTGGATATATACCCAAAAGTGATATTACTGGGTCTTGAGGAAGGTTGTTTCTCATATTTCTAAGAAATCACCCCATTGATATCCAAAGGGGTTGTACCAGCTTGCATTTCCACCAGCAATGCAGAAGTGTTCCCTTTACTCCACAACCTCTACAGCATAAGCTGTCATCAGTGTTTTTGAGCTTGGCCATTCTTACAGGTGTAAGATGGAATCTCAGAGTTACTTTGATTTGCATTTATCTGATGACTAAGGATTTTGAACATTTCCTTAAGTGTCTTTCAGACATTTTAGATTCCTCTGTTTAGGTCTGTACTCCATTTTTTTTATTGGATTATGTGATCTTTTGGTGTCCGATTTCCTGAGTTCTTTGTATATTTTGGAGAGCAAACCTCTGTCTGATGTGGGGTTAGTGAAGATCTTTTCACATTATGTAGGCTGTCATTTTGTTTTGTTGACTGTGTCATTTGCTTTACAGAAGATTTTCAGTTTCAGGAGGTCCCATTTATTAATTGTTTCTCTCAGTATCTGTGCTGCTGGGGTTATATTTAGGAAGTGGTTCCCTGTGCCAATGCGTTCAAGTGTACTTCCCATTTTCTCTTCTATAAGGTTCAATGTGGCTGGCTTTATGTTGGGGTCTTTGATCCATTTGGACTTGAGTTTTGTGCATAGATATGAGTCTATTTTCATTCTTCTACATGTTGATATCCAGTTATGCCAGTACCACTTGTTAAATATGCTTTCTTTTTTCATTTGATATTTTTTGTTTCTTTATCAAAGATCAGGTGTTCAAAGATGTGTGGAATGATATCTATTTGGTTTCATTGGTCCCCCTGTCTTTTCTTATGCCAATACCATGCTGTTTTCAGTACTTTAGCTCTGTAGTAGAGTTTGAAGTCAGGGATTGTGATGCCTCCAGAAGTTCTTTTATTGTACAGAATTGTTTTGGCTATCTTGGTTTTTTTTTTTTTTTTTTTTTGCTTTTCCATATGAAGTTGAGTGTAGTAAGAAGAGCGGCGGGCTGTGTCCCACCACCCGGCTAGCTTATACCCTGAATTAACAACACACAAATTGTATTCATTTAAACAATTGTATTCATTTAAACACTGCCTGGCCCATTATTTCTAGCCTCTTATTGGCCAACTCCTGATCTAACCCATTTCTAATAATCTGTATGTCACTACGAGGTCGTGGCTTACCAGCATGAGTCTAACCAGCATCCATCTTGGGAAAGAGAATCATGGCATTTACCACACTTTCCTTCTTCCCAGAATTCTGTTCTGTCTACTCCACCCACTTAAGGGCTACCCTATTAAAAGGCCAACACAGTCTCTTTATTCAGCCAATGTAAGCAATACATCCTACACCATTTCCCCTTTTATGTTTAAATGAAAAGGAAGGCTTTAAGATAGTAAAATACATATAACAAGTATCAAGCAAGAATTACAGTTACAATATTTAGATATATTTTATCTTTTATTATAACAATGGGAAACTATAACTATGGCTTTTCATTCTTCAACTCCATCAAAGACTCCAGAAGGATATAATATTCCCTAAGTAAACAAGAAGTAAGCAACTTCCAAAACTCTATAATTGACAGAGACATCTTGCTGCGTGTACAGTCACCCAAAGTTCTTCTGTACCATTGGGGCATCCATCTTTGGCCTTCAGGATTATAGTATCCAGCAGACATTTTCATGAAGCAGGAAATTTTAAGGACAGTTCAGTCACTTTCTTTTGTATCCTGCAGAATGTCTCACAGACTCTCTTATGAATCAAGAACCCCAAAGGAACATCTCACCTTTAGGCAAGTTCAGCAGTCTTCTCTCTGTGGATTCTTTGTGCCCAGTTTATGCAACAGTCCAGGCAAGAGCAGTTTCTTGCCAAAATGGCTAACCAACTCTATGAGGAGCCTCTTTGATGCCCATATTCCTCTTGAAGTAAATTGGTGCTGCCAGAAACATATGTGTCTCATTGGCATGAAAAGCCCTAAGTTATTAAAACATTAAATGCCGGGGCTGGAGAGATGGCTCAGAGGTTAAGAGCATTGCCTGCTCTTCCAAAGGTCCTGAGTTCAATTCCCAGCAACCACATGGTGGCTCACAACCATCTGTAATGGGGTCTGGTGCCCTCTTCTGGCCTGCAGGCATACACAAAGAATGTTGTATACATAATAAATAAATATAAAAAAAACATTAAATGCCATATTCTGTAGTCTTTGAAAGATAAGAAGAATGCCTATCTAACTGAAATATATTTCTGTATGTCTAGAAAATCTGACTAACATGACTACAAGTTTGATTATTATTAATGATTATCTAATAACAACCTATATTCCTAATTATGCATTACATTTTTAAATGAACTACACAATCACAATACCTTAATCAAGATCAGAAAAGCACATATAACAAAATTGACCTTAAACTTGTATCAATAAATCAAGATTTATACCAATGAAAATTATTCATATCTATATCATATCCCCTTTAAATGTAAAAGAACATTTATAAACAATATTTGGGAATATGGGCACAGTTATTTCTCTCCAAACTGCTTCATGCTGAATGGGGGTGCTGTTAATCAGGCCTTTCATGGTATATCCTATGTGCTAGATTCATCTCAGTCACCAGTTGAATGAAGTAATTTTCTGAAAGTGTCACAGCAACCTTTCAGAAGGGCGTGGTCTATCATACCATACTGGTATAGAAGCAATCCACAGGGTCTCATCCTCTGTGAAAATAAAAGAAGAACCTCTTTTCCAAAGCATCATGCTCTTAGATCCAAATTCTGAAGTCATAATATCTTTATAATATCCATTCTTGTTTAGCTTGGCAGCCCATATAATGAGATGTCTCTCTCTACTTAGCTTCTTCAAAGTCAAAATATTTGAAGAAAACACAATAATACATATAATCCAGACTCTCTGTGAATTTTCCATTTTTAGATGGCTTATTTCTCTATACTTCTTTTAATCTGACTATCTGTATTCTGTCTCTTTAAAGACTTTACCCTTTTTTAAGCATTAACTTTACTTTAGACTTTTTAAATACTCTTTTTCTACTCTCTCCCAAGTCTATGTATGTCTGTCTAACACTATGACCCATTTAGAGGTGTTTTATGTCTGAATCTGTCATATTGGATTGTCTGTAATTCTCTACTGTCTTGAAGAGCTTTTAAAATGCTAAGCTCTTAAGAATCTAAACTGCGACAATCCCAGTCAAATACAGTTATTGCCTGCTTGCCCACCCAGCCCAACATGGCGAAGCCTCTTGTGTCTCTGAGCTGTGTGCACTGCACTGCTAGCATGGTGGAGCTGCTCTGGATGTTGGCTCCACCTCTCTCCAATTTCAAAATGATGAACATACCCTATCTGCTAGCTCTAGGGCCGCCAGGTAGGAGCCGCACTCAGCACTTTAACCCTGAGACTGAGCATGGGGTACATAAACTCTTTCTGAGTTACAGCCAAATCTGCCATGCAGAGCACTGTGCAGCCTGGAAACTCTCGGTATGGTGGCAGGAATCCGCCATGCTCTCCCACCTGCCCAAGCCTGATTCTGCCATCTGCCCAGGCAGGAAGAACTGAGTCACAGGCAAGGTCTCAGCTACTTTTTTCAGTATACTGAACGGACACACAAACACCCAGACCCACAAATGCTCCATAGCCTGAGTTTGCACCAGCGGTAGAGCCCAGGAAGCAGCATTTAAAAACCGCTGGGCTTTTGTTTGTATGGCTGCTTAGTAAGGAAATTTTCTCTTAAAGAAGCTATGGCATGCCACCAGCTGTGCTAAACTTTATATTTATGTCTAGAATTCTTTTTTGAGCCTTTTTAGGTTTTACGTGGAATTAGTAGACCACGTTGGGTGCCACTTTGTAGTAAGAAGAGCAGTGGACTGTGTCCTACTGCCTGGCTAGCTTATACCCCAAAATAACAACACACAAATTGTATTCATTTAAACACTGCCTGACCCATAATTTCTAGCCTCTTTTTGGCCAACTCTCACATCCTGATCTAACCCATTTCTAATAATCTTCATGTCACCATGAGGTCACGACTTACCCGCATGAGTCTAACCAGCGTCCGTCTCAGGAAGGAGAATCATGGCATCAGCTATACTTCCCTTCTTCCCAGCAATCTGTTCTGTCTACTTAGCCCACTTAAGGGTTGCCCTATCAAAAGGCCAAGGCTGTCTCTTAATTCAACCAATGAAAGGAACACATCCTACATCAGTTGAGTACCATTCTTTCGTGGTATTTGAAGAATTTTGCTGGGATTTTGCTGGGCATTGTGTTGAATCCATAGATTGCTTTTGGTAAGACTGCCATTTTTACTATGTTAATTCTGCCTATCCAAGAGCATGGGAGATCTTTCTACTTTCTGGTGTCTTTTTCAATATCTTTCTTTAAGGATTTAAAGTTCTTGTCATACAAGTCTTCCACTTGTTTGGTTAGAGTTGCTCTGAGATATTTTATGCTATTTGTGGCTATTGTGAAGGGTGTTGATTCTCTGATTTCTTCTGCAGACCTTATATCATCTGTGTACAGGAGGTCTACTGATTTTTTTTTTTAGTTAATCTTGTATCCTGTTACATTGCTGAAAGTGTTTATGAGTTGTAGAAGGTCCTTGGTAGAATTTTTGGGATCACTTATGTAAACTATCATATCATCAGTAAACAGTGAGAGTGTTAAATCCTCTTTTTTCTATTTGTATCCCCTTGATCTCCTTTTGATGTGTTATTGCTCTAGCTAAGACCTCAAGAACTATATTGAATAGATATGGAGAGAGTGGACAACCTTGTCTTGTTCCTGATTTCAGTGGAATTTCTGTGAGTTTCTCTCTATTTAGTTTGATATTGGCTGTTGGCTTACTGTATATTGCCTTTATTATGTTTAGGTAAGTTCTTTGTATCCCTTCTCTCTGCAAAACCTTTATCATGAAGGCATGTTGTATTTTGTCAAAGCTTTTTTGACATCTAATTAGATAATCATGTGGTTTTTATTTTTCAGTTTGTTTATATGGTAGATTATGTTGACAGATTTTTGTATGTTGAACCATACCTACATCTGTGGGATGAAGCCAACTTTGTTGTGGTGGATGATGGTTCTGATGTGTTCTTGAATTCGATTTGCCAGTATTTTGTTTAGTATTTTTGCATCAATATTCATAATGAGATTGGTCTGTTATTCTCTTTCTTAGTAATGTCTTTCTATGATTTGGGTATCAGGGTAATTGTAGCCTCATAAAAAGAGTTTGGCAATGTTCCCCCTGTTTCTATTGTGTGGAATAATTTGAGGAGTATTGGTATTAGTTCTTCTTTGAAAGTCTTGTAGAATTCTGAGCTGAGATCATCTGGTCCTGGGCTTTTTTTGGTTCGGAGATTTTTCATGACTGTTTCTATTTCTTCAGCAGTTATAGGTCTGTTTAATTTTATTATCTGGTCTTGATTTAAATTGGTAAGTAATATTTATCCAGAAAGTTGTCCATTTCTTTTAAGTTTTACAATTTTGTGGAGTACAGGTTTTCAAAACGCGACCTGGTGATCCTCTGTATTTCCTCCATGTCTGCTGTTATATCCCCCTTTTCATTTATGATTCTGTTAATTTGGATATTCTCTCTCTGCCTTTTGGTTAGTTTGGATAAAGGTTTGTCTATTTTGTTGATTTTCTCGAAAAACCAACTCTTTGTCTCATTGATTCTTTGTATTGTTTTCTTTGTTTCTATTTTGTTGATTTCAGCTCTCAATTTGATTATTTCCTGCCATCTAGGTCTCTTAGGCATGTCTGCTTCTTTTTGGTCTAAAGTTTTCAAATGTTTTGTTAATTCACTAGTGTGGGATTTTTCCAGCTTCTTTATGTAGGCATTTAGTGCTATGAACTTTTCTCTTAACACTGCTTTCATTGTGTCTCATAAATTTGGTTATGTTGTATGGTCATTTTCATTGAATTTTAGGAAGTCTTATTTTCCCCCTTTATTTCTTCCTTGATCCATTGATGATTCTGGTGAGTATTGTTTAATTTCCACGTATTTGTAGGTTTTCTAGAATTACTATTGCTGTTGACTTCTGGTTTTTGTCCATGGTGATCTGATAAGATACATTGGGTTATTTTAATATTTTGTATTTATTGAAGTTTGTTTTGTTTTGTATATGTGGTCAATTTTTGAGAAAATTCTATGAGGTGCTAAGAAGAGGGTATGTTCTTTTCTGTTTGGATGAAATATTTTATATATGTCTGTTAAGTCCATTTGAGTCATAACATTTGTTAGTTCTCTTACTTCTCTGTTCATTTTTTGTCTGATTGACCTGTCCAGTGGTAAGAGGGGAGTGTTGAAGTCTCCCACTATTAGTGTCTGGGGTTTAATGTATGATTTAAGCTTTAGAAGTGTTTCTTTTACATACATGTGTGCCCTTTTATTTCGAGCATAGATGTTCAGTATTGAAATTTCGTCTTGATGAATTTTTCCTGTGACTGATATGAAATAATCTTCTTTGTCTCTTTTGACTGATTTTAGCTTGAAGTCTATTTTGTTTGATATTAAGATAGCTACACCCACTTGTTTCTTAGGTTCATTTGATTGGTACAGTTTTTTCCAACCCTTTACTCGAGATGATGTCTGTCCTTGGTGTTTAGATGTGTTTCTTGTATGCAGGACAAGGATGGATTCTGTGCATTTTTAAGGTAAATTCAGTCTATTTACATTAAGGGATATTAATGACCAGTGATTGCTACCTCCTGTTAATTTAGTTTTCATTGTCGGTGATGTTAATTTGTATGTTTTTGTTTTCTTTGGGATTTTCTGCTTTGTGACCATCAGTTGTCTGTGGTTTTTTTTGTTTTTTTTTTTTTTGTGTAGCCATCTTCCTTGGGTTGGAGTTTTCCTTCTAGTATTTTGTGTAGGGCTGGGCTTGTGACTAAGTATTGGTGAAACCTAGATTTGTCATGGAATATCTTGTTTTGTCTTTCTATGGTGATTAACAGTTTTGCTGGGTATAGTAGTCTGGGCTGGTGTCGGTGGTCTCAATGTCTGCATAATGCTTGACCATGACATTCTGACTTTCATTGTCTCCAATGAGAAGCCAGGTGTAATTCTGATAGGTCTACCTTTATATGTTACTTGGCATTTTTCCTTTGCAGCTCTTAATATTCTTTCTTTATTCTGTATGTTTTGTGTTTTGATTATTATGGGCAAGAGAACTTTTTTTTTGGATCCAGTCTATTTGGTGTTCTGTAAGCTTCTTGTATCTTCATAGGCATATCTTTCTTTAGGTTGAGAAAGTTTTCTTCTATGATTTCATTAAATATATTTTCTGTGCTTTTGAGTTGAAATTTTTTCTATACATATTATTCTTAGATTTGGCCTTTTCATAGTATCCCATATTTTCTGAATATTTTGGGTTGAGCTTTTCTTAGATTTAATGTTTTCTTTAACTGATGAGTCTGTTTCCTCTATTGTATCTTCAGTGCTTCAGATTCTCTCTTCCATCTCTTGTATTCTGCTGTTCATACTTGCGTTTGTGGTTCCTGATCATTTTTTCATGATTTCTGTTTCTTTTATTCCTTCGGCTTGTGTTTTCTTTATTGTCTCTATTTCAGTTTTCAAGTCTTGAATAGTTTCTTTCATATGTTTGATTTATTTTTCTTGGTTTTCTTTAAGTGGTTTGCTGCTGTCTTCCAATTTTTTGTTTGTCTTTTCCTCCATTTCTTTAAGGGAATTTTTCACTTCCTGTTTAAGAGTTTCAATCATTCTCTTGAAGTTATTTTTTAGGTCCTTTTCTTCTGCTTCATCTATATTTGGTTGTTCATTCTTTCTGTTTTAGGGTCTTAGGTTTTACTGGCGTTGTTTTGCTCTTTGTGGTGTTGCATGTGTTCTTACCTTTTCTACTCATCTTTTCCTCTAATAGGTGTGGTTGGAGCTTTCTGAGATTCTGTTGAATAATATTCTATGTACCAGTGGTTACTTCCCTGTACCTGTTCTAGTGGAGGTCACTGACTCTGGATCAGGTCTTTGGCTAAATCCTGGTCTGCCAGTGTCCCAGGACTCCTAAGTTGGCATTTTCAAAAGCCAGAAATTCAATAATAACTCCTCTATCTTCCTATTCTATAGCCTTAGTTAATCTTTGTAAAAAGTCACTATAGGGTTCTCTTTGGCCTTCTTTAACCCTAGTATATATTCAATTGTTTTTCTTAGTTCTTGAATCCTGCCCCAAGCATTTACCTCTTTGGCATAGGTAAAGGATGTGCTCATCATAAAGAGCTTGATCCTGCAGATAAGCATAAGTGCTCTTACAAAGAATTTGATCTTGGGAAGCCTCAAATCCTTTGTTCTTCTCTGGTGTCCTAAAATTTTTGCCTCTTCTCTCCATTAGCATCTCCACAGCAGTTGTGGCCTATCTTCTAGGATTGCCGATACCAGTCATGTGTGATAGCCTTATTGCTGGAAACCCACATTTTCACCATCTCCATAACAAATGGTGAATACAAGTCATAAGATACTAGTGCTTATTTAATTTCCTTTAGGTCATTCATACCTATAGATTTCCATTCACATTCTCTGAATCCTTTAGGGTATTTAATGCTGGGTGGTTTTTTAGAGGTGATTACAGGATAAGTAGCTAAAACCCTTGGTATGCCATCTCTGACTCTGACAGGTAATAGTGATGTTAATCCTGTTCTTTTACCTCCACCTCCCTTTATCAGTTTTGATAATTTCCTCAATCATTTCAATCTTTTTACTACTGTTTTTGTAAAGCATTAATCTCTTGACCTGTGAATATATCCAATGATTTAAATGACTCACGTAACCTCTGGGCCTCATTCTACATGTATGATTTCAAAATATAAAATTTTTCCAATAATGATAACTTCTCATCCTTGGATGGTGTGCAGAATACCTTCCTGAAGAGATAATCTATCTGCTAACTTAACATAACTTTTAAACAGATTTTGATTGTCAAATTCAAAACTATAAATTCTTTCAGATAATTTTTTAGCACTCTTTATCATGGCTTGAACTTTTCTGGAAAATTAATAATATCCTTTTCAATGGTATTAATTTTTTTAGCTAACTTTTAATTTTTGATGGTATACATACTGTCAGCTAGCTGGTCATTATTAGTCCATAAAGACTGTATCATTTCCAAAAGTATTTCATTCTTGGCTCTGTTATGATACCATTTTTAAAGGATATAATATGAAAAACAAAGGTAAGTCACATTATTAGGTAAATGGATGCATCAGAAAAACAATATAAGCCCTGCAGAATATCATCTATGATATAATGGAAAGATTATTAAATTCCTTGATGGTGATATTTTCTACAATTATATAACTTCCAAATTTATTTACTGATTGATTTATTAATAAAATGAACCTATGTTTGTTATGAGATCTCAGTAAATTGTTTTCTGGGAATATAAACCAGAAGCTGTTCAAGTCACAGCATAGCGGGGGGTGGGGGAGTGTGCACGATCCTAGGAAATTGCCAAGTCACCATGAAGCAGGTCTCCCAAAGGGGTAGTAGCTCTGCTCTAGCAGGGTTTTGGCAGAAAAATACTTATTAGGTAAAATCATGCCAAGTGGGTAGGGATGGGAAACCTTTGGACATGGCCCTTTTGAGCCAGTTTTAGTAGGCATGGAGTTGGAATCCACATGAGTTCCAAATGAAGCACAATTAATAAAAGCTCAGGGTCAGAAACTGGAGTTCAACCTGAAGATCTGAAAAGCAAAACAGCCAGCCACTGGCTCTTACCTCAAACTCAGTCTTAAATGGCTATCCTGCCTCTCAGAATCTCAGAATGAGACTGTGTGTTGAGAGCTGTCTCTTCTCATTTTATAATCTTTTCTAGGGCAGGGACTAAAGGCATGCACCACAGGGATCAAAGCCATACACCACCAGATTTCTATGACAACTAGTGTGGCTACTGGGATTAAGGTGTGTGGTATTGTGGCTACTGGAATTAAAGGTGCATGTTATTGTGGCTACTGGGATTAAAGGTGCATGTTATTGTGGCTACTGGGATTAAAGGTGTGTGTTACCATAACCTGGTCTGTAAGGCTGACCAGTGGGACTGTTTTACTGTCAGATCTTCAAGCAGTCTTTATTTATTAAAATACAATTGAAATGCCATTATACTCCCTCTCTTCCTGCATCCACCCATCCATTTGTCCATCCATCCCTCTCTTACTTCCTTCTTTCCTTTTGTAAACCTTCTTTAGCAGTTGTTGGTTATGGGATGTGTGACATTCTCATATTTGCCTATAACATGTTTTGATCATGCTCACCCATCTGTTTCCTTCTCCCTCTTCCACATCTTTATGTCCCCCTTTCACTCTCACACCCTCTTCACGCCATGACAACACTTGTTTTGGTAGTCCAGCCTTCTTCCCTTAACACCATAATCTCCAGTTTCTGATGTATTCATGACACAATTTCATTCTTCTCCATTATGTATATATCATTTGTCCTTGTCCACTCACTCCTCTGTTGTTGTAGTCAGTGTTGTATTGCTGTGAAAAGACACCATGACCACAACAACTCCTATGAAGGAAAGCTTTTAATTGGGGCTTTCTTACAGTTTCAGAGGTTTAGTCCATTATCATCATAGCAGGGAGCATGGTGGCATGCAGGCTGAATGGTGCTGAAGGAGTAGCTGAGAGTTCTACATCTGGATCCACAGGCACGAAGAAGAGAGAGAGAGAGAGAGAGAGAGAGAGAGAGAGAGAGAGAGAGAGAGAGAGAGAGGAGAGAGAGAGAGCTACTGGGCCTGGCTTAGGCTCTCAAAGTCATAAAAGCTTCAGGAAGTGGCACATATCCTTTAAGAAGGCCACCTAATTCTTCTAAGTAGTGCTACACCCTGATGACTAAGCACTCATATGAGTCTGTGGGGGCCATTATTGTTCAAAGCAACACATCTGTTGATGAGCACCCAGGCTGGCTCACTCCAAAATTTAGCTTATGTGATACAGCTGCAGTAGATGAGGTTCTGAAAGCATCTTTATAGTAACTGCTCCTTTCCCCTCTTATCTTCATCCAGCTTAAGTCTGATAGTCAAAAATTGTTATCATTCTCATATACATGTCGCTATATCCATTCCCTACATATTATTACTTATTTGCCAAAAATCTTTAAATAAAACCTTTAGTGTAGTACATGCAAAGGTCCATGTACCCCAACCTCAAAGTCCATCTCCACATGTAAAGCAATAGCCAAATCTCAGTTCTTGTCTTGCTTAACTAGTGTATTATTAAACATTTTCTAGAGTAGCAGAACTGATAGAATGAGTCTC
>NC_022023.1:33356058-33396111 GCF_000317375.1 Microtus ochrogaster | reverse complement strand
TATATATATATATATATATATATATATATATATATATATATGATAGAGTTGGATCAGTAGTTAAGAGCATGTACTGCCCTTGCAAAGGACATGACTTCAGTTCCCGGCACACATGTGGGTCAGCTCACGAGTGCCTATCACTCCAGTCCCAGGACATTGATGCCCTCTTCAGGCCTCCACAGCAATGGTACTTACATGTACAAATACATACACAGAAACACAACATAATTTTTTAAAGATATAATGTATATTTTATAAATTAACTCCAAGAATATGTATATAAAAATTGAATTACATAAAAATTAGACACATGCTTTCATCCATTGTTTTTTAAAGATCTATAAGATCCTCACCTAAAATTTTCATTTTATTTTATTTTTCACACATTTTTCTTATGTAAATTGCTGCCCTTGTGCATCTTCTATTTCTCATCAAATCATTATTTTGTAACAATAAACATAATTAGATTGGTTGACATATTTCTCTTTAGCCATAATATTCTAAGATATAATTTTACTTTGAGTATTGATTAACATTACAGCTATGTGTATTTATGATTAAATGAACACATATTAGATAGAACATCACTGATATTATACAAAATATAACCAGAAAAATTTTAATGTAAGTAGCATAGTAACATAAATGCATTGATTGACGAGGTATAGGGACTAATCATTGTTTTCTTCATTTATACATGAATAAGATCATTCCTAGAATCAAAGAGTTCCGGTCCAATTATGTTCTTTGTTTTTATACATCTTGGTACAAAGTAAGGATCAATAGAATGGAATTACTGAATTATAGATTTCTCAAAACCCCTGAGTTTTGTGCAAGTAATTTTAAAAGGTGGATTGAGAGGTAGCTCAGTAGTTAAGAGCATTAGAAGCTCTTGTAGAAACATGTATGTGTGGTTCCCAGCATATACTTGGAGGCTCAGTACTGTCCATATCACCAGTCCTAGGAGCCCATATGTCCCTCTTTGTCCTCTATGGCCACTCCACAAATATGGTGCACAGGCATAGACGCAGGCAAGATACTCACACATATCAAGGTTTATGTTGGGGTTAAGTCCCACTAAAACTCTCAGGATTCGAAAAGATTTGCTCTATCAGGCAAAAACCTGACTAATTAGGTCTGAGCATAGACAAAATAAATTAAGTAACATAAATATTTTCACCATATCCCGTTTCTTCTTTCTATGTTCTCTCTAATCACACTGTTTCTTGTTCCTTGCTGCTGCTGTTGTTCTTGCTGTTCTTGCTGCTCTTCCCCCTCACTTGAGGTTTCCAGTTTATATAACCCACACAGGCATTAAGGATGGTATCAACATGCACTTCAGAATCATAAAGAAAAAATAGATAGAACCTGAAAAAGAAGCACTCCAAAAAAAGATGACACCGTTCAGGAAGAGCCAGCATCCAAGGGGAAATACCTGACATTCCAAACCATTAGACAAGATCTGTAGAAATTTCTGAACCTTGGACTCCTCTCCCCTCACCCCAATCTCTATTGGGATAACCAGCTTTGGTAACATCCAGACCTGTCTGTCAGTAAGAGCTGGAAGGCTGTCTTCCTATCGTTTTAAAATCCCTATGTGATCTATTAGCAAAGTAATTGTGGGGGACTGACTTTAAGTAGATTTAACTATTAGACCCAAGAGTAAATGTTATCACCCTAAGGCCCCATGGGACAGTCATTCCCTTGCCCATAGAGGAGGGAACTACGTTGCTGAGGTATTTGGGGAATGAATTCCATTTTGAAGAGGAGAAGATGCATAGCTTCACAAGGTTTCTGTAAAGTTGACAGTGACTATCCAAAAAACAAGTGTTCCTGAAGCTCTACAAGTCAGGTCCCCCACAAGTTGTACACTGTGGGTCTGTCTAAGAATCTGTCAGCTGTACACATACTGTATAGCACCCCTTGCTCCAACATATACATATAAAATAAAAATTAAGAGAATTTTTAAGAAATTTAGAACTATTTCATTAATTACAAAGCAGTAAAGTTTAAAATAATGTTTAATGACCTGGAATTCACTCTTATTTCTGCCATCCATTCTGTTGAACTCTTAGGGTAGATGACTGTCTAAGTTACAAAAGCCCTTGTCTTTGCAACTGGAGATTCAGTCACTCTGTTGGTGCTGAATGCAGCATTTTAAATTATTCTTCATTCCTACTAGATTTTTAATTATGTTATATATTGAAGAAATATATTTAAATCAAGATAGTTGAGCGGGGATGGTTTTTAGACTTAGGCCCCTTCACATTAACACTGGAAGCAGAAAGGAAGCAGAGATTTCTTATTGTGTCTGCCAGAACTTCAATGTAAAGGAACCTACTGATCATAAATGACTCAATACATCCTAGTGAAGCCTTTCAAAGTTCAGTTTTCTGAACTGTTCACAATGAAGGCTGGAAGAGGATTTGTTCAGCAAGGCTTTGTCTAAATCTTACAGTAATTATTTACAAGCCATGATTTGTGGTGAATCTTAAACTTTTTTCTCTAAGTGAAAGTCCTCTTGCTAGTCACAATCAAAAACCACGATGAGATTATGGCCTGCTGTGTCATGTAGAGGGATGCTATAAAATAGTCCCACACTACCTCAGAATTGAGTATAATAAAGGGTCCTTTATTTAGGGGCAGATTCAGAGATCACAGTCCTGTGCATGAGCAGGGAACAGGAACTGAATCCAGAAGTTGAGAAAGGGAGGCCTCACAAGCTTTACTTTTATATTTATAGTAAAAAGAGGCCATGCCCAAGTAGACTGGCATCTTAAAGGCTATTGACTGAAGGAGTTCTCACAGCACCCCCCCCCTTTTGTCTAAATAAGAGAGTTCTAAGCCTAATACAAAACTATATACAATAAAAACAAGTATCAAGTATAAAAATTAGAATTACAACCAGCATAAACAATATCAAGCAAGAAACATATTCTTAATGTTTCAATAATTATCCTATCCTAAGGAGTCTAAGTCTTGTATTAGAAATGGCTTGGCTAAGTCATGGGAGGAAAATAACTACAACGATCTAGTCTTCAACCCCACTGAAGACCTGAGAAGGGAAATAATATTACTTGAGTAAACAGGAAGTTAATCAAGCAACTTCCAAAGTATGCAATAAATGACAGAGACAACTGACTACCTGGGCAATCACCCACAGTCTCATTTGCAATGTTGGAGCAACCAACTTTGGTTAAGGCCTAGAGTAACTGACTGACCATTTTCAGAGGCAGGAAAGTTTTCAAAACCATCTTCCCCTGTCTTGGCAAGGTTTGATATTCTTTTTTCTTGTATCCTGCTTGTTCTGCACAGACATTGTGCATTTTGTCAGTGGTCAAGGCATGGGCAGTTCTTTGCCCAAAGGCCAATTTTACCAAGAAGAAAACAAGCTCAAAGTGGAGTGTCTTCGGTGCTCAACATTCTCTCAGGAATAGATGGGTGCTGCCAGGAGCAATTGTGTCTGGCTCCAGATGTAGATGGATGCTATAAAGTAGTCCTAACTGAGAATTGATATAATAAAGGTTTCTTTATTTAAGGGTAGATACACAGATCACAGTTCTCTGCACAAGAGGGCAAGAGGAACCAAATCCAGTAGCCAAGAGAGAGGCTGTGCAAGCTTTACTTCTATATTTATAGTACAAGAGACCATGCCCAAGTAGGCTGATATCTTAAAGGCTATTGGCTGAAGGAGTTACCACAGCAGTGGCATTAGAATTATTTGTTTGAAGATCACTGATCTTTGTAATGTTGAGCCTGTACCAGCGAAGAGCCTGTGTGTCTCTGTCTCCAAGTTTCTCATACTGTCAAATCACTCAGTGAAAGTTTGTGTGTATCATCAAATGTGAATCTTGTGAACCTTAGAGATTGTTCCTATTTTGTATTTCCAGAGTTTTGTCAATCACGGTATAGGTCAAAATCAGCCCATGACCTGAAGTCAGGAATGCTTTGTAGTGTATTTTTACATACAACCATGGAAGGTTCTAGAACCCTCTGGAAGCACAGCCTTGAGTCTTCCTAGCCCTTAATAAGATGTCACCAAGGTTAGCTAGGCATGTCAGCTAGCATAGCGTGTTAGCCTGTCCCTGTGTACTAACACAGAGAGTCGCCCTGGCACTGCCAACAAACACAAAGGGTTGGCCTGGCATTGTCAGCTCCCACGGAGTATCAGGCTGGCACTGTCCACTAAGGCAGAGTATCTGCAGCACCGTTTCATTTATTTCTGCCATAGGAAAGAAGACGCGAGTTTGAACTAAATCTCAGGAAAACGGGTCTTGAGTTGGAAATTGAAGATAAAATGGTAACTATATTTGATAAATTATGCAAGGATTTTATTTTAAGTGGGTTTTTCTCCTATTCATGGATTTGGCTAGATAGATAGTGGGTTTGGAGCAATACATAAATCTTTTGGCTACAGAAATATGCATGGAGACAAGACATCCTGCATTTTCACAGGTCAGTAGTCAGTGAGGTGACGTTTCAGTGAAGCTTCTTAAAATGCGCAGGAGCATAGGAAGTCGAAGAAAGGCCAATCTGTAAAGTGCTTGCCATACAAATTTCACTCAGAAACCATATAAAACTCTGGATATGGTAATATGTTCTTATAATGCCAACTGTGGTAAACAAGTGGACCCCTGGGACATAGTGTCCATCAAGTCTACCCTCATTGGTGAGCCCCAGTCCCAGTGAAAGACCATCTCAGAGCAAACAAGCAAACAAGGTGGATGACTCCTATGGAGCTACACACAAGACTGACTCCGGTCACACACATCCACACATTACATATGCAATATCAGACACACACATGCATGCACGCGCATGCGTGCACACACACGTACACACATACACATGTGTCTTTCACTAAGGGTGTAGAAAGATGAAGCACTTTGTTTACATAGCTGTTTTACCTTGATGCTGCCTGTCACATTGCACACTGGGCCTGGCTGTCTTGCAGGATAGCCACTATTTAACCCATGGTACTCTGTTCATGAATAGGTGACATTATGTCATCCTGTAACTGTATTCATGTTTATTATTGCTTCTCTACAATTACCTTTAAAGTTGTGTTTAAGCCCTACTTAAGACCACATTCTATCTGTGACTCTTCTGAAATCCTCCAACTTTGTTTTCATTTTCTAACTATTATTTCTCATCAGTTTTTACTGATACAATCAATGAATGTGTGTAATACAACACAATATATAACTTACTTTCCTTTGTAGTGGACCTTTAGGTCGGGTCTATGAAGGAACTATGGAAGAAGAGTGGGAATATCTAACAGCATGCATATAATATAATGTAATGTACAATGTAATATAATATAATATAATAAATTTTAATAACCTCACTGATTACCGAAACAAAATCCTGAGATGACGCTCATCAAAAACTATTATAGTGTCTAGAATTAAATATATATATCGCTGTGAATCAGTCTACTGCTGAGTGAACTAGACACACTAAAGTATATTATAGATGATATTGAGTATATTTATGATAGTATAGCCATAAACCTGAAGTATATTTCAAACAAAATTCTCTCTCAGTCTCCATGTGTCTTTGTAGCACTCTTCCTTGTGGCATGCATATATACACATGTATATAATATATATGTGTTAATTTCTATGTTAGTACATGTCTTAGTTTCTTTTCTTTCACTATAAGATACCATGGCCAAGACAACTTATAAAACAAAGTTTTTGGGGGAGCAATGATTTCAGAGGTTTAGAATATGTGAAGGAGAAGCACTTTGTAGAGGCAGGAACAGTTGAGAGATTCCATCTTGATCCATGACAGGAGGAAGAAATAAGACACTGGACCTGAAGTATGCATTTGAAACTTGAAGGTTCTCTTTCAGTGACACACTTCCTCCAACAAATCCACACCCTCTCATCCTGCTCAAATAATTCCACTAGCTAGGGACAAAGCACTCAAACATATGAACCTATGGAAGCTATTCTCCTTCAAACCACCATAGTACGTACACACACATTAACATCTTAGAGGAATCTCATTTCTTAACAGTTTTGCTTAAAAATTGATTAAATTGAAAATTTATTTTCATCATTGAGAATTTGAGATTTGCTTTCTTTTATCTTTAACTTTCTTTCACTCTGTCTCTTTTTTATGCAGAACTCTGAAGATGGAAAAACCTTTTTTGTGAAGATCCACGCCCCATGGGAGGTCCTAGTCACTTATGCTGAAGTGCTGGGAATCAAGATGCCTATTAAGTTGAGTGACATCCCACGACCAAAGTACACACCTCTGAGGTACATGCTTGGGCCTGTGAAGCTCCCAGCCACTGTGAAGTACCCTCACCCTGAGTATTTCACTGCCCAGTTCAGCAGACATCGTCAGGAGCTCTTCCTCATTGAAGACGAGGCCACTTTCTTTCCATCTTCAGCGAGAAACAGAATTGTAAGTGGTGAAGGCTTTGGACACCTCTCTCCATGTGTGCTGTGTAAGACTCTGTTCTTACGGGATTGTGCAGGCTCAAAGCTAAGCACTCAGGGTTTTCCTAGGCATGGCAAATATAACCATCTCATAGGATTATGCAGAGATGGAGTCTGTTAGATCCCGTTTTAACTTGTTAAAATCCCTATTCCTCAAATATTATTTAAGAGCAGGTGATTGGTATTAGATAAAATAGTATAGGAGGAATAACATAACTCCAGAACAGCCTATCACTGAGAGCCCAAGGGTTTGTGCATTATATCATCATTGTAAATCGATTCCATGATCTTAAAATTGGATTTTATAAATTTAACATCAGAATATCGATCAGTTTAATTCAGTTTGAATATTTTAATATCTTTATATATAGATAGGCTTCAAGGAGCCTCGGACATTTTCTCCCCAATTAAATCATTTTCAGACTTGTCAACAATATTTGTTCTCCTTCCTAGTCCTAGGTCTTGTACATTGCTGACTAGAAGCCCCAGACACTACTGTTTCCTTGTGTTGGGTTGAGATCATACATTTCTTATGTTACCCTGAAACTTAAGTGAATTCATCTGCAAACAGCTTTGAACAACACTTAACATACAGCAACTGCTCAGTGGGAAAGAGCTCTCATTCTCATTAGACATCTGATTTCAGAAGAACAAAGACCATGTTGGTCTTGCCTTTGTATTTTGTGTGTGTGTGTATGTGTGTGCATGTGCATACATGTGTGTGATTTAATTATACCATCTGATTCCCAGCCTCTACAGACCTATTTGCCCTTGAGACCCACACATTCTCTGCTTATAAGTAGAAGATAGGGCACATTCAATTTTCTTACTAGTTTTTTTTAAAAAAAATATTTATTTATTGTGTGTACAATATTCTGTCTGTGTGTATGTCTCTAGGCCAGAAGGGGGCACCAGACCTCATTACAGATGGTTGTGAACCACCATGTGGTTGCTGGGAATTGAACTCAGGACCTTTGGAAAAGCAGGCAATGCTCTTAACCACTAAGCCATCTCTCCAGCCCTCTTACTAGTTCTTAAACCATTATTTTTATTTAAATTTACAGAGATATCAAACAGATGTAGCTACTAAAATTTTGGTATGATGCAAACTGAATATGAATTGGGAAAGAACATTTTCATTTTCCCAGAAGAATTAAAAGATACAAAGGCCTACACGTCAAACCAGCACCTTTCAGGGAATAGGGAGGCGCTGCTGTTATGTCAGAAAACTTCTTTTCAAGCCCTAATGTTGCTGTTTCCTAAATAAGTAACTTCTCTGGAAGCAGAGGTCCTATTACTGTCCTGTGCTGGAATGAAAATGTAGTCAGTAACTTGTTCTCTATTGTTCTAATTATAGTCTGATAATGACTGAGGATGCTACTAATTGCCGAGCACCAGCCTAATGTGTACAAAGTGCTAGATTTAGGCTTTATCCCACCTTCCACAAAGATGGACCAAGAGACTGGTCAGCGCAGGAAGGTCGCTGCTATTCCTTCACCTCATCCTTTGCTGCTCATTGTCGCTTGTAAACCTTGCCAGCGTGTTTTGTAAATGGGAGTATGGGCTCCCTTCCTTCTATAGCACAGAAACACCATGCTCACCGTTTTTCTACATCAGCTTTTTAAACATATATAATGTTCAATCGAGAGTCCCCATGACGCATATGTGTGTGCACACCATCATAATAGAAAAAGTATGGAATTTTTGATATAGATTTAGCCACCTGTATAGGTGGGAAAGCTTACACAGTTAACATGAGTTCTGAATTGAATCTCTGCTTAATGCATCTGCATGGAAAGAGAAACCGATAAGAAATTTTCTGTCACTTTGGTCATAAGGACAGGCCTGGCTTTCAGAGCACACTAAAGGGAGGGCACCAGCTTCCTGTCCATCTGTGGTGGACACATTCCATTGCTATAGTACATGTATGTGCCACTTGGCTGAGATTCAGTGACACCATGTTTTCTGAATATTGGTGGAACCCTGCCTTGAGAAGCTCTAGAAACAACACTTCCCCAACTGGACATAACACTTTTATTTCTCCATGTGTCTATGTGACTGTTAGAATCCTTCCTGAATATCACAAATAGACCATTGTGGAGTGGACTTGCTGGGCCTGGTATTTCATACCTGGAATACAGGCCCTTCAAAGGCTGAAGCAGGAAGACCACCATTAAGTGTGGGACCAGCCTGGACTATGCAGTGAGCTCCAGCCAGTTCTGAGAAATAAAGTTAAGACCCTATCTCAAAACAAATAAGCAAATAAATAAATAAATCCATGAAGATAATAACCTTGCACACATACAAAAGCTGAAGAGGTAGATGATGTTGGATATATCTTGATGATTCCCTTAACTAGCATTCCCCTTCATCTCTCTGGCACTCCCTACGATCCCTTCTCCCTGAGACAAAACACCATGAAAATTGGTCCAGGCATACAATGTCACATTGACCTCTGTGTGATCAAGTTAAAGTGCCTTCGTTTGAATCAAAAGTCAGGAGTGAGAAAACTTCATAAGACAGATTTGTGAAAGGCTGAGGATGGCCAGCTGCTCGGCCACTTGTGCCAGTCAGTCAAATCTTGGACACCAAGGAGACATTCCTGAAGGAAATTGAAAGTGTATTGCAGTTGACAGACATCCAGTAAGACAGCTTTTTCAGCCTTGTGGCTGAACCTTTTGGGGTGTGGATAGATCAAACCTTTAAGCCAACATTACCTTACATCAAACCTAATGTGGGTTTAGACCCTACCCTCAGACTGTGAAGCCAGGGCGATGTGAAGAAACTGCTGTAGAAGACCTTGACAACCCTGAAGATGGTTTCTGGGGGTTTACACGAAGACTCTATCTCCTACACACCTGGGTGCACAGCAGAAGTCACAAAGAAGGAGCTACAGCTTGCTGTCTACAAGATCTGGGTCAGGGAACTGGTGACAGTGGCTGTGCTCTTAGCAGATTCTCAGTGTAGGTGCAGAAGTTTCCTGCCAGACCCGAGGGGTCCTCTTTCCCCCAGGCCTGTTGGCCACCATGTGGAGAGGGGAAAGAAGCAGATTGGGCAGCAGAAATCTTTGCTGGCCCTTGAGCAAGAATAGAGACAGTCCTCTGGGAGACAGATTTCTGTGTATCAGCTCAACTTTATTCCAGATTTAAGGAATATATAGGACTGGGGAGCCTGGGAACAAGCTTACTTTGCATTAAGTGGCATCTCCTAACACAGGCTTTGCATGTGAGAGTAGGGTCCTATAGCGAGCTCCTAGTGCAAGTCTTCTTAGTTGGGGTCTGTGCCCAGTGTCAAGATAAGGATGACTCTGGCATCTGACTTAGAGACAGCTTTAAGTTAAGGTCAGTCTTTCAGGCCCACATACATTTTCCAGATAAGGCTGGGTGGAGAACAGGAAGCTTTGCTGGAGAGAAAGAATTCTGTGCTGTGGAGCTGATGAGTAATCTGCCAGGCCACAGGGAGTCTGTGACCTCAACCAGCCAGCAGTGTCCTCCAATATCAGAAGATACCCTCTAGGATTTCCCTGTAGGAGTGGAGAGGCTGACTTCAGAGCATCAAAGGGCAGGATGATGCTTTTGCTAGGGGCCCAGGCAGTGGACAACTTTAAATTGAAACCCATGCTCACATGGCATTGTGAAAATTCTAGTGCATATTAGAACTAGAGCATCTATCTCCCTCTGTATCCTATAACAGGACAACGAAGCCCAGGGGGCAGCACATCTGCCTAAACTGAACATGCTAACCCACAGATGGAGTGCACTTTGCAGGAAACAACTTCTATTGTTACTTCAGGAAGCACACAGCTCCCTGGCACTCAAACTGAGAAGCATAATGGCTTCTCTCCATGCTGCAAGCATGACCTCCACTCTTCAGCCCATGGATCACTGGTTCCGGGTCCTTTGATGCAGCAAATGTGTTCGTGTTTTGTACGGCTCTGACTGAGATAGTGACTGTTATGATGAAATGAAAATCTCCTAGAAATGATTCATGATCCTAGATGTCATTAAAATATTCACAACTCATTGGAGGAGATCAAATATGAAAACTATGAAGAGCTTGCAAGGAGTTGATTTCAATATGAATGAAGGGCACAAGATTTCAGGGGCAAAAGAAGCTGCAGATGTAAGCTGCAGGTGGGTCAGAACTAGGTGGAGCTTGAAGACAGGTCTAACAAGGTCACCAGGAGTTTTAGGGTAAAAGCCCCACCATCTAGGCTCTAGGTGTCTCAAGGACTGAGCTTGACTGACAGTCCCAGTATGATAAACAACATAACGTCTGGCAAAGGCCCCATCTATATCATCAGAGTGATAGGCTGAAGAAATACTGAAACCAATCTGGCCACGTATCAATTTAGTCCCCTATTTCTCCAAGTGAACTATTAATAATGGCACTTGAAACACAGATTCTAGTAAAAATTTATGGCATGGGAGTGTCTCAGAGGTATTTGATACAAGAGAAGAAAATTAAATGATGATTCATGCACCCTTGGCCCCAAACAAGGCAATGGGGTATTGTCAGAACCCAGGAATAAAACTCCTGCCAATTCTATCTAGCACCTCAATCTATGGCCTCTCACGGTCCGTGAAGAAAAGCATTTTTCTGTAGTCAGGGCCTGTGTTCATTCAGAGTTGACACTGAGCACTTGAGATTACCAAAGTGTGAAAAGTTTGAAGTTCTGCAAGGTGCTGAAGTGTCTTCACATTTAACTTAGGTTTACTGTCTTAGTCCCTGCATTTTTACCTCAAATATTCAATATATTGAAGTCCCTGCATACTTGTGTGCTGTAGGTGGAATTCATATACTGACTTCTTCTGGTGCCTACCTGGCAGGTTTACTATATTCTGTCACGATGCCCTTTTGGAGTTGAAGAGGGGAAGAAAAAGATTGGAATCGAAAGATTACTAAACTCCAACACTTACTTATCTGCCTACCCACTCCACGATGTGAGTATCTGCCACCTTCACAATTCAGAGCCCATTTCCTATCTCAGTCACAGCCTGCCTTCCCAAGGGATCAAACAATAGTCCAACATTTTTCCTTTTTTTTTTTTTTTACATACTACTTAGTTCTCCTAGGCAAAGGGAAAACATCCAGACTCCCTGTTTCCAACCTGAGGAGTGTACTCGTGGGGCCAAAGTGCATTCAATGCCTTATTATGCTGTCATTTCTAATGAAAAGTACTTTTAATGATCGTTTGTATTTGCATGCAGTATTTTCTTTAGAATCTGTTCTTGAATTATTATATATTTGGGTGACACATTACTCAGAAAGTTCTATCCCATCTTTACTCATAGATTTTGAATCTTTTAATGAGTAAATGCACTCATGTTTATCCATCCAATAGAGAAGTGGATTCAATCACAGGGAAAGTATTTTTCTGGCTATTATTTTCACACAACCATGAATCCAAGTTCAGAGGTCAGGACCGCCTAGAAAAGAAGCAGATGTTTAGTGCATTCCTAGGAATTCCTCTAGTGCCAGGTTTTTTGCTAGACCCACAGTGGCTCCCTCAATCAAAACATCTCCAAGATCCTCTCTACCTCTCCTCCCACCCAAATCCACACCCTTTCTCTCTCTCTCTCTCTCTCTCTCTCTCTCTCTCTCTCTCTCTCATTAGGAAGTGATTTTTGAAGGCCTGCAGCCAAACTTTTCCACATGACTTAAACTGCAACCAATCATTCAACAGTATGAAACATGACTTTAAGTTGGTTCTGCAAGGATGACTGTGATCTGATTCCTGTAGACTGCAGCAGCAATTTCATAGAAGCATTTTCCCCTTTTAACACACCTGTGATCCTTTAACATAAAGGAGGGAAACTGTCCGCCCTCCTATAATGCCTCCCACCCCAAGATGTCCATAGTCTTCCGGAGAAAAACAGTGTGGGGGTTCCAATCAAGAGACCAATATATGCTATACTTAGGAAGATCTTTGCTACACTTAGGAAGATCTATGCTATACTTAGGAAGATCCTGTTAGAGTAGCGCACACATTGCCAGGCATTTTTGTTAATCTTTACTTACAAAGGCGATTATGCTTTGAGGACTTTGAGGATTTTATTTACCTGCAGGACATAGATTTTTTTTTTTTTAGCCCATTGCCCTGTTATAAATCCAGTACCTGCTGTGGTCCCAGGGTATTTTAAGCTGTGCGTCCAGCCTTTTAGCACAGCTTCCCTTGCTCATTGGAAATCAGTGGCACTGAGCTGTCTTTAGGAGGAGCTGGACTTCACCATCTTTGACATCTGTCAACTTTGAAGTGCTGGGCTTTCTCTCGTGTACTTTTTAGAGAGGTGATTTACACCAACCCCAAACACCACCTTCGGGACACCGTCTTCAATTTTCACTCACTAAAAGTTAGTGGTATTACCTACAGAACAACAAAATTCTTGAATTTGTAGGGTATAAAATGTCACTTTTTATCATCAACCTTCACTTGTGTTAAACTTGAAGCTGGGTACTCATGCCCACCGTGCTCAGTCATCTTCTTCTCCACAGTTCTCATGTCCACGTAATGCTCTAACAGGTTAGCAGCTGTCGTGTAAATGGCACTTCATTTCCTGGGCCAGATTCATAAGTAAATCACCCTGACTATGGTTTCTTAGGAAAATGTTAGCAAATGACTCTATATTACTGGAGTAAGAATTAGAAGTCAATCAGCAAAAGATGCTGTCAGTTTTGTCCACCTGTCCAGAGAGGCTCCCTCCCCATCACCTGGGTCTCTCATGTTCTCCTCTTACACTCTCCTTGACTGTGCACAGGGCCAGTACTGGAAGCCATCCAGGACTCCTTCTCACATCAATGAGAGGTACACCCTTCACCAGAACTGGGCTCGGTTTTCCTACTTTTACAAGGAGCAGCCTTTAGATTTGATTCGGTAAGTCATTGTGCGTCATGACCACAGGAAACCTTGCTCAGTGCCCTTGCTACCCACTGTGTTTCCCAGCCGCTCTCTTTGCTATTGATTGTTCATTTGGAAGAAGATACTTGTTGCCACCATCTAGGAAAGGAAGGATGCAGCATGACTATTAAGGATCAGGACCTACCCAGCTTTTAGCTAAGCTGTAATCAGTCTAGTTCCTGCCTTGTACAAGCAGCTCCCACTTGGTCACGGCACTGAAATGCTGTGTGGTGCATCTTGTAATGTGGCAATGATGCTTTGTTTTCCTTTGAAAATATAAAATATATGTCTACATTTTAGTTTAAGTATATATACAAAGTTCGTTTTTTTCCATCGTAGAAGAACTTAGAATACAGGAGAAACTGGTCTGTGAGTTTGGATGTGTTCATCTCAGAGATCTGTAAAGATATTGGTTCTATAATCTCAATCTTTTTAACATGCTAGCAATTAATGCAAATAGGTGACAGAATCAAAGGATATATGTGGATTTTTTAAATTATTTTTTATTTTTTCTGTGTATCTGGAATTGTTTCCAAACAGGAATGATAATAAAAGCGAAAGCTCATAAATAGACTTACGTATGATAACGATTTGATTTTCAGCAAAGGGAACTAAGAAGTCCATGTGAGAAGAGGCAGTATAAGAGTAAATGACCCTGGTGCAGGTGATGAACACACAAGATGACAACAAAAATGCAGCCATGAATGTGGGCAGGGGCTGTAAAATTGGGATGGAAATCAGAAAGGAAAGTTAATGGTACACATATGAGCTTGCCAAAGAACGAACAAACAAAATGGATGAAAATTAAGATGAGGGACATGGTTGCAGCCTAGTGTTAAAATGCTTGCTTAGTATGAAAATTACACATGCTCAAAGGTTTAGTTGTTAGCCTGTGTTTTTAAATTTATTAATCAAGTGCACAGTTTAGTAAAAAAACCACTTTTTATGCATCTTCATTTTATAAACAATAAATTCTCATTTGATCCCATTTAGGAAATAACTCAACAATTTCAGACATAGGGACTATTTTATTAAAAAGTATAGGTCTACAGGCCTTTTAGGAGTTTAATATCAAGAAATATTATTCTTGAAATTTGAAAGGGAGATGAAAGTGGTCATTTTAAATTAGTCACAAAGGTCATCAAAGTAACTAACCATGACCTGATCTGAATAAAATCCCATTCAGTGAGAGGGAACCCATGCTCAACACTACCTAAATGGCCAAGAGCCTGAGATTAGGTAGGCCTGGAACCTAGGGGAAAACTAACTACTACTACTGTTCTGCTAAAGGAACACAGCAATAAAAATGACTCCTAATGGCATCTGCTGAACTCATAGACCAGTGTCTTACTTGGCCGTCATCAGGGAAGCTCCCTCCTGCAACAGACAGGAACAAATTCAGAGACTCACAACTGCACAATGTGAGAGACCTTGAAACACTCAGTCCAAAATAGAGTGTCTTCCTCAAATCCCTCCCCTCAGGATTCAAGGAACTCTGAAGAGGCAAAGAGATTGTAGAAACCAGAGGGGGTGGTGAACACCAAGAAAACATGGTCTTCTAAACACAACAGAACACGTATGAATTCAGAGACTATGGCAACCTACAGAAGGCCTGCACAGGGCTGCCCCAGATAAGGTTCAAGAGTTGACATGGGAAACAAGTCCCCATCCCTAACCTAGAACTTATATCCAATTGTATCAAGTATATCACAAAAAAATAGTTTCTTCTAAGAGAGTTTCACTGGGTTTACAAACCATACTTAAGGGCAGGCCCCAGGCTTGGCAGTAAGTGGCCAACACAGAAAAAAAAATGAGCTCTATGGTGTTTTGGGAGGGTTTCAGTAGTGCAATGTTTTGATAGCATTTTTTACTGTTAGATTATTTATTTTTACTGTACAGGTCTTTTGTTGATAGGTTATGGTTTCTGAATTAGTTTTTATGAATATTCTGTATGTGCGTCAATGTCTACAGGTGTCTCTTATGCTTTTCCTTTGGCTTTTTTTTTCCTGTCTGGTTTTTGCTATTCTGGATTGTTTTTACTTTATCTTATTATTATTTAGATGCCTGTTTGTATTCTGACAGAGAGAGAGAGAGAGAGAGAGAGAGAGAGAGAGAGAGAGAGAGAACACAGAAAGGTGTGTATTTGGGTGTGTAGGGAGCTAGGGAAGATCTGGAAGGAGTTGGGAGAAGAGAACCATAATCAAAATATACTATATGGAAAAAAATTCTATTTCCAATAAAGAAAAAAAGAGATTCCATAAAAGAAAAACAAGACAAAATCCAGGTTTTTAATATATTCAGTTTCTTCATAAATTCCTAAGAATTCTTGTGTTTGTAGCAACTGTATCTCCTAAGATGGATTCTGTGAAGTTTAGGAAAAAAATATAAAAATATAGGTAACAAAAATTAGAATGTAGAAAGAAGGACATATAAAGTTGTAATCCTAAAAACAAGAACAAACTACCAACAGCCTTTTTAGCAGCTTAAGGATCAATTATCAGCAGAGGATCATTTCATTTTATAACTGGCTGTTTTGTTTACAAGAAAAAAGCATCCCATGTCTCTGGATGTAGTCTCAGCTAGCTGACAAGCTTTGGTGCCCCACAGAGTTTTTATACTTTTCTTTTTTCTGGAATGAAGTTTCCTGGTTTACTAGACTTTGGTGGTCTGTCCCCATCTATGCATGACCCCGTGGACCCAGCATCCTGCAAACATTAATAATGTGAAAGCAGAGCAAATAGAATATATTCAAAAATAAAACACTTAGGAGTGAACCTGGTTCCTCTGAGGGAATAGGCAGGGACCAGAAATCTCAGTTGGGCCAGGCGTGAGTCTATAGTATACCATTACATGGACAACATTTTGTTATCCGATTCAAACATGGATACCTTGAACAGACTGTTTGAAGAAATAAAGATACTTTTACCTAAATGGGGATTGCAAATCACTCCTGAAAAGATTCAGAAGGGAGATTCTGTTAATTATTTAGGTTATAAAATAGGTTTGCAAAAAATTAAGACACAAAAGGCACAAATTAGGAGCGATCGCCTACGGACTCTTAATGACTTTCAAAGACTGTTAAGAGACATTTCCAGTCTACGACCAGCTATTGGGATAACACCTGATCTAATAATTCATTTGAACAAAACCTTGGATGGTGATAAAGATTTAAACAGTCCCAGAGAATTAAAAGCTGAAGCAGAAAAGGAACTGACAATGATTGAGGAAAAATTACAACAGGCAAATGTGGACAGGGTGAATCCAGAGCTAGATTGTATTTTTGTCATACTACCATCAAAAATTTCTCCTACAGGAATTTTAATGCAGAGAGATGATATTATCTTGGAATGGATCTTTTTACCACATAAACCAAGTAAGAAACTGAAAACTTATGTGGACAAAGTCTCTGAGTTAATTATAAAATCCTTAGTCATTAGAGAAATGCAAATCAAAACAACTCCATCTTATACCTGTAAGAATGGCCAAGATCAAAAACACTGATGACAACTTATGCTGGAGAGGTTGTAGGGAAAAGGGAACACCTCTGCATTGCTGGTAGGAATGTAAGCTGGTACAACCCCTTTGGATGTCAGTGTGGAAATTTCTCAGAAAATTAGGAAACAACCTTCCTCAAGACCCAGTAATACCACTTTTGGGTATATATCCAAAGGATGCTAAATTGTGCCACAAAGACATGTGCTCAACTATGTTTATAGCAGCTTTGTTTGTCATAGCCAGAACCTGGAAACAACCTAAATGCCCCTCAACTGAAGAATGGATAAGGAAAATATGGTAAGTTTATACAATGGAGTACTACACAGCAGAAAAATAATAACAGCTTGAATTTTGCAGGAAAATAGATGGAGCTAGAAAATATTTAGAGCAAGGTAACCCAGACACAGAAAGACAATTATCAGATGTACTCACTCATGGGTGGTTTTTAAACATAAAGCAAAGAAAGCCAACCTACAAACCACAATCCCAGAGAACTTAGACAACAATGCAGACACTAAGAGAGACACTAAGTAGAAAGTAGAAAAAGACAAGATCTCCTAAGTAAATTGGGAGCATGAAGATCTTGGGGGAGGATTGAAAGGGGGAGGGGAGAGGCAGGGATGGGAGCAGAAAAAAGTGTAGAACTCAATAAATATCAATAAAAAAAGTTAGTACTTAAATATAATGCAGGTGTTTATTGTAATCCCAGCATGGAGGAGACCGAAGCAGGAGAATTGGTTAGAGTGCAAGGCTAGTCTAGGCTACACAGTGAAACTGTCTCAAAAAGGAAAGACAGAAAGAAAAAGAGAATATTAGTGTCTTTTTGGTGATCTTGATGTTGTGTAGTATTACAAAAATTGCTTTATTCTTTAATAAAATCTCAGAGAGATGCAGCAGGGTCATTGACATTTACTGTGGGGAAGTGTCAACTGCTGATGGACTAGGGACTGACACAGACAACATTGTGGGAAAAATAAAAGCAAACTGCAAAAATGTTTATCAGCACTGAAAAGAAAACACAATACACACAGAAACATCTATTTAATTAGAAAGGTTTCAAAAGCTGAAGAATTAATGTGCGGCATGAGAAATCTGTTTAAAATCTGCTTAAATGGTCTCCATGGGAGGTAAGAGCTATGTCCCTCTTGTTTGCTCACTATTGTCTCCTCCCAGGGCAAACTTGGAAGCTGCAGGTCACCATTGTAGTTCTCAAAGTATTAAGTAGCAAGCTTTCAGACCCTAAGGGCAGTGAAACCTGTGAGAGGTCTCAGCCTGGCGATGAGTTCTCTAGGAGGAGAGGGCTGTCCGCAGGTCTCTGAGGGTGTGCTCCGCTAAACCTGGCCCTGAGTACAAGCAGGTGTCGGAACAACACTGTCAACCTCTCCACTCTGCTGCAGTCATGCCTGAGTGCCATCAGAACACCCGGTTCCACTGTGGAAAGAAGCGGGGCAATCGGGCAGACTATGTCTGTCTCTTTAATTTGTCAATTGCTACAGGATGCATTTCCTTATTAATAACTTAGTATGTATTTGTTCACTATTTAATACTGTACTTTAAACACATGGAAGTTTTAAGATGCATGAGTTCTCAATATGATATTATTTAAAGTTTAGATTCTATCATGATGGCTTCCTTCTTCCATGGGCTATTTCTTTTCATCTTTACTACTGTAAACTTGCCTGCCAGTGTGGAGCAGGGCACCTGGCCCATAGTTGTTCTTCCAGTCTCTGATTCTGTCTCTCGTTCACAGGAATTATTACGGAGAAAAGATCGGTATCTATTTTGTGTTTCTCGGATATTACACAGAAATGCTGTTGATTGCGGCTGTGGTTGGCTTAGCCTGCTTCATCTACGGTTTGTTATCAATGGAAAATAACCAAACTAGGTGAGCACAAGAGACTGGCACACATAGAGACTGCCTCGGCATAAGCTTCTGCAGCCTCCTTATTTCCTCACATTTACCTCAATGTTTCCTGTGGCCACAGGCAGTATTTTCAAAGCAGACTCATGTGTAATGCTTCTATGTGCTGAGGGCTTTATGGAAACTGCCTTTTGCTGTTGTCTTGGCTTTTATTTCATTTATTTTAACTTCATTTATTCTTTTCATTGTTGGAGAATTTCATAATGCATACAAAGTGTTTTGATCAGACCCACTTCCGCCTGCTCAGTTCCTCCTCAGTGTTCCACCATTTTCCTTCCCAAGTTTCATGTGTTCATTTTAAAACATAAGTCTGCTTGGTGTTGACCTCACGTGCATGCATGAAGGACTATGTTCTGGGGCATGTGGCCTCACTCCCATTCCCCAGCACCAGCTATCGACTGTCCATAGCTCTTCTGCTATTGTGAGACCACATGACTCCTCATTCCACATCCATCTTAATGTTGTCTGACTCAATCCTGTTTGGGTCTTCAACGTCAGGCTGCATTTAAAAATGTACCCTAAGGAGTCTGTTTCCTATACTGTAACTTCCATCAATATAGAAACCTTTGCTTTGTTCCCACTTTTGTCCTGAGTGGACGCTCACTGAACACTCCGTCTGGTGAGAACTGCTTGGATGTTTCACTCCAAACTGCATTGCTTTTTATCTGACTTCTCTGGGCAGCACTGAAATCTGTGACCCTAACATCGGAGGTCAAATGATCATGTGTCCACTTTGTGATGGAGTCTGTGATTACTGGAGACTCAACACCACGTGCCTGCATTCGAAGGTAAGTGTGCCGTGGGGCGGGATGGAGACTGGCACTTCCTTCTGGTGCTGACGTCTTTCATATTAAGAGGGTTTTATGATGGTATTGCCTTTACAGTTCTCCCATCTGTTTGATAATGAGTCAACCGTGTTCTTTGCCCTCTTTATGGGGATCTGGGGTGAGTACAAAGTCTCCTCCAATTTTGGTTTTGGTTTTGTTTTTTTTTTCTGTGTTATGACCATTCATGAATTTATCGCATTTTGTCTAATCTGTTGTGTAATTTGTATAACTGCCTGTTTGTTTGCTTGTTTTCCTTTTACCACCTGAAATAGCTCTGGAATAATATTTTCTTTTTTGAGACAAGATCGCATAAAGTGCTGAATTCTCTGTGTAGCTGAGGATGGCCTTTATCTCCTGCCTTTGCCTTCTAAATTCTGGGATTAGTAGTGTGTACTGTGGCACAGAATATAGATGTTGCTGGGAATGGAACCCTGGAACGGTTTCTAGTCCAGCACTCTACCCACCTGCTAAAACAAGTATCTTTATATATTTATATAACAACTTTATAAGAATAAAACTTAGCATGTGAATTTGAGGGAAAAATTGTATATACAACTTAAAAGCTTTACTACATTTTTATATGACTTATATTTACATATATACCGAACTTTTAAAGACATTCGATTTTAGCTGTTAATGCTGGAGATGCCATTTGATGGGTTGGATGTCTTCCCATTACAGTTTTCATTTGCGGTTGTTTGATCACTAGTGTTTTTAGTATTTGATAATTGGACCAACAAACATGATCTCAGCATTTCCAACTGGCAACATGTGAAGTGCTTTGCAAACAAAATGATTGAAAGCAGACATGGACATTTCTTTCTGAAGATTTATTCTTATTGGTTTCAATTGTATGTGCCCCCAATCACGAGCATGCGCACGCCATATGTGCACATCCGGTGCCCAATGAGGAAAAAGGTCATTGGATCTCCTTGACCTGGAGTAAAGGTGGTGTGGCCACCCAGAATGGATGCTGGGTACGGAACTCAGATCCTCTGCTCGAGCAGCAGGTCCACTCCACTGCAAGGCGCCCCTCCTGCCCCTAGGGTTGCTGCCTTGCAACTTTTATTTGTCAAACAAACTTTTGCTTGACTGTCTATTGATGGCTCCACCCTGATGCTACTTTCTACTGTAGTCACACTGTTTTTGGAGTTTTGGAAACAGCGACAAGCCAGGCTTGAGTATGAGTGGGATCTGGTGGACTTTGAAGAAGAGCAGCAGCAGCTCCAGCTGCGGCCCGAGTTTGAAGCCATGTGTAAACGGAAGAAGTTGAATCCTGTGACGAAGGTACAGTAGCTATGGAGTGGGAGCTTGCTTCAGGGGACCCTCTGCTATCGGCTGCCCTGGAATAGTCATGGTTCGTCTATGTGCAAGTAAATTCACAAAATTTCTATCTTTTCTGATGTATGCATAGTCATATATCTGAAAAAGTTCAAACCTATTTACAAATAGAAAGCTATAGTTAAACCCACAGGGGGAACTGCTACTCAGCCTTGCGTTTTCACCCCAGAGATGGGATTTTCTCACATGTATCCTCAGGCCTGCTATCACTGGATTATTTCTAAAGCAAATGCAATGCATCACAGTCTGAAATGTGCGATTTTTGCTACTAGGTGAGAAAAGATGAAATAGAAGACAGTGTGTGTGGAAATGAGTTAATGGGTTAAAGGGTATCTGTGTTAAGACAGTGGATTTATGAGCGAGAATTTTATTTGAGCGAATTTCTCTTCCCGTGATACTTTTGCACTGATTGCCTGGGAAAGACACTGCATTGGAAGTGAGAAGTGTCTACATTTTCAAATCTTTAACCATCAATCTGTCTGTTCTTGACTAAGGCATCTTGTAACATCCATATACTCATTTGAAAGTGAAATATGCTTTATTAGCTTCATAGGCTTGGAGCCACTATGTGCTATGTGGAAGGCAGTGTGTTCTGCCTCAAGCTCTCTGTCTTCTGTAGAATCCCATCCTTCCTTGAAGGCACCCTAGCAGTAGAACTCTCAAGATTCTTGTCACAACGTAGGGATGAGCCAAATATCTCCTAATTGTGACTGAAATGTCATGCCAATGTGCAGCATTTGGGCTCTGGTGGCCTTCTCTTAAAGAAGGAATTACTTTCCATGGGCTATATAATGAGAAACCCTTTGTGAGGTCTCTACCTTTAAAAAGTGCCTTGATTTTTCTACTGTAATTTGGAGTCCCAACTGTGAGGCCAAAGTGTGACTTTGTAATTTCTCCAATATTGCAGGAGATGGAGCCACACATGCCCCGGTGCCATCGCATCCCATGGTACTTTGTGTCAGGGACCACAGTGATCTTTGGGGTAAGCACCATTTAGGAAACTTTGACCATTTCTTTAGGACACAATTCTTTATGAACCACAGTATCTCCTAAACCCTGTCTGCATCAGCTCTTGGATCATTCCTGCAATGCCCCATTCTTGCTATATTGCATATTTCTCTTATACAAACATGACAGAATTTACATAGATTTTTTTTCCCCAAGACTGAAGTTTGTAGATAGATGTGTGGGAGAGTCCTGACTTCCCAGCTTGTTCCCGTTTGTATCACTGACTGACACCTGGTACCAAGCAGAATGTCATGTTCATCATTGCAGTCTTTGGTTAATGTTGTCAGCATCACTCATTCCCTTAAAGTATCTGTGCCTATGACGTGATGAACTATTACTACTTTCTCCTTGAGACACAGACTCAAATCTGAGGAAGACAGATCTATGGGGGGAGACGTTCCTCTCCGTATCTATAGCTAATATATTTATCCACCACTGTGACTTTTTGTCTTTTCCTTTCTAAATCTGTGTACTGGTCACAGTTGGATTTTATTTTTTTTAAAGATTGATTTATTTATTATGTATACAATGTGCTGCTGGCATGTATGCCCACACACCAGAAGAGGGCACCAGATCTCATTACAAATGTTTGTGAGCCACCGTGTGGTTGCTGGGAATTGAACTCAGGTCCTCTGGAAGAGCAGACAGTACTCTTAACCTCTGAGCCATCTCTCCAGCCCCACAGTTGGATTTTAATCTTGGGAAGAGGGATGGGGGTGTTGGACTTTGAGAGAATGTGATATTGAGGTGTAAACAAATTAACTATTTTAGAGAGTGGTTTAACTCTCTCCAATGTGTGTGTCTGTGTGTGTGCCTGTGTATGTGTCTATGTGTATTTCTGTGAGTCTGTGTGTGTATGCGTGTGTCTGTGTATGTGCATGTGTCTATATGTTTGTGCATGAGTCTATGTGTGTGCGTCTGTCTCTGTGTGTGTCTGTATGTGATTCTGTGTGTCCGTGTGTGTGTGTGCATGTGTCTGTATATGTGCGTGTGTCTGTATTGTGTCTGTGTGTGTATATACTGTGATTTTTAACAGCTCTTATTAAAATATTTCTTATATCTTGAAAGAATTAGTTGGGGTGTATTTTCTTACCTTACATGACAACTTGTAGAAGAAAAAATGAATAAAAGGGAGACAAATAGGTACCGTGGGATCAATTCTGAGAAAGGAGCTTGGAAGCACGGTCTCAGAATGGCTTTTCTGTTTTCATTTTCTTATCACTTAGCACTCAATTTGATTTGCTTCCTCAAATTTAGAATCAAGTTTTACAGCCATTGAATCAATATAGACCCACAGTGGTTTACAATATACAATGTATACAAAATTGATTTGGAAACTACACAATGTTTGGTCAAATTTTTCCTGAAGGGGGATTCATTTGTGGTTACATAGTCTCTGGTTCAGGCTTATATTTTATTTTCTTTATAACATTAAAAATAAATCTATATTGATAACTATATTCTAGATAGATAGATGAAAGATAAATAGATTGATAGATGGAAGATAAATAGATTGATAGAAAGATGGAAGATAGATAGATAGATAGATAGATAGATAGATAGATAGATAGATAGATAGATAGAGAAGATGAAGGGTCAGCAGATAATAGACAAACAGACAAACAATCGAATAGATAGACAGACAGAGGATAAATGATAGATCATAAACTTACCTCAAGAGCCACACCAAAGCATACCAAGCCAGGAGTAGGATTCAAAAATACGGCTGTCATTTGTAAACACAGAAAATGAATTTAAAAGTTGAATGTAATAGTCACCACTCATATTACTAGGATGAAATAACTGTCAAGAATCAATTGAAAAGAGTTAATTGGTTCAGAGCTCAAGGACATAGCCCGTCGTGGCGAAGAATGTGTGGCAATGGGAGCTTGAGGCAGCTGGCTACATTGATTGAGAATCACAAAGCAGAGACAGAGAGAGAAATGCCAGTCCTCAACTCAATTTCCCCTTTCAACCTATCCAGATCCCAGGCACAGGGAGTGGCCTAGCTCCCAGTTAAGATGGATCTCCATCGCAATTAACCTATTCTAGATAACTCACTCACAGATGGATCTCCTGTTAAGTTGACAGCGTTTTCCATCCCAGGCGATAATGGTTTTCTCTAGTTTGTATTTAACCCATAGCAATCAAATGATTTTTTTCCAGTTTTTTTTTTACCTTGTGGTGTCTTATTTGATGCTTCTGTGGTAAGAGTAGATGCTGTGCTTAAGCAGCTGCTGAGCAGCATAACAAAATGGGAAAATAGCGCATCCCGTGGTTCTCGCTTCCCCCTCAGATGGCTCTCCTCCTCAGCAGCATGGTGTCCATCATTGTGTATCGCCTGTCAGTCTTTGCCACTTTTGCCAGCTTCATGGAAAGTGAAGCCACCCTGCAGAATGTGAAGAGCTTCCTCACCCCCCAGCTGGCCACCTCTCTCTCTGGATCATGCCTGAACTGCATTGTCATCTTGATCTTGAATTTTTTTTATGAGAAGATATCTGCCTGGATTACAAAAATGGGTAAGCTGGCCAAAATTCTGAGAGTGATTTAAACACAGGTTTTAGCCAACACTGCACATCCATCTTTGGACCCTCTCCGCAACTGACGAGCAAAATTTCCCGGCTGTTTTGTTCTTTGAGTAGATCCGCACTTGGTTTTTAATTCCTTAAGATCCATATTCAGTTACTTCACAATGGAAGCAAGAAAAACTGTAAGACTCAGGACACCTTGGGCCATTTTGAGGGCTCTTATCTCAACATTCCCTGGGCGGAGCTAGCTGAATTCTGATCAAAATCCACACCTTACTAGAAACATGGGATAATCTGGTTTTACATTTTCTTCATGGAGGATATTTGCTTCTAGAAATAATTCTGAAATAGAAAAAAAAAAAAACCAAAAACGAACAGAGCAGCTTTTCCTCATGCATAGCCCTAGAATGTGGTGCCTTTCTGTCTATGTAGCATTTGTTACAACCCAGATTATTTTCTTGGTAAAGTTTTTAAATTTCTCCTGAAGTGAGAAGTGCTGGGGTCAAGGGTAAAGGACTTGAGCAAGGAATACTACAAAGAACACGCGTGCTCCTGCTCCCACCTTGAACAAGTTAGAGAGAGACAAAGCTAGCCATGTATATAGCAGTAAGGGGCATCCCTTCTCACGGCTCCACACAAAGGCAAGCACCAGGCAAGCACTGCCTGGAAGCAGCCCTTGCATCGTCTTCAGATTTTGAGTTCTCAGTCAAGTTTACTTTTTCTCTGGGTAAAGTGTTTAAAAATACATCAAGAATTATGGCTCTATTCAGTGAAAATTGTTCCGAAACTCCTACCTGAGATGTTTTTAATAAATTCAAGTGAGCTTCAGCAAAATGGAAGTTATCTGTGTCTTAGAATATTTTGTTCTCCTGAAAGTGTCATGGAGTGTCTGCTCTATGGGGAAATTACAGACTCCTGATAGGAGTGTATTCCCTTACTCTTAGCACTCCCCAAAATGATCTAGGCGTTGGGGAGAAATTAATTCTTTTTTATCTTTAGAATTTGTTACATTGGAAACCATGACTGCATTTTAATTAAGGAGAAAGAAGGCATATATTATCTCTGTCAGCATTTGTAGGCAGAGTTTAGTGCATGGGAAGAAAGTAGAATGTAGTTAAAAACCATCTCAGCTCTGGACATAGTTCTCAACATAAGCTTACCTGGTTTACACCAGCTTGACCATTATGAGAGGAGGTAGAAGCATGATGGGATTTTTGTTAGTGTTTAGCAGTGATGGCAAGGAGCACTGCCCATTTTGTAGAAACCCCACATTCAGACTGTCTTATACCGAGAGCAGCCCCACCCTTGAAATGGAGTAACTGCTTCTGAGACTCTGTCAGCCATGGGATCAACACAACATGAGCAACAGGAAGCCAGCACAAAAGCACAGCTCTTCAGCATTGGTCAGCTGAGGTCAGCTAGAGGAGCATGTTTACACACTTTGGAATGGCATGCCTAGATGTCCACTTCTAAGTACAGCATTCAGGAAAAGTCCATTGATTTCTGGTGGTTTCTCTTGGCAGAAATTCCTCGAACTTACCAGGAGTATGAGAGCAGTCTCACTCTGAAGATATTTCTCTTCCAGTTTGTGAATTATTACTCAGCTTGCTTTTACGTGGCCTTCTTTAAAGGGAAGCTCGTGGGCTATCCTGGGAAGTACACATACATGTTTAACTTATGGAGAAGCGAAGAGGTAAGGTCTCTTGTCCAGCTCAGATTTATAGTTTCAGATAGTTAAGACTTGCCTTTCTCCCTAGTACTAACTCAGTCATTGTCAAGTTGTAGAAGTCTAACTGATCATCAGTCTTATCATCTGTTAGATGTTTCATTCCCTTTGAGCAAGAACTTATATGGCACCAGTCTTGCTTGGTTTTCTGTTGCTATGATCAAATACCCTGGCAAATGGAACTCGTAGGAGAAAGGACTTATTTCCTCACTTCAAGAGTGTAGCTTATCATGGCAGGAAAGTCAAAGCAGCTGGACACATGGCATCCAAAGTCAGGAATCAAAGAGCAATGAATGCCTTTGGCTGCTCAGCACCCTTTCTCCACTTACACAGTCCAGGGTCCCATCAAGAGAATGATGCCACCCACAGTGGGGAGGTTTTCCCACTTCAATAACTCTAATAGAAATGACCCTGCATAGGCATGTCCAGATGCTCATTGCCCAAATGATTCTATTACATTCTAAAAGGGTAACAGTTGACAGTAACCATCCAAGAGTCTATGATCTGTTCATAAGACATAGAACTTTTTTTTTTCTTGAAAGCATCCTGCAAAAGGTCAAGAGTCAAGAAAGGGCTTTTCTATGGCCCATGACACATGACTGATAGTTTTCAAACTGTTCACATGAAAATTATAGCACCTTTTGATCCTAGCACAGACATAAGTATTCAGAATTTTTTTAAAACTCAGAGTCTGTATTTCCATCACAGTCCACAAATGGGTGTGCTGCAGTTACCCTGGTAATCCCACATGATTTGTGGACTGAATGGCTCTGGAATATCCTCATTGCCTCTCCTGACCATATTATAACCTCTTACTATACCTTCTTGAGTTTCTGACATTCCAGGTGTTGCAAAATTCTGTTTCTCCTCTTTCTCTGTTTCCTCCTTTCTTGTTTCTGAATAGTGTGATCCTGCAGGCTGTCTGATAGAGCTGACAACCCAGCTAACCATCATCATGATTGCAAAACAGCTTTATACTAACATCTATGAAGCCTGTCAACCGTATGTATGGATGGGAACTTTTTTTTCTGTCATGGTATCTTTTTCAGAAAATGTCTAAGCAAACAGGAACAATTTGTGTTTAGTCCAGAGTGCAGAATGCCTCTGGGAATAGAGATTATGCAGTATTTATTTAATTGCATGGCCATCAAGGATTTTCTTCCAGGTCTGGAGGTGGTGCACGCCTTCCAGGTCTGGTGGTGGGAGTCAGAGACAGGCAGATCTCTGAGTTCAAGGGCAACCTGAACTACACAGTTTCAGGATAGCTCCACTACACAGAAAATCTCTGTCTCAAAACTAAACAACAGAAAAATTTTTCTTCTTTAGTTCTGTCCTTTAGTTTTATTTTTGATTGACAAATAACTCTTATGTTTCCTCACTTGCATGTACATATTTACTGATTGCAATGCAATGTTTCCATGAAGGATTATTTTATGTGTTTTTGAGAGGGTCTTACCACATGGTATGGGCTGGCTTGGAACTAATAACTCACAGAGATCCAACAGCCTCTGCTTCCTGTAGTGTTTGGGATTAAAGGCATGAACCTTAAAACCTGTGGCACGTTCAAGTGAATATTTCTGTTGTTGAGTGAAGCTATAAAGATTTAACTGAGAATCAATACAGTAGATCCCTAGGAGGATATTCTGCAAACTGCATGTTATACTTTTGTAATTTAAAAATTTTAACATAAAATGTGTGTATTGTTTGAGAATCTCATGCGTGCATACACTGTACTTTAATCCTATGCAGTCTACTCTGCCCTAACTCCTCCTCCATCCACTGCTCTCCATCTCCCCAGCCACTTCCCACTTCCTGGTCTTTCTTTCACTTTTCTTTGGCTGTGGTCCACTGAGGTCAGTTAATACTATGCGTGTTCTCATGCATGTGTGGTCATCCACTAAAGGGTGGTCAGCCTACCAGGGGCCTCAGCTTTCAAGAAAACTTATACTTCCTCTCCCAGAAGCCATCAGCTATCAATAGCTACTCATCCATTGGTGGGGGCTCATCACCCCCCGAAACACACTCACCATGCACTTCATGCTGGAAGGTTGAGTGCCTCAATCTTGTGTGCAATGGGCACAGCTGTGAGTTCCTGAGTGCAACAGTCCCATCATCTACAGAAGACTCTGCTTCTCCCTCACATAGTCCTGCTGACCTCTGGGGTTTACTGTCTTTCTTCCATCTCTCGGCAATACTGCCTGTGCTTTGGGATGCTACGTATATTTGTTACTATGAGTAAAAGTTGAACCTTTGATTTTTGTTTTATAATTCTTGCATTATGCTGTGTAGTCATAGAAATACTAAAGAACTTAGGTCATTTGATGAGGGAGGAGTTGCTCCCTCATCCAAAAGCACAAAAATCATGAATGTATTGTATATATTTAGTTAGTGTGTAAATACACTAACTAAAATACCAGCTCATATTACACATCAAAGGAGCATTTCTTCCAAGGAAAAGAGAAAGGATAAAAATGGTTTCAGTTTGTGTTGGGGATTTTCACTGTGTAAGAAGCAGTTTGAAGTCGGGTTGGTTTTATTTCCTATTTAATACATAAAATTGAAAACACATTAATGGCGATAAGTGGTGTTTTCTGGGTTGGAAGTCACAACATAGAAAAACTATCCTATGCTGACAAATGCACATAGTTTATTTCGGTGGAAACATCAGCATTGTTGGCTGTATAGATGAGCAGATTCTAAATGTTAGCTGGGAGGTCAAGAAACTAGAAAATTAAAATAGAGGAATTGCTCCATTTAATTTTAAAACTAACTATAAAACTTTATTAATGACAAGAATATGAAATTGGAAACAAGCTGGTTCTATAGGTAATGGGGAAATGAAGATGTCAAAATCTGTGATCTGTGCAAACATGACTAAATTATTTTAGCCTGGTTGCAAAAGTATTAAAAAAATAAAACCAGTAAGCATTCATGTTAGGAAGTGTTGAAAAAAATCAAACATCCATACCAAAATATAAAATTGGGGACAAACCTCAGTTATTCAAAAATAGCTCCAAGAATATCTTAGGTACCAAAACTGATTTCAAGGAGCAGAAATAGAGGCAGCCAGCCAGTAGACCTTTGAAAAACTGCTCAAAGAAGACAGGCTCCACCTCTCCCCTCTCTGTGGATCCTCCCACCCTTAAAAAGTTTTATTTTGTTTTCTTTGTATTTCAATTTGGATGTGCGCTATATATAAATATTCATTTCAGTCCACAATGGATGCAGCTGTCTGTGATAATGCTATTTATCTGTTAATCCATTTGCTTGTATGAACTCCACCTCTTTGGGGTCTCATTTGCCTAATTAATTAGCATGAAGGGACAGCTCTCCTTCTGGGTGTGATTCCTTTGCAGGGGTTCCTGCGTGCGCTTGTTCCTGCTGTTTGATGCCTGTCCCACCTGACCGCTTCTCTGTTTATTTGCACTAATGCTTCACAAGCTTTAGCTCCAAACTTTCCTTTGTTTTCTTCCTTTCTGAGAATATGTGTGGAAAATACTTTGTCTTATCACAGTTTTAAATAATCTCATGAGGTTGCTCAAACTTTGATTTAACTGAGGCATCTCCATGTTTCTATTTGCAGGGCTGTATTCTTGAAGTCACCACGAGGTGGAGCAAGGCCACCACCTCTACATTGTGACAGCCAAACCTCCCTGCAAAATCACTCTGACTGGGAGGCACTGCTTTAAATGCTTCAAAAGGGAGAGTTTGAAAGTCAGGTTGAGCATCCTGGTATTATTTGGTCTCCTATCTTTGGTAGAATTTTTTCTTTTTCTTTTTCTTTTTATAAACCTATGAATGTGTTTGTTTGGTTTTTTTTTTCTTCCATTTCCAGAACTTAGCGGGTGAAGCGGTGATACTCTCTGTTTCATAACCTCAGTGATTGTTTTATTTCATTTATTTGTTTTTATTCATGCTATTCTCTTGAATGTGGTCATGTACATTTTCACTTCAGTTTTTATTCCAAATGTCTTTACAGCAACAAGGAATCTCTATCTTGCTGGATGCTTGCTCACAGTGTGCATCTTGATTTCATGAATGTATTTGATACTAAGTGCTATTGGGTTTGCATTAAATCTGCCAGCATGTCTATTGTGTTGGTTAATTCTAGTTAAACAACAAACTTTTACTTTGGCTCAATTCTACACTATCATAATCTCCTTGTATGGTTTGGACCTTGGCCCGAGGTTTGTAGTACTATTGCACTTACTCAGATAAGCCTCTGCTCTTCGTTCATGTACCGTCTCTATTATGTCCAATGTCTCACTTCTGCAAGTGTTTTCTGAGCAGTGGTGCAGAGATTGTCCATTGCCCCGGCCCTGCCCACCTTCTTCACATGCTTTGTCACCTGGACTGCCTCTGAGTGAGTGCTCTTCTTGTCAGCAGGGAGAGGCAGAGCCACTTGCCTTCTCCTCACCTCCCTGTGTGGCAAAAGCAATACCATGTCTTCCTTTGGATTTCATCTTTTATTGAGCTAGTTAAGGAACTCAGCCTCTCTTTCTGACCATTTCCAGACTTACTTGACATACTGGCCCTCTTACTTCTTTCTTCAAGTATCAACTTCTATCATTTCTAACAGCTGGGTTTTTAATTGGTGGAGACGCCGAAGAGCCAGGACCAACTCTGAGAAGCTATACAGTCGCTGGGAGCAAGATCATGACCTTCAACCTTTTGGACAACTTGGGCTGTTCTATGAGTATTTGGAAACAGGTAATTTCCAAATATGATTCTCAGGCAGCAATAACACTGATAAAATGAATAGTTTTTATCTCTTGCAATTTCCTTCTGTCTTATGTATCATAGATGTTTAAATTACTGAATAAAAAGATAGATGAATGGATGGATAGATGATGGCTATATGGATAGATGGCAGGTGGATGGATGATGATAGATACATGAATAGTGGCAAATGGATTGATGGATGGAAAGGTGAGTTGTATATATCTAGGTGAATAGTGGGTAGGTAGATGAATGGATGTGAGTATAGATTAATAGATGACAGATGTACACACACGAATATTGAGGGAGGAAAGATGGATGGATGTATTGATTGTGGAGAGATGTATAGACAGCAGGTAAATATATATACAGATGGCAGGAATATGATATATGGATAGCAGATGGATGGGAGAAGATTCATGGCTATCTATGGAAGATAGGTGAATGGATAGATAAATGGTGATTGGATAGATGGGTAGATAGAGAAAATGATTCAGTTTTCCTTCATCCCAGTGATTGAACAGAGATGAAACACTGAGGTGAGATCTTAGAGAATCAGTGCTCAGGCTGTTTGTGTGGTCTACCAAGGGCATTTCTGCTCATCAATATCCCATGATATGCTTTGGTGGAACTATAACGGGCACTTTATGTACTTATTATTAAGACCCTGGTGCAAAGAGAGAGATTATCTGAACACCATTAAGTGATTAATATTTTAGATATGCTATATATTTTATCTTAAAATCTGTCAGTGTAATAGAAAACATTTTTATGCTTCATGATAAACCAATGTTACTATAGTTCACTTTATGTTGTGTGGTATTAGTTGGGTAATACTATGCACATTGTTGGGTAAAGAGATGGGAATTCTTGTTTCATGCAGCTCACTATGCAATTAGGTAATTCTTGCTTTATAGGATGATAAAACACTGTATTTTCTCACTGTGGAGGATCTGAATAAATGTGTATTCACAGGCAGGGGAGCTTAGTACTGACAGAGATGCAAAATATCATTTATAACAAAATTATCTTCAGTATCTTGAGAGCCAACCAAGACTTGGTTTATACTGAAAACTCTCACACATTCTTCTAGTCATGAAATAACTATACAGTGAACTGATTGCCTGACTTTTTTTACTCTTGGTTTTAAAGATACTGAAATCAAATACATTAGTTTTCTAGGTAAAGATCTGAGACTAACACCTTGAAACACATGCTACCTCTTCCTCAGAATAGTTATAGTTCTTTAAGAAAAGAGAGGAATGGAGTAATGTAATTGGAGACTGCTCATTTGTTTCCCAGTGGCTCAGACCCAAATAATCACACAGAAACTGTATTAATTACAACACTATTTGGCCAATGACTCAGGAATATTTCTAGGTAGTTTTTACATCTTAAATTAACACATTTCTATTTATCTTTGTAATACCATTAGGCTGTGTCTTACCATTAAGTTTCCAGAATCCTCCTTTGGCAGCTACATGGATTTACTCTGCCTATTCTCTCATTATATTTCTGTTCAGATTTCCCATCTGGCTATATTCTTCCATGCCACAGGCAAACAAGCTTCTTTATTAACCAATGGTAATAAAACATACAGCATAAAGAGAAGAATCCCACATCATCTCCCCTTTTCTGTCTAAATACAAAGGAAGGTTTTAACTTTAACATAGTAAAATTACATAAAATAAAACATTTACCAAGCAAGAATTATAGTCACAATATTTCTTTTTGACTCTGAAGTTTCAGTATCTAGTTTATCTCTTATCATAACTAAGGAAAACTATAACTATCTAGCCTTCAACTTCATCAAAGACCCCAGAAGGATATAATATTACCTAAGTAAACAGAAAGTACATTGGAAGCACTTTTAAAACTCTGAAATTGACAGAGATATCTTGTTGCCTGGATAGTGTTCTGAAGTTCTTCTTTAACATTGGGGCATCCATCTTCAGCCTACAGTCCCATACTATCCAACAGACATTTTCATGAGGCAGGAAATTTGAAATATGGTTCTGTTTATGTTGGCAGTTTGTCAGTCACTTTCTTTTGTATCCTGAAGAATCTCTAGCAGACTCTTTCATGAAGCAGAAACCCTGAAAGACTGTCATCTTATTTAGGCAAGTTCAGCAATCATTTTTCCATGGGTCCTGCATGTCCAGTTCATACAGCATACCATCAGGCAGTTAAGGTAAGAGCAGTTTCTTGCCCAAATGACTAGCCTTGTCACATTAAAGGCAAATTCCATAACAAGTTTTTTAATGCTCATCAACCTCTCTGAAGTAACTGGTGCTTCCAGAAGCAGATATGTCTCACTGTCAAAAAAGTCTAAGTTCTTACAACATTTTAAATGCCATATTCTGTAGGCCTTTGATAGGTTTTAAGAATACTTATCCACCTGAAGTATATTTCTGTACATCTAGATAACCTAACTAACATGACTACAGTTTGACTCTTATAGATGACTATTTATTAATCCATAATTTTTAATTATACATTACATTTTAAATGAGCTGTATAAACATAATACCATAAACAAGAGTAGGAATTTACATATAACAAAACTGACCTTAAACTTGTATCAATAAACCAAAGTCCATACAAATGTAAAGGATTTATTTCCATATGATATCTCCCCCCTTTTTATAGAAGGTGATTGACTGTGACTATTTAACCATTTATACCCTTCACCTTTTAAATAAAAACAAACATTTATAAATAATCATTTTTGGAAATAGGGCATAGTTTTCTCCAAACTGCTTCCTGCTGTTTGTTGGGTGAAGTATTTTTAGGATTAGTGGAGACCTTCTGGGGGTCTTATTCAATCAAACCACATTAGCTTGGAAAGAATCCACTGGTTCTCATCTTCTATTAAAACAAAAGCAGAACCTCTTTTCCAAAGTAACACACCCTTAGACTCAAATTTTGGAGTCAAGATACCTTTAAAATATATATATTGGTTTAGTATAGAAGCCTGTACAATTATATGTCTCTCTGTATTTAGCTCATTCATGGTCAAAAAATTTAAAGAAAACACAATAATATATATATATATATATAATTCAGACTCTGTGTATTTTCACTCTTTACATGGCTTTTTTTTACTCTACTTCTTTTAATATTTATTTTATTATCATTACTTCTTTACTTTCACTGTCTCCTTAAAGACTTTGTTTTTCTAAAACTATTACTTTTTATAACTGTCTATATACTTTTCCCCTCTCTCCTAAGCTTATGTACATTTTTTAAACACACTGTATCCTATTGAGAGATCTTTCATATCTGAATCTGTCCTATTGTATATCTATGATCATTTTCTGACCAGGAACACCTTTTTAAAAAAATGCTAAGCAGGCAAGGCCAGGACCAACTCCACCACCCTGCCCGTTTGCGCCACCCAGTTCAACATGGTGGAGGCATATTCAATGCCTCTGTGAGCCATGCTTACCAGCCAACCTTCAGGGACACAGTGAGTCTATGTTATGATTAAGCAATTTGTAACACATTATTCACAGACCCCATTTAAGTACTCCATAATAGGACCAGCACAAGCCAGGAAACCAGCTCTTAAAGGAGTTGCACATTTTTTGCTGCTAATGCTGAGTCAGGAAACCTTCTCTTAAAGGAATTGCACATCTACTTGCCTCTAGCAGAACCCACCTGAGAAAATACTACTATCTAGAAACCATACTTAACTCTGTGTTTTGTGTCTAGAACTCCTTCCCAATCTCTCTCAGGATTTATGTGGATGTAGTTGCTCCACATTGGAACCATTTGTAATTGGAGACAGCTTATTCATTTCCCAGCTTCTCAAACCCAAATAATCACACAGAAACTATATTGATTACAAAACTGCTTGGCCAATGGCTCAGGGATATTTTAGAAAATTCTTTCATATTAAATTGGCCCATTTCTATTATTCTATGTATCACCACAAGACTGTGGACTACTAGTAAGTTTCCAGCATCCTTCTCCTTCAGCAGCTACATGGCATCTCTTTGACTCTGCCTATTGTCTCTATATATCTGTCTTTGGATTTTCTACCTGGCTATATTCTGTCCTGCCATAGGCCAAAGCACCCTCTTTATTAACCAATGGCAATAAAACACATTCACAGCATATAGAGGGGAATCCTGCATCAGACTAGTATAATTGTACACGTCATAACAAGCAGGTGAAAAGAGAGAGAGTGAGGTTCCAAGTGGCAGGGCTAGGCTGAATGGCCCTTCATCTCTTTGGTAATGATGGGTGACCTGTGTTCTTTCAGTTATCCAGTTTGGGTTTGTCACACTGTTCGTGGCCTCTTTTCCCTTGGCCCCCTTGTTTGCTCTCATAAACAACATTATGGAGATCCGAGTGGATGCCTGGAAGCTGACGACTCAGTACAGGAGACCTGTGGCTGCAAAAGCTCACTCCATAGGTGTCTGGCAGGACATTCTCTATGGAATGGCCATCATTTCCATTGCAACTAACGTAAGTGCCTCTTTCCATGGGATGACTTTGCTCTTCTTTTTGCTTCTGTTGGGGTGGAGGATTGTGAATGATACCGGACTCAATCCTCATGGGCACCAATTTCATCACAGAGTTGATTTCTAAGGACAAGCCACCTGAAACTTTACTTTCTGAGCAAGAACAATGACAAGAAAATAGTATTTTCTAATTGAAATTTCATGATGTTGTTTTACAGACTTGCTAATCTAGGTAGAAAATCAGTGACAATGTAACATGTATGAACAATGGAGTGAAAAATTGATTACGCACAAATATGTAAAATATAAAGAATACCTATTGGGGGCTGGAGAGATTGCTCAGAGGCTAAGAGCACTGGCTATTCTTCCAAAGGTCCTGAGTTCAATTCCCAGCAACCACATGGTGGCTCACAACCATCTGTAATGGGGTCTGGTGCCCTCTTCTGGCCTGCAGGCATACACACAGATCGAATATTGTATACATAATAAATAAATAAATAGAATACATGTTTACTTACTTTTACTTACAAAATGATTTTTGAAAACTAAATCTCACAAACACTACTTTTATATCCCTTAATCCATCTAAAATTGTTTTATCAATTAAAGGTTTTTTGAGATAATCAAAAGGAAATTTGACACCTGAATATTTGTGGTTTATTTTAGAAAACTTTATATAAAGGAAACGTGGCTGAAAATGTGGAGCTTAAATATGGTGGGAATATAAAGAGATGTGGAGCACAGTTACAGAAAAATCCATGGCTGGAAATGCTTTTTAAAAACTAAGACAGGAAAACCTAACCTAAGTATGTGACTTCAGTCACCAAAGGAAAACACATAACTAAAAGCAATAAAAAAAAAATTAAAATAAAATTATTCATAAATAGTCAACTTAGAAGATAAAAGGGTAATTAACACAAATACTGAGTTAGTTTGTTATAAAGACATAAAACAAAATAATGCCAGGTGGTGGTGGCACATGCCTTTAATTCTAGCACTCAAGAGGCAGAGGCAGGTGGACCTATCAGTTAAAGGCCAGCCTGGTCTACAGAGTGAATTTCAGGACAGCCAGGACCACACAGAGAAACTCTGTGAAAAAAAACATACAAACAAAACAAATAGACAATAAACAAGAACGAACAAAACACCGAAACCCATGAAAACAATAGACTTCTTTTTAGCAGATTGTAAAATTTTGCTTGAAATGACCAGTTACTAGATATTTAAATGTTAGATTATTAAAGAATCAATGGAAATGCCAAATGTATTCATTGACATAGAAGTAACAGAAAAGTTTTTTAAAAAAATATACCATAAACTACACAGGTGCCAGAGTTAGACAGATGGTTTTAAATGCACTCATGTGGTCTAGAATAAACAAACTATTTCTGTGATCATTGGGCTTAAAAAGAACCATAACACCCCCATATAATGAAGTTCTGAAATTAATTGTTCTAAGCTACAAGAAAAATGTCAAACCACACTCTTTCCTTTTATTCATCAGCCTATTACTGACACAATACACATACACAAGCACAGACTCACACAGATGCACAGAAAGACACAGTCATAAATACACACTGGTACATTCATACATCATTATACATCATTCATACCTACATATACATATGGTCACACATAAGCATGTACACACAGATTTTACAGATGTATCCAGATGCTCACAAATACAAACAGAAACACACGTATAGATGTGAAAATACACAGAGATACAGACATATGAATTCCCCTATTTCCCCACCTGTCTCTCTCCCAGCCCACACAAGGGAATTTAAGAACAATGAATGTGTCGATCAAAAACATGAGTCATAGCAAGGTCAAGGAGAGAGAGCATGTTTTGGGGCAGCAACTACACACAGGTTCAATTCTTAACTTAGCTATTCTGTAGCTATGAAATTTTGAAAATCAGTTCCAGACTACCTATGTGCCTTCAAAAGTTTTAGAGTGGTGTTTGAGTTACCTCGTGTTCATGTGGCTCATGGAAGTGGGCTTGCATACAAGTCAGACTTTGTGCACTGGACTGGGCTCATTGTTGTTCTTTCCCTTTATCCATCAGGCCTTCATTGTTGCCTTCACATCTGACATCATCCCACGGTTAGTTTACTTCTATGGCTACTCAAGCAATTCCACAGAGCCCTTGAGTGGATATGTCAATAACAGCCTGTCAGTGTTCCTGATAGCTGACTTCCCCAACAACACAGCGCCCATGGAGAAAAAAGACTTCACCACTTGCAGGTCTCCTTCTGTCTAGGCTTTAGTTCTATACTTTTAATGTTTCTCTTAAATTATCTTTTTCCTGATGTTTGTCTTGTGGTGTAAAAGGTTTACTTGATACAAGGCATTTCCTGGGTTAATATCATATATCATTTCTGGAATTCATACATTGTATGACCTGACAGACTATACAAAAGGAAGTAATATTATGGGCCGAGGTCATATTGTTCTTAAATAGGTTTCTTAGTTTTAAATTATTTTTGAAAATGATGCTCACTAACTAGGATAGGCTTCCTGGACTTGAGCTATAACATCTATCACTCAGTATGGTTAATTAAGTGAATTTTACCATTTATCCTCAGAGAAAGAAATAGAGAAATAACAATGTAATAATGGGACCAGTACACCAGCCATCATTCCACTTAAAGATTTTCTTTAGTGTAGAATGTGTGAGTGGTATTTGTGAATTGTTACCACACCCAGTTTATCATGTTCTGTGGGGATCTTTATACCATAGACTATTAAAACAATAGTCAGTAAGTAGGTGGTTAGATAATAGAGATATTATAGATTATAGATCACTGATGGAGATATGCAGGTAGTTGGGTAGATGATAGATAGATAGATAGATAGATAGATAGATAGATAGATAGATAGATAGATAGATAGATAGATAGATGAAAGAGGTAGATGATGAAGATAGATTGATAGATATACATGTAGAGAGAGAGTTGATCGATTGTAGACATACATGATAAAGGTAAATGATGCACATATATAAGATAAAGATTGATGAGTAGAAGATAGCAATAAATAGGTAGATTGTATTGATATATGCATGGATAGATTGATAGGTAGAAATAATTTATGACAGACTGATGATACAGGTAGATAGTAGATCATAAATAAATAGTAGATAGATAACAGACAGACCGATAGACATGTGCACACGTATGTACACAAAAAATCTTGAAAATTGACTTCATCCTCATATTAACTTCTCACTTTGGGATTCCAACAACGAGAAAGGAAGCCATTTCAGAATAGGACAAAAACACTGATCTATGGCACATTTGGATAGGAAGGAATCATGGCACAGTGTTTAAGACTGGGATCCCTGGTGTCTGATCTCTGGGTTTCAACCACTTTCTAAAAACTAGAGTGAGTGATTGAAGAACACCATGTCTAGTGAAGGGAATCACCTGAAAGCCTGAGCATGAGAAGAACACAGAAAGAGAACACTGCCTTGTCAATACATCTGAAAGGAAAAGGCGTGTCCAGGAAACAGAAGTGGTCCACATAGCATAGCGAGTTGGTTGGGTCAGATAGGAGGAGGATTTCTACAAAATGCCGTCATAGCTTGGTCTCTCACGGAAGAAACTGAACTAGACCAAGGAAGTTTTCCTGGTTTATGTCCGCTTAGGTAGGTAATATGGGTAACTAGCACAAGCCTGGAGCTGGAGAACAGAAAAAAGGTTTAACACTGTTGCTTTGCTGTGACCTGAGTTTGTACTCAACTTCAATCTAAGAGAAATGGTAAAAGTTTATTCCAGGTCTGTTCGTGAAACTTGCCCAAATGTCATCTGTCATTCTGTCTACCTGTCATATATATTATCTATCTAAATATCACAGATTATCAATCTCTCCATCTATCTCCATGTCTATCTGCATATCTACCTATCATCTATAAACTAGTTATCATACGTATCTATCACAGACCATCTCTCTGTCCATCTATCTACCTGTCTACTATCTATCACATCTATGTGGCATAAATCATCTCTCTCTATATGTTTCCCTATCCATGTTCATTTTTGGTCGTATTCTCTGTTTTGTAGGTACAGAGATTACAGGAACCCTCCTGATCATGAGAACAAGTATGTCCATAACATGCAGTTCTGGCATGTCCTTGCCGCCAAGATGGCCTTCATCATAGTGATGGAAGTAAGCTGACCTGACTCTCCCACATCTCTTTCATCTCACCCAGCTCTTTTGTCACTCCCCGAAGCAACTGTTTCTAAGCACACCTGTTACCAGGAAAATAGCACCCTCTTCTTTCATTTGAAGGAATTACTTGTTGTCATAAGTTGCAACTCCACTATGGGAGCTTGGTATTCGCTTACAACTGGTAAAGGTCCCTTGGCAAGAGAAAAAGAAAGGACAAGCCTGACAAAGTCAGGAAAAGGGTGATTTGTAGAGCACCTGTTCCAAAGGCTCTGTTTCAGCCATTCTCATCATCTAGCCTTCCTTTGTTTTTACCTTTGACAGATGAACCTGATATTCATCAAAATATGTCATTGGCTTAAGGTAAATTAGCTACTATCAGAGCTGGGATTTGGTGGCAGGCAGATCTCTGTTAGTTCATCAAGACCAATCTTGTCTACAAGAGCTAGTTCCAGGACAGGCTTCAAAGCTACAGAGAAACCCTGTCTCAAAA
>NC_022023.1:33355424-33355958 GCF_000317375.1 Microtus ochrogaster | reverse complement strand
AAAAAAAAAAAAACAGACAAGCAATTTTCTTTCCTTTTGATACATGAGATTAGAGGGTGCTCTGAAGGAGGTACTTTAGATGGGATCATAATAGTTATAATATGATGAGGGGAAACCAGAAATTACTAGCATTGTCAGGAGTTTGCTGGTGAGACTCCTAAGTGGAAATTCATGCATGAGAAGGAAGAGAAGGCTTTAGTGTTGATAATTATTCTGGGACTCTGTTCTCAGCTGGCCTGGGGGTTCAGCCAGCTTCCTGGGTAAGAATTTCTTCCCCTCCCTGTGTCCCCAGGTTTTGCTCTATCTTTCCTGCCCATGCTCAGTATTCTGAATTTCACTGTTTAGAAAGTGTGCTTTTAATATGTGTCCCACCTCCACTCTACAGCACAGCCTCTGCCCTTTCTGTTATAAAGATAAAATCCGTTCACTGTTGAAATGACCTGGCGCAAGTGAGAAGGAAACATGGAACATGCAACAAACCCACTTAGGAGTTTATTAGAGGGGCCATGTACAGGCCTGGGGAAGTCAGTGTGC
>NC_022023.1:33340717-33355324 GCF_000317375.1 Microtus ochrogaster | reverse complement strand
GAGAGAGAGAGAGAGAGAGAGAGAGAGAGAGAGAGAGAGGGAGGAAGAGGGCACGTCCAGCTTTAAAAGCTGCCTAGCACATGCGCACAGGGGGTTGATGTGACTACATCATACACAGGTGACGGGGCTCATGCAGGCGCGCAAGGGCTTAGCTGAGTCAAATGTGGACAATGCAGCCATGCTTGTGTGGGTCACATGGGGCCCCAGAGCCATTAGGCACTTCTTCCTGAGGGTTTGTCTGCACATGCATGGCCCTAAATCCCAGAAGTGTCAGCCTCATTGTGGCTAAAATCGTAACATTCCACCCTTTTATCATAAAAATTTGGGGAGTTTGGGGTCTTTAATGTGTGGTAATGGGGTTTTGTAAGGTCTCTCGTGACTGCTTCCTGCTGATTTTGTGGGCCTCGGAGAGTTGAAATGCTTGACCACATTCTGGGGTGGCTGATTATGTTGTGTTTGGTTTTGTTTTGTTTTGTTTTCCGAGCTCTGTAAAACTGGCTGGCTGCTTGGACCTTGCAAAAATGCTGGAAAAGCAGAAAATTATGTCTGGAAAAAATTTTAGATCCCAGTGATTAGGGAAGAAAGTCCCAAGATGGAAGATAGAGGGTTGGGGGGGGGGGTGGCGTGGAGGAGGAATTTCCCAGTGGTTCCCGAGACCAGGAATGATAGGGAAGAATTAAATGATATTTATTCTGGGTGGGTCTTGTCTGCTTATGTCCAATTGGCTCCCTGGAGCTCATGAAAAGAATGTTTGAAAAGAAATAAATTTTAGACATATTAAAAGCTTATAATTACTATGGAATAGTGTTGGAATAGAAGATGGTGGGGAGGAGTGAGGAAAAAAAGGGGGAATTATTAGAAAGGGAGATTATTAGACCCCTCAATGTTTTATCTGGAGCAAATCTTAAGGCACTTGCTCTCCTTTAGCATCACGGTATTACCTTAACATCCAGGAGACACTGCTGCAGTCAGTGATAAACCTGTTATGTTAAAGTAATCTTTTGTGAGTGTTTGGAGTCTGGGGCTGTGAATGTCCCAAATTTGTTTTTGTTTCTTACTACCTGGGCTTTTGGCAATCCTTGTACCTCTGGCTCTATGTTTAATGATGGTCCCTGTAATAACAACTGAGTGGTTAACTGAAAATTTAAGCATGACGTTGGAGATATAGAGATGTTGGTAGAGCAGATAGAAGAAAGAGGAAGAAGGAGAGTATATGGTTTTGGCACAGGAGAGTTGAGTATGGTGATGAGACTTTTATTTTTCTGGAACTAGAGAAAGAGTGGCTGCTCTGGGAGTCCTCTGGAATTTAAGGGAACAGGGCTCTGTTCCCTTATCTTGAGCTCAAAGAGTAAAAGTTTTAAGGTGAGATAGTGAGAGTAGATCAGAAGCTAATGCCTGAACATATAGGTGTGGGCTGTCCTGGAATCCCTGGGAAAGGATAGTCCAGATGAGCTGTGTGGAGAGGTGAGTTGCAGGGTCAGTCCAGGTGAAGGCAAAGATTTGAGATTGAGAGCTGAGAGGAATAGAGAAAAAAGCATCCTTAAGGTCTAGAACTGAGAAGGAGGTTCCTGGGGAGATAGTGGAAAGAAGTGTGTAAGGATTAGGTACTACAGCATGAAGAGGAACCACTGCAGAGTTAATGAGTCAGAGGTCTTGAATCAGGTAACAGGTTTCATTAGGCTTTCTAACAGCAGGTATAGAGGTGTTAAAGGGAGAAGAGATGGGGCGAAGTAGCTTTTTTTCTTAGAAGGTCCAAGATAATAGGCTTAAGTCCCCCGAGGCTCTCAAGAGAGGGGGGGTACTGAACTTGGGTAATGTACTTAGTAGGGTCTTGGAATTGGATAAGGATAGGGGAATGGTGTTTAGCAACACAGGGGTTTTGGGTGTCCCAGACTTGGAGGTTTACCTAAGAGGCTGGTAGAGGAAAAGACACATTGGGTCTGGGAGGTTGTGAGGACAGAAGGAGGAGGAGGGGAGCTGTTGGTGAGTCCAAGGTAAGGTAAATAGAAGGAACAAATGAAATGGAAGCTTCTACTTTTGCTAAAAAAAATCTCTTCCCATAAAAGGTACTGAGCAAGTAGGCATGACTAAAAATAAATGAATGGATAAATATCCCTAAAAAACAGAGTTAAGTGGTGGGGACTGGTGATGTAGATAAGGCTGTCCCTCTAGCCTGACAATAAGGAAACTAGAAGGAGAGGTAGGTCCCCAGAATTCTGTCAGTACCGAGTATGTGGCTCCAGTGTCCAAGAGAAAGGAGATGAGCCATCCTGTTACTGTGATGTTTACCCATGGCTCCCTGTTACAGATAACGGTTGTGGTCGGGTCAAAGGGCAGCCTCACGCATTCATGACCGGATCTAGAAGGTCAACTTGGGAATTTTCTGGGTTTTATGTCTCCATGCCACAATGTGTATGAGGACAATCAACTGTCTAATGTTCTTCCCTATGGCATCTTGGACAGGTCTTATGGGACCAAGATGAGAGGATTAGGGCATGCTTGGGCCCAGTAACCAGCTCTACCACATTTGAAACACAGGCCTGGTGGGAGGGCAAGGGAGCAACACAGATAACATGGATCAGGTGGTCTGTCACCTCGGCCAGTAGGAAGGCTGTGGCTAGCATGTGACAGTGATGATTGCAGGTTTTGTCATTCCTCTCATGGTACACCTTAAAAGCCAACTCTAAGACTTCTGCTTGTGGGGTCATGGGGCCTTTCTCCAAACATCTAAGCTTAGCCTTAATGTCAGGGTAGCACTGAGGGAAAAAAAAATGAGTGATGAGTAGCTGTCTGCCTTCCATGGTTTCTGGATCTAAATTAGTATATTGTAACACAGCTTTAGTGAGGCAATTCCAAAAATGCAAAAGGATTTTTCTTAGTATCTTGAATGACCTCTGAGAGCTTATTATAGTTTACTGGCTTGAGGGCAGCCTTACATGACCTGCCAGGACGCGAGTCAAAAACTGGTCCCTAGCTAAAATTTCACCTGGGGTGTTATAGTCCCAGTGTGGTTCCTGCTTGGGGACCGCCTCTGCTCCCAGAGGATGTGTTGCTTGTGCTTGGTGAACCTCCTCTGAATGTAGTCTGGCCTGCTCCCAAACTTGCTTGTGCTCTTTAGAAAGTAGGTTGTTAGATAGGATCATATAGATATCATGAAAGATTATGAGACTGGGACTTAGAGCTTAGATAGTAAATGAGTTGTATATAAGGAAACTCCTTCTGTCTGCCTGTGCACTGACAGTAGTTAGAAAGCTCCACAGAATATGAGGATCAAAGATGCTGTTAGCTGTTGTAATATGGAGCGGTGGGCTACTTTCCCGGCACCCGGCTGCCCACACAGCTAGCTTTACCCGAAATAATTACACGGAAACTGTATTCTTTTAAACACTGCCTGGCCCATTAGTTTCAGCCTCTTAACCCATTTCTAATAATCTATGTAGCACCACGAGGTGCGCTTACCAGGAAAGATCTTAACCTGCGTCTGTCTGGAGTGGGAGAATCATGGCGACTCCCTGACTCAGCTTCTTTCTCCCAGCATTCTGTCTGTTTTCTCCGCCTACCTAAATTCTACCCTATCAGAGGCCAGGCAGTTTCTTTATTACTTAACCAATGAAACAACAGATAGAATGATGACCCACCTCCATCAGTTAGCCAGCCACTTTAAATTGTTATCTAAATTATAAGGAGGTCATTTTTTGAACAAAGATGGACAAGTGTGGGAATCTGTAAGTAGGGCATTAAGGCCTGGGGTTTCAGGGCATCTAAAAGGCATCCCAAGGGGGAGGCTGGATTGATTGTCTTGGATGGCCTGCTACCCATAGCTGTAACTGTAAAAACCCACAAAAAAACAGTGATACCACAAGGCTTATAGGGAGACATCTCCCCTTTATAGGTGGGATGTAAAATGACGGAAAACTACAGGGCTTGTAGGAGAGCATCCTCTATCTACAAGAGGGGTGTTAAAGCCTGACTGACTCTAGCCGGGGTGACTTGGAAGCCAGAGAGGCCCCGACAGGGACCTCTGACAAGTGGTCCAGAAAAAAAAAAAAAGAAAAAAAGGAGAAAGAAAAATTTGAGGGACCCTGAGCCCCAGTCATGGGAATATTGACCCCAGGTTATCCAAATATGATTTTAGCTAAGGGAAGCAATCCAGAGATGAATGTCAGTGAAGGACTCAACCATAGCCTTAAAGACCACGGTTGGGGGCTATACCCCCATTTTTAGGAACACCAGAAGATTGCCTGGAGCTCAACGGTCAATTCCTCAGGTTCAGAGAAACTGTTAAGCTGACCAGAATAGGAGAAACTCACCAATTGTAGCCACTGGTGGTGTGCATAGAAAGAAGGGTGGGAGAGCCTATCGAGTCCGATGGCACCAATGAAATTACATGATGTGAGTGAGAAGGAAACATGGAACATGCAAAAAAAAAAAACCCTGCTTAGTAGTTTATTAGAGGGAGCGTGTACAGGCTTGGGGATGTCAGTGTGTAGAGAGAAAGAGGAAGACGGTGTGTCCAGCTTTTAAAAGCTACCTAGTGCATGCGCACAGGGGGTTGATGTGACTAAGTCATACACAGGTGACAGGGCTCACGCATGCACACAAGGGCTTAGCTGAGTCATATGTGGATGATGCAACCACGCATGCACATGGGTCACGCAGGGCCCCAGGGCCATTCGGCATTTCTGCCTGAGAGCTTGTCCGCACATGCATGGCCCTAGAACCCAGAAGTGTCAGCCTTATTGTGGCTGAAATCCTAACAACTGTTATGCCCAGATCCATGAAGTTCCCCAACAAGGAGAATGAGTCCCATATGCAAACAAAGAGCCTTTATTTTATTGAAGTTTGCAAACTCAGTCTCTCTGTGTGTCCAGTATTGTAGAATAATCTGATAGCCCCAAGCTCAGTTGGGGTTGGGTTTTTATAGTAGTAAAGCTGAGGGTGAGGGATTTCTAAGGTTCAGGACCTCTGATTGACTGACATTTGTTTAGGGTTGTCCTCGTGAATGTGTGCTGGAAAGTGGTCCTATCTACAATGGTTGGAACAATAGGAATTTCTGTTCCTGGGTAGTGCCTGGGTAATCTCAGATTGTGGTCCTTCCTGTAACCAGGTATTGCCTCAGGGTAAACTACTGAGTTCCAGGCCTCCAATTAAGCTAATCATGGCAAGATCCTACACTGGCAGGTGATAATGGTTGGAAGTTAAGAACTTCCTTTGGGTTGGTCTATTCCAATTAAGCTTATCATGGTTGGCTGAGTTCTACAGTCACATAATTCGTAGACATTCTACTGCTTCTCATAGAAACCCAAACTAATGCACTTGTTTTCAGTTCTACACTGCACTCACTGTCCTCAGAAGGCCTGACTGCCTTCATTCCTGAAAACTGTCTAAGAATCTAAAACAGAGTGACCACTATTCTTTAAGCTTCATCTTCACACTAAATCATAAAGTACATGGTTGAGTGTGAGCTGTGCTATCTAAAGGAAACTAGGACTGTTTTAGAGATGTTTCCTTAGGTTCTTAGGACATGGGGCACAGATAAAGGGCAGGTATTTTAATAGCCATATTCTGTTCCTCTAGTTGCTTATTTAAATATATATATATTAAGATTTATTTATTATGTATACAACATTCTGCCTCCATGAATGCTGTCACACCAGAAGAGGGCACCAGAAGATGGTTGTGACACACCATGTGGTTGCTGGGAACTGAACTCACAACCTGTGGAAGAACAGCCAGTCCTCTTAACCGCTGAGCCATCTCTCCAGCCCCCTAAATATATATTATTTAATTCAATTGTATGTATGAAAATTATAGGGTAAACACACGCACACACTCACACATACACAGGCATGTGCATATGTATGTGTCTGTATGATTCAACTTTGTGCTTCTTGTGTCCAACACAGTTTATCAAAGTTCGGGGGGACCTTTGAGGACTCCTTGATGACTTCTTGATGATCCTAACAGTATCTCTGTTCTTCCTTTAGCACATCGTGCTTCTGTTCAAATTTTTATTATCATGGATGATACCAGATGTTCCAAAGGATGTCACAGAGAAAATCAAACGAGAAAAGTTAATGACTGTCAAAATTATCCATGACTTCGAGCTCAACAAGTTGAAAGAAAATTTGAATTTTGAGTACAGTAACATCATTAAGGATGACACGGAGGAAGACAACAGATCCCTGGGGAGCAAATCCTCTGTCTAATCCACATGCAAGGTGAGAAGCTCTGCACCCTTCTCTGTTCACTGTTGCCTCTGGGTTTCTGGCTGGATGTTGGAATCCATATATCTATTTGTTTTACTTTCTTCCTTTTATTTTTAACTCAGAGACTTTATGCCCTTTGCTAGAGGCTGACATCGGAAGAGAACACAAGCAGGCACTATCCACTGGGCTCTCCCAGGGGGTAACTCGTGGAGTCCTGAAGACAGTTGCAGGTGGTGCCACTGGACGCAGAGTCTAGGAAATCATGAAGTATTGCTACTTAGAGTGAAATCCTGGCCTTGGGGATGCTTGGTCACTTCCCAGAGCAACTGCGCATCTCTGCTCTCTCCTGTTGAGTGTTTCATCTCCCTCCCAACAAGAAAAGGGTCACATTGAAGAGTGATCTAGCAACAAGATCTGCCATGTCATAGAACAGTTGCCTTTGTAAAATGCATACATTAAAAACCCAAATCAGATGTCTTGAGAAATCTCACTTATTGACAAATGTTGGGTAAAAATTATAGCAGGACTGTGCTCTTGACCGTGTCAGGTGCAAGTTAGCTTCTGTCAGAATCCCAGACAGCCTTTCCTCATAAAGGTAGAATCAATTTTCCCATGAGACTAAGAATTTTCACAAAAGACTCTCAGAGGGCTTTTAAAGGTAATGTCTCCATTTTGTTGACTAACTTCCTCACCATGGAGTCAGGTGACTACAGGCTTCCAAGTGAAGTAACTACGCAACGCCCAAGTGTCTTCTTAGGAGATAAAGAATGCAAGACAGTGTGCTCTCTTCAGCAGCACATATGCTAACATTGGAAAAATACAGAGAAGAATAGCATGGCCCCTAATAAAGAAAAAAAAGAATGCAAGACAGTACATGGACATTAACTTATTCAATGATAAAGTGAAACTCTTCCATTTTTCCGAGATACTGATTTTTGCATCATGAAGACTTTTTTGAGATCTAACCATTTGTATAAGTTGGGCCCAAACTATTTACAAATTGTGATCTCTTCACTCTGAAGAAATTCCAGACCTTGTAATAAGTTTACAGTCTTTTCATGGGCGACCTTGCCCCCACAATGTCCAGTGCCTTTGACACATAAGATATGGTCTAGGTGACTGATAATTTGACATGATAGACTATTTTAGATGTCAACCCATCTTAGAGAAACTGTCAGTGTTGTGAGCTCAGAGTTTATCACCAAGTGATAACCAACCACAGGAGAAGATGATAATCAGGTGGACAAAAGTATATTTGAGAAGTACCCCTTCCATATTTATCCTATGTGGATATACACAATCTTTGCCATTGCTTCAGTTAATGCAATATCACATTCGTGCCTGCCTGTACCTTACTGCTAGAGTGAGAGATAGGGTTCAGCCCTAGAGTACTCAGATCTTTAGGTTTAAATTAGAATTCAGCTACAAAGGAGTATTTTTTTAAACCAACTACGTACAAAAAAAAAATCTGATCACACGATTTCTAAAAGTAGTGTTCCCTTAACAATAATGCAATCTTACAGCATAGCTGATGTTACCATATTAACTAACTGCTGATAGATATTAAGTATCTAAAACCAGGGATTATGGGTTTTATAAAAATGACAGAAGAGCTAGTACATCACATTACTGATATGTTATATAATAGATAGACTACATATTTGGGTTTCTTGAAATGATTCCAAAATTAAAAAATAATTTCGTATATGAAGATGGTTAACTTAAGAAAGCCAGTCCTTTTGAGCATGACCAAGCCACAGCTGAGGTTGGTTGTCAAATTACAGTGTCACTGCAATGCTCTTCATACACTGTTCACATTGCCTTCTTCATGGGTGCTACTGTTAGAAAAAAGGGTGGATTATAGGTTTTTGGAAATGCACTTTAATTTTGTGACTTCAAAGTATCATGGAGACAGACTCCAAGCTAAGGACAAATCTGACTTGTAAAGCTACCCATTGCAGGTTCAAAACCAACTCAAGCATCGAGTGTCTAAAGACATGGTAGACATTAACAAAACTGGAATTTATTCTATTACAAGTGCTTCTTAGGACTTATCTGTGTTTTCACTTCACATCTGACTTGGAATTTTCCATTGAGCACTTTCTTCCTGCCTCGTATTTTACCCTGAGATACTAGAATAACTTTCTAGAAAGTCTTCCAGCTAAAATCAGACTGAGTTTGCCCAGGTGGATTTGCCCCATTTCACCAAAACACTGGTTGGTGTGAGAATGCTGAGTTAGATGCACCTGAGCACCGGATGTATGTTCATGTTTAGGAGTATGGCTGTGATTCTTTTTTCTTTCAGTAAAACAGGCAGTTTACTCTTTTCCACTGATATTCCAAGGAACAATTGAGATCTCATGTGAAAATAGAATCCTCACGTGCCAAAGGCCCTAACCACACAACTCTTTTCAATGGTCCTTTTACAATCATCATCTTCATTGTTTCTTTTCACACAGAAGACAAAATCCTTCAAGTCACACTGACTTTAGACATCAAGAGGGGCCTTAATTAGATAAAAGATGTGTTAATTTTGCAGTGTTTCTGGACTCTTTTTTTTTTTTTTTTTTTGTGAAGAGGAAAGTGAGAGAGAGAACTGTTTCTTCTGGATCTCAGGTAAGATTCATTGAAGTGCAGCTGTGGGTAGAAAGATGCAGATCTCAGCTGAGTGCCAATTACTAATGGTGAGAGAATACATCTTGAGAAATTTCAGGCTGGCAATATTTATATGTCCAAGGAAAGCCTGTGAAGTATGATTGTAGGGTCAGGCACTGTGGACAATCATTGACAATACTGGTCATTCAAAAATATAACCTATTGTTTTGGACAAACCTCTCATAGTTGTTATGTAATAGAATGATGTCATAAAGGAAAATGTTGTATTGCTAGACTTTGGACTCTGCCACAAGAAATCAATGGAACTATCGTGTTACTGTTCTTCCTGCAATTTTAATCTACTTTTCTGTGTAGTAATTAAAATATGTCAATTATTTCAGAATTATGTAAAAATTAATGACAATGTTTAAAACATAGCATAGAGTATGGTGTAAGACACAACTGTCCATCCCTCAAATATGTCATTGGATACAAGATGTAGCTCTTCTGCTATCAGGTGCTGTATCCTGAGGTCAGCTCAGAGGATACAAACTTGCTTTTCTCTCCATTTCTTCCTCCTTCTGTCCCTCCCTTCCATTTTCCCTTCCCTCCTTCTTCTTCCCCCCCTGACCTTTCTCCCTCATTCCTTCCTTTGCTCTTTGCTCCCTTATTTCCTTCTCTTCTTTCTTAAAGGGAGTACACAGGTATTTCGGGGAAATTGTCTTTATTTATGCACCCAAACCTGAAAAACCAAATCACAAGTACAAGTAGGTGTACAGTCACTTGGGTATATTATTTTCAACTCTTTGTATTTGAAGACTGTCAAATAAAAGTTGGTTAGAAAAGTTTTTAAGTATCCCACCTATTCAACATGTTTATTTATACATAGAACAAAAAGGAACACTAGAAGAGCTAGGTGGTGGTGGCATACGCCATTTTAATCAGCACTTGGGAGGCAGAGGAAGGGGGCTGTCAGTGAGTTCAAGGCCAACCTCCTCTAGACATTGAATTCCAATACAGTGGGGACTACACAGATAAACTCCATTGGAAAACAAAATGAAAAACAAAATAAACAAGAACAACAAAACACTAGAAGAAAGTCTATCAAGTCTATAAATAGAAAAGAGAACTTGTGTTTGTATCTAAATCTACAAATTCACTGAAAACATGGGTGTCTGAGGATCATGTTAAAGGAGACAAAATCACCAATATTCAGAATGTAAGATCTCCACTGGGCTAACAACTGATTGCCCTTTGCAAATGAACTGGCGGCAAAAAAAGAGATGAAGGAGAATCCTCCAGTTAGAGCAGCTGAGGAGACAACACTCACTTGTGCCTTCTCTGTGGACTCTGATTTCACCCATCCATGAAAATCAAATCAACAGATAACCAGAGCAGGCTAGGAGCCAGCAAACCCGCACTCTGAATCACAGACCATGTCTAACGTTTTCCCCCAAATATAATAGTTTTATTAACTATTTAGGAATTTCATACATCATATCCCAATCACACTCATTTCCCATTGCTCCCAGGTCTGCCCTCCCACACTTTAAAAAAAAAAGACTCGGGGGCTGGAGAGATGGCTCAGAGGTTAAGAGCATTGCCTGCTCTTCCAAAGGTCCTGAGTTCAATTCCCAGCAACCACGTGGTGGCTCACAACCATCTGTAATGGGGTCTGGTGTCCTCTTCTGGCCTGCAGGCAAACACACAGAGAGAATATTGTATACATAATAAATAAATAAATATTTTAAAAAAAAAAACTCATATCATAGACGGTCTTCCCTAAAAGTGTCCAATTTCTATCGCACGTTTTATGTGTAGCATTACTTGGATTTTTAAGAATATGTTTATTTCAGAGGTACTTTCTGAAAAGGCATGTTGCCTGAGATCTCCTTCATATAATCCTGGATGAGAAAGGTAAGGGAATCCTGTCTGTTTTGAAAATTTTTGCTTCAAATTCCATACTAAGGTTACTCCTAACACATACATGCACACACAGAGACACACACACACACACACACACTCAGCATACCATCAGTTGAGTAATCTCATATCACAAAGTTGACCATAATAATACTCTTATGTTCAGAAATACAATTTCTGAGCTGTGGAAAGAAAGGTGATATTGAGCAAATAAATGAAATGACAACCATATTCATTTTAAATGTTTTGAGAACAACGCAATTCTCTAGAAATTAATGGAGTGATAATGATGTTTTTGTTGAGAAAACTAAATCTGTACAGTAGCCATACTTACAGTGTGTAGTGCAAAACATAAGTGTGCAAGGGCTCCCACTTAATTCCCACTGCATTGTTGTCTCTAAACTGCTCCCTGCTGTTTGTTGGGTGAAGTATTCTTAGACTTCACAGAGACCTTTTGGGAGTCTTGTTGCATCAAACCACATTAACCTGGAAGAAATCCACATGGTTACAACTTCTGTGGAAACAAAAGCAGAACATCTTTTCCAAAGTAATATATCCTTGGACTCAAATTTTGAAGTCAAGATAACTTTAAAAATATATGTTGGTTTAGCTTAACAGACCCCACAATCAAATGTCTCTCTGCAGTTAGCTCATTAACAGTCAACAAACTTAAAGAAAACATGATAATATACATAATCCAGATTCTGTGTATACTCCTCTTTATGTGACTTATTTTTTTCTATTACCCATTTTTTCTTAAGCCTACATACATATTTTAAATACTCTGTGATGGGGGCTGGAGAGATGGCTCAGCGGTTAAGAGCATTGCCTGCTCTTCCAAAGGTCCTGAGTTCAATTCCCAGCAACCACATGGTGGCTCACAACCATCTGTAATGAAGTCTGGTGCCCTCTTCTGGCCTTCAGGCATACACGCAGAAAGAATATTGTATACATAATAAATAAATAAATATAAAAAAATACTCTGTAATGTATTCAGAGGTTTATTTTTGTCTACATCTGTCTTTATTGTGTATTTGAATTTCTGACAGTGGGTGCCTTTTCTTAATTCTAAGCAGGTATGGCTAAACCCCAGCTTTGCCTGTTGGCTCCACCCCATCCAATATGGCAGAGGTATTATCACTGCTTCTGCAAGCCATCTTCACCACCCCAGCTCGAGGAACACAAAGATCTATGTCACCATTAAACAAGGAGGAGTAGGCTGCTCATAAATCCCATTTAAGTGCTCCATAACAGAATATTTCAAAGAGCAAGGGCCATTTGTGTCAACATAACAAACCAGGAAGCTTTTTCTTAAAGGAGCTGCTCAGTTTTTGTTGGTAATTCTGAGTCAGGTAGCCATAGAGCCACACCTCTGGTGCCACCAGCAAACAGAGCCTATCTGAAAATATTCACCTACCAAAAAGCTCCAATTTATTCTTTTTGTGGGTATAGAAGCCCCCCTTTGTTTTAAGCATTTTTAGATCTTATGTGGATCCATGCTCCATGTTGGGTGCTATTTGTAGTTGAAGGTTGCTCTTTTGTTTCTGGCTGCCCAAACCTGAATAATCACACAGAAGCTATATTAATTACAACACTGTTTGGCTGATCGCTCAGATACCCATTTCTATTAATCTGTGTATCACCATGAGGTTTTGGCCTACTGGTAAGCTTCCAGCATCTTTCTTTTTTGGCATCTACATGGTGCCTGCTTGACTTCACTTACTTTCTTTATATATCTCTATTTCGATTTCCCACCTATTTTCTGTCCTGCCATAGGCCAAAGCTACTTCTTTACTAACCAATGGTAATAAAATATTCATAGAATACAGAGGGGACTTCCACATCAATTGGGTCCAATCTATTGATAGAGAGAAGTATGGCTTGGGTAAAGAGCGTGTATAGTTCACATTGTGGGAGTGTGTGTGTGCTGCAATCCACTGTCACTTGGAAGGTGACCCTTGTGATTTTGATATCCTATGATAAATGGAGCAGCAGTATTTATTGCTTCTATCTATTCATCATCCAACTTTCTTCCCATTTATGCTGTAGCCACTTTTACTCATGGCGGGCTCCAGCCTGCCCCAGATATATTTTTTAAGAATAAGAACTAGAAAACATTATTTTGAGTGAGGTAACCCAGACACGGAAAGACAATTATCACATGTACTCACTCATAGGTGGTTTTTAAACATAAAGCAAAGAAAACCAGCCTATAAACCACAATCCCAGAAAACTTAGACAACAATGAGGACACTAAGAGAGACTTACATAGATCTAATCTACATGGGAAGTAGAAAGTAGAAAAGACAAGGTCTCCTGAATAAATTGGAAGCATGGGGACCTTGGGGGAGGTTCAAGGGGGGAAGGGAGGAAGCAGAAAAAAATGTAGAGCTCAATAAATATCAAAACAAAAACAAAAAATAATTCACATTAATTCAGCACTATTTAATTGTTTTGCTTAATGAAATAAGCTCACTCATTTTATCCATATGCATGCAAGATGGAAAGACTTGTGTGATTGTCTCTCAAAACAAACAAACAACAACAGCAAAAATAACTTCCCCCTTGGGAGAAGGTATCATAAAGGGGGGAAAGATAAAATTTCAATGGAATGTAAGTATTTTGAAATAAAATGCTAAAGCATTATTATTATTTGCTGACAAATATAAGTATAGGCATAAATTTTACCTGCATGGAGATAATTCAGCAGTGTACTGTGTATTAGGTCATTTAAAACAGCTTAGGATTCCGAAGAGTTCATATCAAACTGCCTGTCGTTTACTTAACAGAGTGTTCTAAGGCTACAGCTGTCATTTTCCTTCTGTGTATCCTCCTTCTGCCTCCTGCCTTCTTTGTCCCTCTCCATTTCTTTCTCTCTACATCCTTTGTTGTTCATCTTAGGGTTTGAATCAAACACAAACAATATTATTATAAATCCCATGAACATTTGCTTTATATACAAGGGATACAAGGTGTTCTCCTGGACATCACAGGCCTCTAAACAGAAGCTTCTGCAGTGTTGCTTCCCCGCCATGCTGTCAGAGCTGGCATGGCCAAGCTGGCCAAACAGAGTAACTTGTCAGAGTTTAATAAAGCCCTCCTCTCTTGCAGAGCCAAATGCAGCCTTCCTCCTGAGAACTCTGCAGACGATGACATCTCCCCACTTGGTTTCCATAGCATCCATTCCTGAAGAACCCTAGAAAGGCCCTTGGTCAGGGCTATGCTCCCAGTTCCCCTAGGAAGTTGGCAAGCTGGCTAGCCAAAAGCAGCATTCTGGGTTCCTGAACTTCCTCTGTCCGTGGTGCTGAAATGCTTAGCTGCCACTGGGGCACGCTGAAGGGCGCGGTCAGCTTTTTTGGAAAGGCTCCCCTGAGGCTGCCTGAATCACAGCTGTGTGTCTGTTACTCACTCACGTTTGCAAAAATCAGCTAACCTCAGTCTTAATTCGACTCTGCCACTCTGCCGCAGAGCACACTTACGCCGGCGCGATGGGAGGAGACCACGCTAAGGCAGGAAGCTAACAGCAGCATAGCTCACCTGAGGCTTGGGAAGCTCCCAAGGGTTCTGAGAGCTATGAGCTCTGATCAGCAAAGTCACCGTTTTAGACAGTAGGGGTTCTTTTGCCTTTCCCCTAACACAGGGTTCCGTAGCGTTTCTGTTCCCTCTGATTGAAAACCAGCGGATTTATTGCAATAAGCCTTCAAAACTGGGAATTTGCATTGTTTTTCTGTGAGCTGACTTCCAGAGCAAGCACTTCTCAGCAGCACCAGCCCAAATACTGGGGCACATTGAGAACCTGTTTATGAGTGCAGGGATATGGCATTAAATGCACCTGTCGGTGTGTGTGTGTGTGTGTGTGTGTGTGTGTGTGTGTGTGTGT
>NC_022023.1:33332164-33340617 GCF_000317375.1 Microtus ochrogaster | reverse complement strand
TGTGTGTGTGTGTGTGTGTGTGTGTGTGTGTGTGTGTGTGTATGCATGTGTAATTTTGTGTGATTACCTGGGAATTGTCACATCTTCCAACCCAACTCTTAAGCCTAAAATGTCCATTCAGCACCTATTCAGAAAGCCTGCTGTTTTTCCTTTAAATTCCCCAAATTTAAATTCCTTTGATCCAGACAAGTGAATAACAAAAGCCAAATCCCTTTCAAGAATAAATGTCAAAAACTAATGATAAAAAGAAATTTTTATCTCAGCTGCAAAAAAAAATAATGAAGAATCTCTCATGGGAAATTCTTTATTGAATGAAACTGGATCAAAAAATATCAATAGTTGATCATTGATGTTTCTCTTCTGAACCTAAAAGGCCATATATGTACTCTTATTTGTTTGCTACGTAACAAATAATTATGTTATTAGACAGGAATCTTTCTCTTGTGTGGGAAGAGTCACAGTAATTTAAGAACAAACAGAACCATAAACTGAAAAATTATTTTGAAAGTAATAGAAAAATGTTTAAATCCTATGCTTTTCATAATCACTACACTAAGCACACTGTAGTTTGTATAATCCAAGTCCTGCTAGATGTGTTATATCTTCTTGGAATACTATTTTTTGTTAGTGATATAAGCAAAATAAATGAGACAGCAGAGAGTAGGAAAATGGATTTTGAAAAGCATTCATTTTTACATGTAGAAACTGAAGCCTTGGCTTCAGTGAGAGTTGTAACCCAGATGACCAAAGCACATCTCTATTTTCCATGTGGCTTGGTTCAGGTAGGCTTCAGCAGGCACCATCATGCACCTCTGCGGCAGTAGATGCTGCAAGCACCCTGTAGTCTTGCAGCTGTTTGAGACCTCTGTGAGGTCAGAAATTCCAGGTGCAGAGTTCAACTTTGTAAATGTTGGTATACAAAGCCAAGGCAAAAATAATCAAACCCATTAAATTCCTTCCTTGCAGAAAGAAAGGCCTTGTTTTTGGTGCTTGCTTTCCTTATCTGTGATACACACCCATGAAGTCTAGTCTTAATGACCTGTTCTGTAGTGAAATTTGATAGAATTTGAAGAGAGCTTCAAGTTTCTTGGAAGCCGTAGTCCAAGATATACATGTCAGGAATTGATGTCAAAATTCCACAGACTTCATGTGTGTGTGTGAGATCAATGGTGCACCATTTAATCGTGGATAGAGGAATAAAAGTACCTACAAGAGAGACTGGGAAAATGTTGGCCAATTGTAAGTGAAGACACTGTCTCATTGAGAGAAAGCTATTAATTTTTAGCATGTTCTCTTATTTAAAAAAAATAGCAATTTATAGATGTGGTAGATATGAGAACAACATCCTCTTTTCTCAAGGCCATTTTAACATCCAATCTCTTTTCCTTTCCCAGTCCTACAAGGATCAGATTGAGAAGAGTCAAATCCTGTGAAATAAAATGAGATTTCCTTTTAGTGGTACAGAAAGTGGTGTGGGTGCCCCTTGGTAAATCCGGAAATCTCATTTTCTGCATCTGGAAATGGGCTTGCGATATTTTTCTGTATTTTGTAGCTGAGATAGTAGTGATGCAAGATTGTAACTGATTAATTACTCATGTTGTTGGAAGGAAGCTGAAGTGTCAGACATTCTAACAGGAGTAAAGAGGAGAGAGAGAGACAGAGACAGAGAGACAGAGACAGATAGAGAGACAGAAAGACAGAGGAGAGAAGGAGGGAGAGAGACAGAGTTAGAGAGACAGAGAGAGGAAGGGAGAGATAGAGAGAGACAGACAGAGAGAGGCAAGGAGGGGGAGTAGGTGGGGGAGGGGGAGGGGGAAAGAGAAGGGGAGGGAGTGATGAAGCAGTTCACCAAGGTAAAGGATTGAGAAGTGTTTGACAGGGAGGCCACCAGACAGAAAGGGCTACCCCTTGGGTCCAGTGAGGACCAGGATCAAGGAAGAAGGTGGTCCTTAAGGAGCTGCACCTGGATAGAGTTAGAGTTGTCCCTGGTCCTGTCAGGACCTTCTCAAGCCCCGGAGTTGATGGAAAGGACCCATAGTAGCCAAGATTAAAGCACCTATGAGCCAGGGAGGGCATCCATTAGAGGATATTCTTTTCCCAACCCTTTTCCTTTCACCCTGGTCCTCAAAAGTTAGGACCTCCCTGTCAAACACTTCTCAATCCTTTACCTTAGTGAATGGAGACCAGAAAGGTGATAGAATTGGGGTTCCCTGAGTTAAGCCCAAGGGTATTAAAATGAAGGTGCTGCTGCCCAGGGAGAAGGGCTTAGAATTTCACAGAATTTAAGAGCAGGCAGACTCTCTATTGAAGGCATTTTAACCAGGCAGCAAGAAAGAGGTCAGAGACCAACTCCCCAGCTCCTGAGGGTTGAGGAAACTGAATGCTGGCTGAATTTAGGGCATCTTTGTCCCCTAAACTGTCTGGGGGACGTGCCTAACAATAGGCATCTTTGCTTCTTAATCTGATGTTCAGGGTACTGAAGGAGAAGCAAGATACCCGTGAGACCATTGAGCTGACAGAGGATGGCAAGTCACTAGAGGTGCCTGAAAAGAAGGCCCCACTGTGTGACTGCACCTGCTTTGGCCTGCCCCGCCTCTACATCATAGCCATCATGAGCGGCCTTGGCTTCTGCATCTCCTTTGGCATCCGCTGCAACCTGGGTGTGGCCATTGTGGACATGGTCAACAACAGCACCATCCACCGCGGAGGCAAAGTTATCAAGGAGGTGGGCATTGGCAAAGCCCTAGAGGGGACTTCCTCCGCTAGCCACTCACCTGTGGCTAGCTTGTTTCCCCACTGGAACCAAAAGGTTTGCATATTGTCTAAACCTTCCATAGGTCCAGCTATTCTGGAAAGGACCACTAGAGTGCTATTATCTCCCTTTTTCACTAGGTTCCTGGCCTTTCCGTCCTCATTTACAAGGTGTAAAATAGCGTCTAGCTCACTACATTTGTATAAAGAAGTACCAGCTAAGAGCTAACAATATCTGTTAAATCTAAAAGAAAGCATTTTTCTTTAACTGGAAAGTGTAACATTATAAAGTTCCCCCTGGCTCCCTTCAGATCACACCCTGCCAGGAAAACAAAGTTAAAAACAGAAAACTTGTTTTGTTATCTAACTCAAACAAGCAACATATCTTGCAGTCAAATTACCATATGTATAACTGGTTTCACCAGCAGCTCTTTAGGCAAGAACAGAACTCCAGCTGGGAGAGAAGTACCCAGCTGGGTAGGAAAATCCGCAGTTCGGGAAAGTGGTACCAGCAGTGAGGTGGGGTGGGGAGGGAGAGGGCGAGCTGAAGGTCACAGAGACCTTTCCGGGGAAAGTAGTAAAGCTGCTTCGTTTGGTGGCAGAAACTGAGAACACTCTGAGTAGCCAAACTAGAGTCCCTGGGCCCTCTGGAGCACAGGATACTCAGGACATTGTCATTGCAAGAGAAATAACGGCAGTCCCAATTACCTGGGCAAGGTAAAAGCTTAGACCTTTACAGTAATTCAGTAACTTGTAGATATTTAGCTCCAGTTTTATGAGAGGCGCATCTTGTGCTGTGGACCAGTGTGGTCTGGGCGCAGTCAAGGCTTGACATTCACACAGCTCTGAAACAGAACCTTAGCCGCTGCCCTCTCCCGGCCACCACACAACCTTCTCCAAACTCTCTGCTAGACTGTCTCCAAACTCTTTTGTCCTGCCCACCCAGATTTAGAGGAGACACCCTTTCCAATTTCTTCTAGCCTTTTTTTCTCCCTGCGTTCTTCTTGAGGGTTACATTTCATTCTGGGGGTCACCCCACTACTGCATTCTTACTGGCTGGCAACAGCCAAAAGGACCTTAACCAGATTCTTTTCGGAAAATCCAAATGTCTTAACCCTGTTAAGGAAGTCCCAGGTTCACTGACCACAGTCCAGTCCGCGAGGAAGCTTGGCGGCCCGTATTTCTTTGGGAATCACAACAGCTTTTAAAAGGAGTCCCTCTTGTCAGCAACTCTTTTGTTACGAAACGAAAATTAGGCCCCTGACCTCGGTGTTGCAGAAAATGTCCTGCGTGTTTAAAGGTTCATGGCACACAAACCTCCGAAAGGGAATTAGGAGCTCTGACTCTGCTTTGCCACCGCTGACCTGTTGTTTCTTTGTGGTTTTCCTCTGTTCCTATAGAAAGCCAAATTCAACTGGGACCCTGAAACTGTTGGGATGATCCAGGGCTCCTTCTTCTGGGGCTACATCATCACCCAGAATCCGGGTGGATATATCGCATCGCGGCTGGCTGCCATCCGGTAAAGCTATTGAAGTCTGTGCTTGAGACTCTCTGCTCGTTTTTTCGCGCAGTTCTAGACAGCCCCGGGAAGTTTGAAAACTCCCTGATGGAGTCTCCTTGTAGCTGGACAGGCCTTCCAGGCGGCAGAGCTCCAGTGGCGCCCGGCAAGATGGAAAGGGCTTAGGTTTTTCAAGACGTTCTTTGTAGGGGAGTAGAGAACGCTAGGTCCCTCTGAGCAGTCTTGGTAGAGAAGCGGCCCCAGTGCCCTAGAACAGGGTGCGCCCGCGCGTGTGCGTGCTGGGAGTTTCTGTGTGGGATGCTGCAAAAATGGGGCAGTGATGTAAGGTGCAGAAGTGGAAGAGAAGGGGAGTGCCCAGACAGGCGCTAGGGTGTTGCGGAACTCCAGCAGGGCTCGTCAAAGGCTAGCCCCTAACCTAGCCCAGGGGGTGTTGTGAGCCTGAAGAATTTGTTTCTACTGAGCCAGGAGGGCTCTAGGGCTCTCGGGGTGCGATTCCACTTGTTAATGAGCTACGTGCTTAGGGGCGGGAGTGAGCTGAGCAGCTCACCAGAGTCCCTGTTTCTTCGGCTTTCAGTCCTGCAGTGGTGGAGGGAGCCAAGGTCCTAACGCCAGCTTTCAGGGGCGCCCCTCCTCCAAGATTCATCTATAGATACACCGGCAGCATAAAGTCTTGTGGGTGGCGATACCAAGGAGCTGAGAATGATTACCGGAGGACTACAGATATTTCTGTTTGCTTCACTGAGTGTATTTTAATGACAAATCAACAAAGCTAAATGTCCCTCTTTGGGTATGAACCCAGCCGAGCATTGTTGCCCTCCTGGATCTAAGGCTTACTGAAGCCAAATAAAGATCTTCAGACCTCTGGCAGGTAACACCTCCCGGCTCCCACCACACCAGCAACAGCACTAGAAGGCGACCCTAATCTGCAGGTCAACTCCTAGACTTCTGCTCAAACTTTCTTCTCCCCAGCGCTCACATGCATCTCCTGGCTCCATCCCCAGGCTTATCCTCCAATCCAGACTGAAGAGGCTGGGTTTCCAGGCCACCAGCAGAATTCTTGGAATTTTAATTTAGTCATTTAGATCCTACAGTGGTGATTTTAGGGCGACTGATCAAAATGTCAAACGGAGAGAGAATAGTATCTTTTGGGTATGATTTACAAAGGGTGAGGGCACCCAGCACTCGAACCCAAAAGGTGGCTCCCTGCCCCGTAAAACGCAGCAAAATTAAAAGAGTAGCTACATAAAATGCCCATTATTATCGACTCGATAAGGAAAAATTTAGGAGGAATAAATTTTTAAAGAAAACATTCACTTCGTTGATGCTTAGTGATTAAGAACACATAGCAACATTCTACGTTTTGCAAGTCTGTAATAAAAGGTTTCTTAATTTTTCCCCAAAATTATTGCTTCAAAAGTATATTTTCCCGACTGTTGCTCTCGATAGATAGATAGATAGATAGATAGATAGATAGATAGATAGATAGATAGATAGATAGATAGATAGATAGATAGATAGATCCTCCTTACTAGGTAGATACCTGGGAGACTTTCTTCAAAGGAAAAACTTGAAAGCTTTAGAATTCTAATTTGGACCCAGTTGCTGTTACCTTTCAAAGGACTGGCTTTATGGGAGCCTAACCTGTTTGGATGCTCACCTTCCTAAACCTAGATGGGGTGTGGGGGGGGGACCTTGGACTTCCCACAGGGCCAGCAACCCTGACTGCTCTTCGGACTGGAGAGGGAGGGGGAGGGGAGTAGGGGTGAGGAATGGGGGGAAGGGAGGCGGGGAGGAGGCGGAAATTTTTAATAATAATAAAAAAAACAGACTCCATACCTCCAAACATGATTATTTTAACCTCTACCAGCCTGAGGAAGTTTACAATGTAGCAAAGTGTCAAGAAGATACAGATTTAGAGAGACACACTTCTCAGAGCTTTGACTTATTCGCTTCAGTTTGATAATTCAGCAAACCTTCTGAGCATGAAAATAGGTCAAATGGCATGGACATTTTCTTTTCTACTGACAAGAGCCTTACTTGATCAATAAGAAAAAGCAAAACCTATCTTAAGGGAAGATGATCAAAATCATAAATAATGCAGCCAACCAGATGTGTCTGTTTTTAAATATGCTTTGAATGTTCATCTGGCGTTAGAAACTGTACGTAAGATTTTGTCCCAGAAAGCTCTCTACACACGGACACATGACACTCTTGTAGAATTGATTGGGGAAAAATATGTCTATTTTCTGTTATTTTCTTTTTCCACAAATAGCAAAACAGCATGGGGCAGGTCTCGGGGCCTTGAAACCTGCCAGCCTGTTCATTCCTGCTGCTGTTCCTCCTCCTCCTAGAAGGCAGGGATTCCCCTGGGCACCCAAGGCTCCTTGGAAAGTGTTTGTCCTAGCTGTTAGTGAGGAAGGAGCTGTGTGGAGACAGTTGGAGGAACAGGGGTGAGGGGAGCTCCTAACTATGCTCTCTGCTCATTTCTCAACGAGAAATAAACAGCACATTGGACTTTTTCCATTTTTTAAAAAAATTCAGACTCTGGTCATTTTATTGATCAAATTCTAAGTCTTTCTCTTTCCTGTTCATTAAGAGGAGCTGATGAGGGAGTCAGGAGGGAAGACATTCAGTTCAGTGGAGCACTTCTTACACTCCCCTCTCTTTGTTTCTCCTTGAGTCACTGCACTCAGTGGGAGAAGACTTCAGTCACCTCCAGGGAGGGCCTTTTGCTGAGCTTCCAAAGGGAGACTCCTTTTAAAATCCTTAATGCTTTAAGATGAGGACATATTTAAAACAGTGATGAAAATGTTGGGGCAAATCAGTACAGAGCACCTGAGATGGTGGGTTAGATGCTGACAAGGTATGTATTTGTCCTGCATCTAGGCTATTGTAAGGGGCTGTGGCAAGTGTTTAGTTACAGGACCATAACCCGATTTTCTTTTCGGAGACATAACTAAAGAAGGCCAAAGACACTTGGTGGATACATTTTCAGTGTATAACAATGTAACTGTCCTTGCCAGTATTACTTAAACCCTTTGTAGACATCCCCCACCTGCTCCTACCTTGTCCACCTCTCACTGCGCTATGGGCACCAGCAGGATCACAAGGCTATCTTGTTCTTCCCTTGGTCCAATGCCTTCTTCCTTCCAATTTGGAGTCTTATCTGTGCTTCTTTTTTGTTTGAATTTTCATGGTGCTGTCTCTGCCATGTTGAAGATTATCTGAACATGATGCATATTTATTAAGGAAACCAAATGAGATTTAGTGTCCAAAGCCAAACCTTATAGCTTCAAGATCCTGAATATATTACTTAATAACTTCCAGGCTCAAGAGTCTTCCTTCTTTCATCTTCTTGTCAAAGCCAAAGTGCCTACTTCATTTTGCTGTCCTGACAGCTAAAAGAGGGTGTACAAATGGATGTGGGGAGGTATTCAGAACTATGTAATTGCTGACTGCTTGTTGCTGATACAAAATTAAATTTAAAAAAAAATGAAAGAGATACTGTATGATCATTAATCCTAAAATTCAGTTTTTCTATCAATAAGGTAAATGAACTATTTCCACTGTGACAGTAACGTTCATGTATTACATTTCTGTTTTAAGAATCAATTCTCGCAAACTGATTATTTAGAATTAGATTATTGTTCACTAAAATTATACAAGCCTCACCTGAAAGCTTGAAAATGGCTCTTTTTATAATAGAAGTTTGAGTCAAACATGCAGAGAGTGCTGGGAATTCTGTGCATTTTATCTTTGAGTTCCAGTCTGGAGTAAACACATCTAAGGAAATTCATTGAAGTTAGGGGTTAGACTTCTGCTGTGAAGGCTGCAGTCATTTCTCTCTTCTCCTGTCCTCTAAGGAAGATAATCCACAGTGCATTGTTTTGTCTTTATACCTTGGCTTTTGCTAAAGAAAACAAAAAGTTTCAACTTTTAAAATTAAAATTCTTGTTGCATCCCACTAGGAGTAAGGCTGAAAGGAAGAGAGCCTCCAGTGATTGTTGCTTCTGACTTCTAAGAGTTTCCTCTGCCACCCTCTTAGATTGCTTTTCAAAACTAACTTCCTTCTGGGACCCTTAACTTTCTTTAATATGATGTGGGAGTGATTTTTTATTAATAAAGAAACTGCCTAGGCCCATTTTATAGGCCAACCCTTAGGTAGGCGGAGAAAACAGAACAG
>NC_022023.1:33328575-33329323 GCF_000317375.1 Microtus ochrogaster | reverse complement strand
TACAGTTTCCGTGTAATTATTTCGGGGCATAAGCTAAGCTAGCCATGTGGGCGGCCGGGTGCAGGGGATGCAGCCTCGCCGCTCTTATTTCAACATTAATATATATTGGATAACTTTAGGGTAGAGGGGAATAACAACAGACACTTTCTCCACTTGCAAACTGCTTTATAGCTTTACAAATTATCTTTAATGCCTCCCCACTCACCAGAACAAATGCCATAAGAATGACAAGCCTCCTGAAACAGATCGAAGGACGCTATCTTCCTCCAAAAGAATCTGAAACACAGTATAAGTAATACAATGTGGATCTGAGAATGTGGCATTGGCCTTACAATCATGAGGACATGTGTTTGGAGCGCCAGGACCCACCTGAGAACCTAGGTGTGGTGGCAACATGCATCTGTAATCCCAGTGGTGGTGAGAGTAGAGATGGAGGTGGACATATTTCAGGAAGCCTCCTTAGCAGCCAGTCTACTCACCTGGCAAGGAGCTGGGCCAATGAGAGACCCTAAATCAAACAAAAGGAAGGGTCTGAGGAGCTACAGTTGGAGTTGTCCTCTGACCTCATTGCATACACAGATAGAGACATGTGCAGCTCTCTTCACACACATGCACACCCCACATCCCCATTTTTTTTCAAGAAAAAGAGAAGTCGGGCTGGAGAGATGGCTCAGAGGTTAAGAGCATTGCCTGCTCTTCCAAAGGTCCGGAGTTCAACTCCCAGCAACCACATGGTGGCTCACAACCA
>NC_022023.1:33326112-33328004 GCF_000317375.1 Microtus ochrogaster | reverse complement strand
ACAGAGCTAGTTCCAGGACAGGCTCCAAAGCCACAGAGAAACCCTGTCTCGAAAAACAAAAAACAAAAACAAACAAAAAATAAAAAAACTAAAACAAAATTGTCATAACAGCACCATAAGAAATACACACATATATAAGAAGACCCTTTCGATCCCTTACAGTGGAGCCTCCTACCCCTACAAATTGCTTCAATTTTCTCATGGCCTTGAGTAAAAGCAACCCTTCATCTTCTCATCCCTAAAGCACTTCAGTTCCTTTGAGGTGCCCTTGTTCACAGAAGGGAGGAGAGTGACTAACAGAGGCAGACAGTGCATCTAGAGGTAGGGTCAGAAACAATAGAGGCCCCCAGAAAAGAAGACCCTGAATGAAGCTGGGAGTCTGGCAGGGCCACCAGGCTGTTCACTGGTCATATGGTTGAAGAGGACATTTTGAAAATGCCTTGATCTCTGTGTTTAAAGGATAAAACAGGTAAAGCACTTGAAATCATGTTTACTATACAAAGAGAGTAGACCACAAATTCAATTGCTGTGCTTAGGATATGTTTAATATCTGCTCTATATCAGTCTTTGCTTGATTTGCTGTGGAAATAGCTTTGAAAAAAATAAACAAAAACCAGCCTTCTCAAATGCACATCCGAATAGAAAAACGGACCAAAATTAAAAGAACAAAGTACAAGAAACAGGTAAGTCAATAGAGAGGATGAGGTCAAGATGGGATTGCAACTTAGAGAGGGAATATTGGTGCAAAAACACAGAAGGGAGGCAGAGTTTTGCAGGTTCTTGCTTCCAAGGGTCTGGCTGCAAGACCATTTAGCACACAGTTTTGGAGAATCTTCTAGTCTATGCCATTGTGCCAAGTCCTGTATACAAAATATCTAATGAAACAAACTCTTGGTGGGGACTCAGCATATGCTGGCACCATACTGAGAATGCAAACTTCAGTATCTCACCTAACCTTTCTAAAAATGATCTCATGGGGGTAGTGTAAGCATTAAGTATCTTGATTGCTATTACTGACAGCAATTTGAGAGCTTAAACTTGGGGCTGAGACACCAGTGTAATTGCCAGAGTCTCATATTTACTAAGAAAAAGGAAATCCTACCCTCTCAACAAGGTATTATTTTTTACTTGACAGCACTTGGCATTGAACTTATGGTCAATTCACACAAGGATTTTTCTCAGCTCACATGTCATACTGTATTGAACAATAGAGAACAAAGCTGATAGCCATCTGAAGCATTAGTAATAGCATCAAAGTACCTGGAAAGTTCTCAGTCCATGCCCTCTCAATCTGACATAAAGATTTATTTTTATCTTAGTGATACATATACATCTACTTGTGAGTATGTGCACAAGAGTACAGGTGACCATGGAAGCCAGAAGAAAACTTTGGATCCCCTGGAGTTAATGTCACAGAAGGTTGTGAGCTGCCTGACATGAGTGCTGGGAGCCAAACTTGGGTCCTCTGCAAAACCAGCAAGGAGTTTTAACCATTGAGCCAACTCTCCATCCCCAAGGTGCCGTTTTAACCATCAGTTTCTTTTTGGTACTTCATGTGTTGCAATTTGCACTTTACTTTTCTCAGTGTTCAGAGAAACAGCTAATAAAGGAAATTTGATGATATCAAATGGCTGTAGTTGTTCTTAATCACAAGACAAATGTCGGGGTTTGGAAAGTGTCCTGTCGTCTGTGGGTGTCTATCCCCGATGTCTGTGGTTTTGCTAGTTCAGTACTCGCAGCACTGTAGTTGATTTTTGGAACACTGTGAATAAGTTACCACCAAGAATACTAAAGGAATTCCTTGCTCGTGCTCTCTCTCCTTCTGCTCCTGATTTGGACCTTGAGATTTCTGTCCGGTGCTCCAATGTGGGTCTCTGTCTCTGTCTCCTTTC
>NC_022023.1:33314633-33325542 GCF_000317375.1 Microtus ochrogaster | reverse complement strand
AATAAATTATAAAAAATACTAAAGGAAGTATTTATTTCATGATTTTAAAGGTCATGTGTGTGCACATCCCTGTAGAGACCAGAAGTCAATAAAAGTTTTCTTTCTTAATCACTATCTTAAGACCAGTTCTGTAAGAAGAAGGGTATTGACATTTTACATAGTTCTTTAAAAGTCTTCCTGGGTCTAGTATCCAATCCTCATCTTCTGCATGTCAACAATTCTCACCTATTCATTTATTTTAAGTTGATCCGGTTCTTGAGGACTGGCTGACACCAATCAAACTCACTAGAGATTGATTAGAAAGCCTTAATCTAATTTCTTCACATATAATGAGAAACATTACTGCTTAATGATCCAAAATTCTCCCATCAGGTGGATAGCATATTCTGCTTCTTATGGAAAACTGTTCTTGGGAACTGAATTAATATGTGAAAGTTGCTGGGTAAGAAAAGAGATGAAGAAAATGCAATCACCTTAATGAACTTATAATTAATTGCTGTCTCTTCTGCTGGCTGTAGCATTGGATTTATTTGTTCATTCCACGTGTCCTCAGCATCTACTCTGTGCCCATAGTACTGCTGAGGTGCATAAAAATGTGTGAAAACCAATGCAGAAAATACATACAGAACAACATTGGTCAAGATGCCCCTGTGCGCCAAATCTCTTGGTTTTATAATCATACAACACTGAATTTTCATAGCAAATTCTATGAGGAATTTACATTTTATTTTGCCCCTTTGGAGATGGTAGTTATTAAGGAGATGCAATAAAAAAAAACTTGGATCATATGGTTTAGGTGATCATGATTATGTATTTCTCAAACTCATTTCATTTATAGAAAATAACTCAATATAGCTTTCTAATTACATGGGAAATGTAAAGTTTATGAATAAAAAGTGTGCAAAATTTATGCCATCAGTCCCTAGTCTACAAGCAGGAAAGGGGAGTGTTAAAACACCTGCACTGTGTCAAGCTAACTGCAAAGAGTCCCCATGAGGCATATTGACCAGAGATCTCTTCCTTACATATTCCTACATGATTATCTCTAAGGGTTATGTATAATTTCTGTGATTTTAAATAAGTTCTGGTGCCCAGTTATTTGATAACACATTATTGGGTGTAAGAAACGCTTGTCCTAAAGATGATAGTAGGGATCATTGTCCTAAGAATGTTTGCAGAAAGCCCCATTACCTTGAGAGATGTTTGCTAACGGAACCTGCCTCACATCCCAATTATCTTGATAGCAAGGACCATTGTCCTAAGAATATTTGGAGGTAGCCCCCATATTCCAATCACCTTGAGAGCTGTTTGACCAGGTGTGCTTACTAGTGACCTTTGCTACCCGGGAAAAACCCCCCACCCCAAGTCTAATTCCTCATTCACGAGCTATATGAGCCGCTACTATTACACTAATTCCTCATTCATGGGCTATATGAGCCGCTACTATTACACTAATTCCTCATTCATGGGCAATATGAGCCGCTACTATTACACTAATAAACTGAGGCCTTGACAAGAGAATTTTGCTTGGTCTCCATTTCTCTCTCTCACCCATGTTCTTTCAGGTAGCACCTCTTCAGGACTCTGGAATAACTGGACCTGCTGGGCGGGTACAATTGGGATCAGCAGAGTCTGAGTAAGGTAGCCCTATGAAATATGGGTGTCTCACATTCTACTGGATTAAAATCCCAGTATAAAGAGTTTTCCACAGAAGGTTGACTTGTCATTTGCAATGGAGAAATTCAATACTTTTAGTTCTCAAAGTCATGGTTGCTTTATATTGAATCTCCTATCATTTGCCCTGCAGACTCACAAAGTTTGGTCAGACTTGCAGGATCATCAAGCCAATTTTCAATCTTTCTCACCCTCTCCCCATCTCTCTCGCTCTACCTGCTTCTCCCCCCACCTTCTCCCTTCCACTGTCCCTCTGTCTTCTACTCCTATTATTTCTATTTCTCTAGTAAACTCTAACTTATGAAGATTTTAGTACTTGTCTCCATCTACAAGAACAGAGAAATCTTTTTGCTAGTAGGACAACAGACTTCTGAAGTGCCAGGAACCAGACAGAAGCACAGATTGTGAGAGGCAGGATGACGAGCCTTGCTGTAATACACATCAGAAATAAACAGCAACAAGAATAACTTGCCTCATATGGACATACAGTACTGTCCAGTTTATCCTGGTACCTCAGGAGGGAAATGCATAAGCAATCCATTAAATTCTTACTTGAACTCTATGTGAAATAGAAAAAAGTGAAAGATCTATTTGACAAGAACTTTAAAGCTTTGAAGAAAAAAATTGACGAGGATATCAGAAAATGGAAGGATCTCCTAAGCTCTTGGATTAGTAGGATCAACATAGTAAAAAATGGCAATTCTACCGAAGGCAATCTATAGATGCAATGCAATCCCCATCAAAACCCCAAGAAAATTCTTCACAGACCCTGAGAGAACAATAATCAACTTTATATGGAAAAACAAAAAATTCAGGAGAGCCAAAACAATCCTATACAATAAAGGAACTTCTGGAGGCATTACCATCCCTGACATCAAAACTCTATTACAGAGCTACAGTAATGAAAGCAGCTTGTTATTGGCATAAAAACAGAGACATTGACCAATGGAATAGAATTGAAGACCTGGATATTAATCCACAAACCTGTGACCACCTGATTTTTGACAAAGGAGATAAAGTTATACAATGGAAGAAAGAAAGCATCTTTAACAAATGGTGCTGGCATAACTAGATGTCAACCTGTAGAAGAATGAAAATAGATCCATATCTATCACCATGCACAAAACTCAAGTACAAATGGATTAAAGACCCCAATATATATCCGACCACACTGAACCTGATAGAAGAGAAAGTGGGAAGTAGCTTGCAATTCATGGGCACAGAAGACCACTTCCTACGTATAACCCCAGTAGCACAGACAATAAGAGCAACAATGAATAAATGGGACCTCCTGAAACTGAGAAGCTTCTGCAAAGCAACAGACACAGTCATTAAGACAAAAAGGCATCCTACTGAATGGGAAAAGATCTTCACTAGCCCCACATCAGACAAAGATCTGATCTCCAAAATATATGAAGAACTCAAGAAACTAGACATTAAAATTCTAAATAACTAAATTAAAAAATGGGATACTCAACTGAACAGATAATTCTCAACAGAAGAATTTCAAATGGCCAAAAGATACTTAAGGACATGTTCAACTTGCTTAGCAAATGCAAATCAAGACAACTTTTCGATACCATCTTACACCTGTCAGAATGGCTAAAATCAAAAACACCAATGATAGCCAATGCTGGAAAGGATGTGGAGTAAGGGGAACACTCATCCATTGCTGGTGGGAATGCAAACTTGTGCAACTACTTTGGAAATCAGTGTGGCAGTTTCTCAGAAAATTGGGAGTCAACCCACTTCAGGATTCAGGAATACCACCCTTGGGAATATACCCAAAAGATGCCCAATCATACTACAAAAGCATTTGTTCAACTATGTGCATAGCAGCATTATTTGTAATAGCCAGAACCTGGAAACAACCTAGATGCCCCTCAATGGAAGAACGGATAAAGAAAGTGTGGCACATCTACACATTAAAGTACTACTTAGTGGTAAAAAAAACAATGACATCTTGAATTTTGCATGCAAATGGATGGAAGTAGAAAACACTAACTTGAGTGAGATAACCCAGACCCAAAAATATGAATATGGTATATACTTACTCATTAGTGGATTCTAGGCATAAGCCCACAGTGCTGGACCTCACAGGGGTCTCAAGTGCTGTTGGTTGTGCCAAGCTCCCTTTGTTCCCACACTCCAGGGTCAGCCTGTAACTCCTATCACAGCTACCGAGAAGTTGTTCTTGGTTACCTCACGTTTAGTTCCCTGTTTTGAGATGATGGAGATCTCTTTCCTGAAATAGGTGGAGCTTTTATTTATTACTATTATTTTTGGGGGTGGGTGTTGCAGCCAACACAATGGCTAGCCATTATTCAAGAGAATTTTTCAATCACATTCTAAAAAGTAAACACAGAGGCTCAGTGGGCCAGCTGGTGGGGCACCAGTGTATGAGTTCCACAGTTTGGGTGTCAACAGGTCTCGCCTTTGTACAGTCAAATTCCAGCCCTATATCCCGTTCTTTATTGTTAAGTTTAAATCCTGTTTAATGAGAACCTGCTGCAGCTGATGCAATAAGCCCATCAAAGAGAACTAATAAATCCAGGTTTATTCTGAGCACAGCATTCCTGGGTGGACCCAGGGGAAGTTGAAGAGACCACAAGAGGAAACCACACTGTGGAGGCTTTCAATACCCTGGGGATGAAGCCTCTGATGGCAGGCTTTCTGGGGGCGGAGTCTGGACTGAGGCAACTCCTGGCAAGTAGACTTTGGGGGCTTCCCCCAAACATCCCAGACTCTGGGGACAAGGGTGCAGGTTCATGTCTGACTGCTTCCTGCTGGCATGGGACGATGTGGGGAGGGGGAGAGTTGGGAGTCATTGGATTCACACTCAGCGGGAGATTGGGTGGTGGGGCATCAGTTTAAGGGCCATTCCGGAGACCTTTGGCATCTGTTTCTTGAGAGAGCTGAGAAGGCCGGTTGCTAGGAGCAAAAACAGACTATTATCATCAGTCCTATGAATGGGGCTAGCCTTGGGAAGGGTGATTAACTGCCAGAAAGAACAGGACAGGAAAGTGCCCTGGTTGTAGGGGAGAGGCAAAATTGTACAGAATGAGCAGGGCATGAGAGTAGATATGCCTTTTAGAACCAAATTCCAGTTGCTGGGTAGGTGCCCATTTGAGTCTGAGAGCAGGTACCAATGGTGAAGTCCCAGGAGACCGTGCAGGCCCTGGCATATCTGAAGAATCCTCTGCAGTGTGTCCTTGGTTTTGACAGCATGCATGACCTGTAAAATATGCTCAAAAATTGATGGGGTAAAAAATAGGCCCTGGAGACTTAGTTTTCACCAGACCAGATTTCTTGATACAGCAGCAAAACTTCTCCCGGGAACCTGCAGGTATGTTAAAAAAAAAAAAAAAAAAAAAAAAAAAAAAAAAACTTGAAGCAGATTTACAACTTGACATCAAAGCAAAAGGCTATGGCATTAGATTAAAATGTTTTAGAAGACAAAGGAAATTTTAAACCTTCTGAACCTCTGAAGTTACATCTGAAACCTAGAGGCACACCTGTCTGCATTTTTAGCAGGAACCTTAAGTAATGAACTAATGAGCTACCAGTATCTCAGGCCATCAAATGCCATCAGAGAGATCTGGAAGGAATAAGTAAATGAAAGGAAGTTGAGACTGCTTTTTTTCAGCTACCTAGGCAATCCCATGTCTCCACTGTCTTTGGAGCAGTCCTCGCCTTTAGCTGCTAAGCCAGGAGGTCTGACACTCATTAGTAGGAATGCCACCTCCAGAAGTCATGGGGCAGGTGACAACCAGGCCCTTAAAGCTTGCTCCACCAGAATCCCCACTGAACAAATAACCTTAACACCATCTCACTGGGGACAAGCTGGTGGAACTTTCCAAGAAGCTCTCTTTACTTGGTTTCAATTGAGATGTGACAAGCTGGTTCAAGTTCCTGCTATGTATCCTTTGCTATGACGACAAAAACCTGTAGGTTCAATGAAAGCCTTTCTCCTCTAAGTTACTTTATGTCAGGATATTTTATCTGAGGAAAAGAAGTGAAACTAGGACTAATGACAGCTCCATAGTGTAAAGGTTAATCCTGAGTGACATGTCTGGATTTAGAACCACCTAGGAGTCACATCGTTGGGCTCTTTGATGGCATTGTTGCCAGAAAAAGATAAATGCGCTGTCTAAGGGGAGGTCAATGAGTCAGAACCAAGCAGTTCTGTCATAATTATGATTACAGGATGTTATGTTTCAAACCCAGGACAAATGGCTGAGGTGTCTATTTAAGACATCAAAGCAGACCAGCATCCCTCAGTCCCCACCTGTTACAGGGTATGGCTCTCATACCCCACCCTAGACCCAGAGCTCTCCAGCCCAGGAACTCGGCTGCCCTTCTGCCAGAGACTCTTCCCTATACAATCCAGATATTTTGGTTACACAACTCCTGGCTGCTGCACCTGACTCCCATCTTCTCCTTTATCTCCCTTCCTCCTCTCCCTGAATGGCCCAGCTCAGTCTGATTGTGTTCTCTCTGGATTTTTCCAGATGTCCCTATCTGGACCAACACTGTCCCTTTTATCTATAATAAACTTCCTCCTCCGCCATACCAAGGAGCAATCATGTCCTTTCTTTTCCTTTGTATTTACTTTTTTATTTTTCATTCATAGGCAAGCACATCTTTTGCTCACTTATACACATCCACTCTTCAAATACAACTGCTAAATACATCAAGGAGAGAATTGTTCAAAGCCTTGAATCACTTGGTCATGCATGACATGTTCTGTGAAGCTCAGCGGGAGAAAATCTGAACTGTGTACAGAAGCAGAGAGCACAGCCCTGCAGCAAAATCCTAGCCATCTCAGAATCTCTAAAAGGTGATTCTCCATTTCAGAACATCCCTAGAACAGAGGAACACACAGCAGCCACGTGACCAAGCCACATAAAGTTTTCTTTGGTCCATTGTTTCTTAATTCTTAAATCACCCCAATCTAGCCCTAGATGTTGATATGTCCTCTGCATTGCCAAGGTACCCTGCTCAGGTGTCTGATCACGTCACCCGACAACAGTAATTCTTATCTCCTAATTACTGCAGGGCTGCCAGGCCCAATTCAGAGCAATTTGTTCCCTGGGAATTCCCCTGCTTTATTTTCAGTAAGAGGCAGGTAAACATTCTTCCCAAAGTGCTCAGTGGAGTGCTCCCCGCATCATCTAGACTGTGAAAGATGTTCCCATATTTCCATTCCCCCCATCACACACATCGTGAGTGCACAGTTGGCTTACAGTTAGTGCTAGTTAGCTTATACCTGTTCAACTTTGAAGGAAGAGACTGACTCAAACTTAGCCCCTGTGTCTGACCTTCTCCCGACTGTAAAAATGCCCTTGGCTCAGCTTGAAAGAAGTGTCCGTTAAAGAATCAATGCCCACGTTGCAGTAGATACCTCCCCAAGAGTCTTTTGGAACTTTGGAGATGTCGCACTCGTGCCTTAAAATGAGTGAGATGCTTTAAGAGAAGTGATCCTTTTTCTCACCCGACAGAAAATAAACCCCATCTTCTAAGAACGTTTTGCCTTAGCCTGACTCCAGGGAAACCAGGGTTACTAGCAGGCCAGCCAAAGCTGCCGCCGCCCGCCCCCCCCCCCCACGCCACATCAAAGGGGATGTGAGAAGTGTTGGTGGACCAGTTGAAACAGGAAGCTAGCAATAAGGCTTTTGAGGATGAAGGCGGAGGATCTAGAGGGAAGGGAGGCTGGAGACTCCCAGGAGCCCACCAGGTCAGGGGTCCCCAAAGAAGCTGGTAGGATAAAGGGACCAGGAGTCCCAGAAGATGGAGATGTGGTGAGGGCCCCTGAGGAGGAAAGATAGGCAGAGGGGTGAAGTCGCCCCAGATGTAGAAATGTTCGTGTTGAAGGTCCCCGAGGGAGCTAGAAGGGTGGAAAAGCCTGGAGTCTCCAGGGATGTGAGCATGGAGAGCCTTTCCGAGGAGGACCAGGTGGAAATCTGGAGGAGTGAGGACGGTGGAAGAAGGATGGAGATGCTGAGCGTCCAGGAGGCAGAAACTGGGGAGCAATCTGGGCTATCCAGAGAGATCGGTGAATTGGTGGTCCCTAAGGGCAAGGTGCCAGAAAGCCCAAAATGGAAACCGAGGAATCGCCAGCATCAACTGGGGGACCAAGTGTGTGTGGGGGGGGAGGATCAAGAAAGCTATTCAGGCCAACCTAGCCAGGACCGGGAGGAGTATTTAGAGCCCTACATGGAAGGGACCATACGGCGGCGCTATAGCTCATGGATAGTGAAGCAAAAGGGCATCCCTAACAGTCTGGGACCTCCACAAGAGTCAGGGCAAGTACCCCCTGGAGAGGAAGCCCAGACTGTGGATCCATATCAAATCTTTATCTTAAACCCGCTTGTCCCTGGAACCCCGTTCGTCACTGGCTCCTCGATAATACCTGGCTCCCCGGGTGTCCCTAGTACCTACAGTGGCTCTGGCTTCCCGGGTGTCCCTGGGTCTGGACTCACAGTTTTTTTTTTCGCACTTGGAAGAGAAAGAGCTCCATTTGATATATTTATTTTATTTTATTTTTTTTTCGAGACAGGGTTTCTCTGTGGCTTTGGAGCCTGTCCTGGAACTAGCTCTGTAGACCAGGCTGGTCTCGAACTCACAGAGATCCACCTGCCTTTGCCTCCCGAGTGCTGGGATTAAAGGCGTGCGCCACCATCGCCCGGCTAGAGCTCCATTTGAATACAGGAGCCAGAGACAAAAACAGGTGCTTCAGCTTCTGCCCCAAGTCATCCCTCAGCCTCTCTCAGTGGTTTGCCACCCTGCGTCTCTCTCAATGAGCTGGCAAAGATGGGCGACCCCGACCTGCTGGAGGAGGAGGAGGAGGAGGAGGAAGGTAGGACCGCAGGCTGGCTCTGAGCAGGCGCGTGAACTTTCTCCGCGAGCGGTCGGCGAGCGGTTTCTAGGGGACATTGGCAGATGTGGGTCCCTGCCCTGGGTAACGGAAAGTTCGCAGCGTAATGAGCCCCATGCTGTACTGTGCCTGTCAGGCGGAGGATGACATTCTGTGTCCAGCAATGTTTCCCTGATCCACCTGTGCGTCCGGGATATGCAGCCTGTGACTCTCAGAATATCTGGGCATCTGTCTAGGACCCCTCTAACCTCGAGTGATTGATGTGTTATGATGTACTGGGCCAGGGGATCCCAGTCCTGGAAGGTGGGTTTTCCAGGATAGTGTGCACAGATGGCGACCCTCCTGTAAGGAGCTGCCCCGGATGTCTGCTGTCAGTTCTTTGCAGATCTTCAAATATATTTTGAGACGATAATTATAGGATGGTATACCCTAATGTCTAAGAGCTCTTGGGAACACTGCAGTGTGTGTACTTGTGTGTGTGTGTGTGTGTGTGTGTGAGAGAGAGAGAGAGAGAGAGAGAGAGAGAGAGAGAGAGAGAGAGAGAGCTTTAACTGAAGTCTTTCTTCCGTTGAGAACACTATCAATTTTTATGAAGGTTTACACTGATCTATATTATGTCGATTTAGTTTGTTTATTTAACACATATTTCCTAAACATATATTTTTCCTGCTGAAACCAGCAAACCTCAATTCTCTTAGTAATTCTGGGGATTTTGTCTATTTGTTTCTTTGTTGTCTTCTTTTTTTCTGGAATTTTAGAGATAAAAGATGTTCTGGTGTTGGAAGAAGGGAGGGTAAGATTTCTTATTCTATAGCCCAGGCAGACTTCAAACTCATGGCAGGACTCCATGAGTGCTGAGATTAGAGGCAGGAGCCCCTGGTTCCATTAAAATAATATTTACAAAAATGGTTAGAAGACACAGGTGATTATTTGCTCTTAACGAGACCAAGAATATTGTTATTGTCTCCCCCACACCCGTTATTTTACTTTTTGAAACAGCCCCACTGTGTAGACTAGGCTAGCTTCAAACACACAGCTATCTGCCTGCCTCTGCCTCCCAAGTGCTGGGATTCAAGGCTTGGGCCACCATCATTCTACACTTCTCTCTTCCCTTTTATAAATGGCTATTTAGGACTTGAGATATGGCTCTGAGGTTAATACTGCTCTTGCAGAGGTCCTGAGTTCAATTTCCAGCATCTACATGGTGGTTCACAACCACCTGTAGTGAGATCTGGTGCCATCTTCTGGCCTGCAGGGACACATGCAGGCAGAACACTGTATATACATAATACATGAATAAATAAATAATTTTTAAAAATTGATTTTTATTGAGACATAATCTTCATTCCATGAGTTAAGTGTACAGTTAATGGCTCCTGTGTATTTAGAGATTTTGTGACCATTGCTGTAGAGTCATTTTACATCATCATCATTTCACCTGATAGCTCTCTATGTAGCCATTCCCCATTCCAGTGCCTCGTGTCTCTGTAGATTTCCTTATCTCAGATATTTCAGGTGAGTAGAACCATGAAGTCTGGGCTCTGCTAAAACTGTCTTCCATCTCTTGGTATGTTTCTGAGGTTCAGTCACATAGTACACCATTCCTTTTATCTGGCAAGTGGTATTCCATTGTGGAGGAATGCCATACCCATTCCTTCATCAAATCCTGGGCATAAAGTTAATTTCCCTCTTTATGCTACAGTGAACATACAGTAATGAACATTCATTTCTAAGTTATTGTTCAAACATTATTTCTCATTTTTCTTGCATCTATCTCAGAAGGTCCATGGAACATGCAGTCACTCTGTATTGACTAACTTAAGCCATGGCCACAGTTTTCTAAGGGTCTATATAGTTTTTTTTTTAATCCCACCAGTGGCTTCTATTTCTTTTTTGAATGAAAAAACATGAAACAAAAAATATATACGATGTGATAGTTTCTGGATAATAAAGAAAAATATTACATTGCAGTCACATGGAGATAAACTATTTCATTTTTCAGTCATGTGCAGGTCCATGTGATTTAGTCTTAGGGTAAGCCTACTTACTAGAAGCTGTGGGGTTAGCAACCCTTTGTCAGGAGAACAAATGTAGCTTCTGTCTCTCCAAGGAGTTTCAGAACATTCCTGAGGCTCATCTCTTTTCATGACAAATGGTATTTTGGGATATCATTCCTTGTGTAATCTGTAGTAGTAGGAGCGGCGGGGCTATGTCCCCAGCACCCCAGCCGCCTGGCTAGCTTATGCCCCAAAATAATTACATGGACACTGTATTCTTTTAAACACTGCTTGGCCCATTAACTCTAGCCCTTACAGGCTAATTCTCATATCCCGATCAACCCATCTCTAACAATCTATG
>NC_022023.1:33306848-33310703 GCF_000317375.1 Microtus ochrogaster | reverse complement strand
TCTGTGCTGGTTTTCCTCTGTAGTGTATAAATGCTGACTCTCCTCAGTGGTTAGTACCACCCTTCACAACTCTGCTTTCTTGCCTACATACAGCAAGTCTCCAGGGCTGAAGGGATCTCAAAGTGCTCACGTAGAATTGGCTCTCAATTTGACCTCCTCAGGACCCTTGGTTTTTAGCATTTAAAATATATTTATTTTTAAGTGTGGTTTAAATTTTGTTTATTTTATTTTATATGTATGAGAGTTTTACCTGTGTGTATGTGTACTACATGGATACATGATGCCCTCAGAAATGGGAAGAGGGCATTATATCCCCTGGGACTGGAGTTACAGATGGTTGTGAACAGCCATGTGAGTGCTGGAAAGGGAAACTGATCCTCTCTACAAGAACAATATGTGTTCTAAACTGCTGAGTCATCTCCCAACCTCTTACTTTTATTTTATTTATGTGTCTCACATCAAGGGAGGATTCAATTAGTTTACTTTATAAGTCAAATTCTCTCAGTTTTGCAGTGGTTGCTATTAATCTCTCCCATAAATTACTACAAGCTCTTTGCCAGAGATCATTGTCTTCCACAATTCATTAATTTCATCATTAATAAAAGGTACTATAATTTCTTCTGGGTCTATTCCTGCTAATTTATGAAGTCTCAATTTTCCTTTTATAATTAAGTCAGAGACCCTTTTCCACATAAATTTTTTATTTTTTTACTCAGTTTTATATGGTAAAAGATCCATTCTATGATAATATTTTTCTTCTGCCTTAAAATTCCTTTAGGGGAATGTCTGGAAGGTAGTATGACCAGAATGTAGTTAAGATTCAGTTCAATATGATCCACATGTGCCTCATGCAATTTCTCTTCAATCAATGTCAATTTTGTTTAGCTTCAGCTGATAATTCTCTGAGGTTAATTAAGTCTTTGTCACCATCTAAGGTTTTTTTTTTTTAAATTAATCGGTTGGTCAGGTTTTATCCCAATAGTAGGCCAAAGATTGGAAATAGCTTTTTTGCAATCATTGAAAGTCAGTAAGAGTCTACAACTGGTCTCTCCTTATTTGGACTCTTGAGTTCTAAATTTTTGTAGATACATTTTATAACCTAAATAATTAATAGAATCTCCTTTTAGTATTTTTTTCAGGAGCAATTTGGAATCATCAATAAGGAAACTTTTTCTTTATTTCTTCAAACATTTGTTATAAAGAATCCACATTTGAATAAGATAGCAAAATTTTGCCCATGTAATGGTAAGTTATAGATTCAGGAAATTGCTTAGGTACCATTTCCAATGGATGTCTTAAAAAAATATTGGCACAAAGTGGGGCTCTTTAACATTTCCTCTGGGAAAATCTTCTATTGATATTACTTAGAAGACTGAGAATTATTATAAATAAGCACTGTGAAGGCAAATTGTTCTCATTTTCTTGTAAAGGTATATATAGTAAAGAAACAATTCTTTAAATCAATAATAATAAGAGGCCATCCTGTTGGGTGGGGGACACTTGTTGGTTCCTGGCTGCTCAGTCCCAAAATAGTCACACAGAGACTATATTATTTTTTTTTTGAGCCAGGGTTTCTCTGTGGTTTTGGAGCCTGTCCTGGAACTAGCTCTTGTAGACCAGGCTGGTCTCGAACTCACAGAGATCCGCCTGCCTCTGCCTCCCAGGTGCTGGGATTAAGGTGTGCACCACCACTGCCCGGTGAAACTATATTATTTAAAACACTGCTTGGCCCATTAGCTCTAGCTTCTTATTGGCTAACTCTTACATCTTAATTTAACTCATCTCCATTAATCTGTGTATCACCACATGAATGTGGCTTACCCGGTAAAGTTCCAGCATCTGTTTCCAGCAGGGATACATGACTTCTCTCTGATTCTGCCTCCTTTCTCCCAGCATTCAGTTTAGTTTTCCCCTCCTAGCTTTTTTCTACCCTATCAGGCCAAGCCAGTTTCCTTATTAATCAATGGTATTCACAGCATACAGAGGGAAATCCCACATTACCATCCTTTAGGCAATAGAGAAGGTAAAGAAATGGCAGACTGTTGAGAGTCCATTAGTGGAATCACCTTATTAACAGCTCTTAAATCTGTTACCATTTTCCATTTTCCAGATTTACTTTTACAACATTACAGAAGAATTTTAGAAATTGGTTGATTCTTCAATATGCTGAACATCTAAATGCTCCTGTACCTGCTGTTCTAAAGTCTGCAGTTTTTCTTTTGATAAAGATCATTGCTTAGCCCATTTAGGTTTCTTAGTTAACCATTTGTAAGTTAGGGCCATTGGTACCTTTGAGAGTTCTTCAGTTGTTGTTCTGTGTTTTTTGTACAGCCTGAATGGTCAGTGTCTATTTTTTTTGTAATACCTTATAATCTTCTTCCCAGAAACATGAATTGCTTTATGGTCTATTTCTGAGACTGCAGGAATGTTTATCTGAGTATTCCATTGTTATAACAACCCCATAGATTCACTGCTGTATTAGCCACATACAACTTTAGTCATCTTCTCTGTCCTTTTGGCACTATGCTTTCAATCCATCTGATGCTCTATTTGAGATAGGGTTACAATTCCTAAGAATTCAATATCTGCCTTCTGAAGAGGCCAATTCAAATGCCAATATTCTGGAGTAATAATAGTCATATCTGCACCGGTGTCTAATAATCCATTTTAATGTTTTTATTCATACTCTCAGCCTTGGTTTTTTATCATCTGTAGAAATCCACCAAAATATACATTCTCTATTTTCTGTTGGAGTTTCCCATGTAGAAGATTTGAAGAAATATTCAGAACTAAAGGCAGTAAGTGCTTATCTAGAAGAAGAAGGGAAGAAAGACAAATATTCTAAGACAGAACTGATTGAGATTCTACTGAGAATGCCTCATTTACCAATTAACACTTATATCCTAAATGTTTTGGACTTAACAGTGGCAACTTCTTTCCCCTCCCACCTTCTCCTCTTTCTTCCTCTCTTTCCCTCCTTCTCCCACTTCTCTTTCTATGTGAATGACATCTATTTCATACACTTTGCTTCAGATATTAAGTGTGATCCCTGAATGTAGTGTTTAATAGAGGGTTTATCCCTGAATGTAGTGCAGTGGTTCTCAACCTTCTTAATACTACAATTCTTTAATATAGTCCCTCATGTTGTGTGATCCCCATACAAAAGTGATTACATTGCAGCTATACAACTGTAATTTTGCTACTGTTATGAACTGTAATGTAAATAAATATCTGAAATGCAGGATATCTGATATATGACTCCCAAGTGGTCAGAAACTATAGGTTAAGAACCACTGATCTGCATATGCATAAACACACACACACAAACGAACACATGTGCTTTCCACTAAGGGTATAGAAAGATGAGGCACTTTGTTTACAAAGCTGTTTTACCTTGATGCTGCCTGTCACACTGGGCCTGGCTGTCTTGCAGGATAGCCACTGTTTAACCCATGGTACCTTGTTCATGAATAGGTGACATTATTTTATTCTGTAACTGCATTCATGTTTATTACTGCTTCTCTGCAATTACCCTTAAAGTTGTGTTTAAAGCCCTTCTCACAATCATATTCTATCAGTGACTCTTCTGATATCCTCCAACTTTGATGTTATTTTCTAACTGCTATTTCTTATCAGCTTTTACTGAACCAATAAATGTGTATAATACAACAAAATCTGTAACTTACTTTCCTTTGTAGTGGACCTTCAGATGAGGGTCTATGCAGTAACTGTGTAAGAAGCATAAGAATATCTAACAGCATGCATATAATGTAATTTAATATATATTAGTAAAGTTAAATAATTAGCTAAAGAAAATCCTGAACTCAAACTCATTAAAAGCTATTATAGAATACA
>NC_022023.1:33285222-33306748 GCF_000317375.1 Microtus ochrogaster | reverse complement strand
TATATATATATATATATATATATATATATATATATATATATATATATATCACATCACTGTGAAGCAATCTAGTGCTGAGTGAACCAGTCACACTGAAGTATATTTTAGATGATATTGAGTATATTTGTAATAGCCATAGACCTGAAGTACGTTTCAAACAAAATTTAGAGTCCCAACTGTGAGGCCAAAGTGTGACTTTGTTATTTCTCCAATATTGCAGGAGATGGAGCCACACATGCCTCGGTGCCATCGCATCCCATGGTACTTTGTGTCAGGGACCACAGTGATCTTCGGGGTAAACACCATTTTTGAAACTTTGACCATTTCTTTAGGACACATTTTTTTATGAACCACAGTATCTCCTTAACACTGTCTGCATCAACTCTTGTATGATTCCTGCAATGTCCCATTCTTGCTATATTGTCTACACCTCTTATACCTACATGACAGAATTTGCACAAATTTTTTCCCAAGGTTTACTTCTTTGGTTCTGTCCTTTAGTTTTATTTTTGATTGACAAATAACTCTTATGTTTCATCACTTGCGTGTACATATTTAATAATTGCAATGTGATGTTTCAATAAAGATTATTTTGTGTGTTTTTGAGAAAGGGTCACACCACATGGCCTTGGCTGGTCTGGAACTAATAACTCACAGAGATCCAACACCTTCTTCTTCCTGTAGTGTTGTGATTAAAAGCATGAACCATAAATTCCGGGGCACTTCTTTTTTATTGATTTTTGTTGAACTCTACATTTTTATCTGCTCCCCTTCCTTCCTTTTCCCCTCCCCTTCCCCTTCACCCCTCTCCCAAGATCCCCACGCTTCCATTTTACTCAGGAGAGCTTGTCTTTTTCTACTTCCCGTGTAGATTAGATCCATGTATGTCTCTCTTAGGGTCCTCATTGTTGTCTAGGTTCTCTGGAATTGTGATTTGTGGACTGGTTTTCTTTGCTTTATGTTTAAAAATCATTTATGAGTGAGTACATGTGATAATTGTCTTTCTAGGTCTGGGTTACCTCACTCAAAATGATGTTTTCTAGCTCCATCCATTTGCCTGCAAAATTCAAGATGTCGTTATTCTTTCTGCTGTGTAGTACTCCATTGGGTAAATGTACCACATTTCCTTATCCATTCTTCGGTCAAAGGGCATTTAGGTTGATTCCAAGTTCTGGTTATGACAAACAAAGGTGCTATGAACATATTTGAGTACATGTCCTTGTGGAATGATTGAGCATCCTTTGGATATATACCCAAAAGTGGTATTTCTGGGTCTTAAAGAAGGTTGTTTCCTAATTTTCTGAGAAATCATCATACTGATATCCAAAGGGGCTGTACCAGCTTGCACTCCCACCAGCAATGCAGAAGTATTCCTATTACCCCACAAGATCTCTAACATAAGTTGTCATCAGTGTTTTTTATCTTGGCCATTCTTATAGGTGTAAGATGGAATCTCAGAGTTGTTTTGATTTGCATTTCTCTGATGACTAAGGATGTTGAACATTTCCTTAAGTGTCTTTCAGACAGAGGTCTCATCTCCAAAATGTACAAAGAACTCAAGAAATTGGTCATCAAAATAACAAATAATCCAATAAAAAAATGGAGTACCGATCTAAACAGAGAGCTCTCAATAGAGGAATATAAAATCCCTGTGGCACTTCTAAGTGAATATTTCTGTTGTTGAGTAAAGCTATAAAGATTTGACTGAGAATCAATAGAGTAGATCCCTAGTAGAATATTCTACATACTACACATTATACTTGAATAATTTAAAATTAACATAAAATGTGTGTATTCTTTGAGAATCTCATGCGTGCATACACTGTACTTAAATTCTATGCAGTCTACTCTGCCCTAACTCCTCCTCCATCCACTGCTCTCCATCTCCCCCGCCACTTCCCACTTCCTGGTCTTTCTTTCACTTTTCTTTGGCTGTGGTCCACTGAGGTCAGTTTATTGCGTGTTCTCATGCATGTGTGGTCATCCACTAAAGGGTGGTCAACCTACCAGGGGCCTCAGCTTTCAAGAAAACTTATACTTCCTCTCCCAGAAGCCATCAGCTATCAATAGCTACTCATCCATTGGTGGGGGTTCATCACCAACCCCAAAACACTCACCATGCACTTCATGCTGGAAGGTTGAGTGCCTCAATCTTGTGTGCAACACTCCCATCATCTTCAGAAGACACTGTTTCTCCCTCACACAGTTGCTGAAATCTGGGGTTTATTGTCTTTCTTATCTCTCTTTGGAGATGGTGCCTGTGCTTTTGAGCTGCTACGTATATTTGTTACTATGACTAAAAGTTGAACCTTTGCTTTTTGTTTTATAATTCTTGCATTATGTTGTGTAGTCATAGAAATGCTAAAGAACTTAGGTCATTTGATGAGGGAAGATTTGCTCCCTCATACAAAAGCATAAAAATCATGAATGTATTGTATATAACACACACATACACACACACACACCACACACATACATACATACTAACTAAAATACTAGCTGATATTACACAACAAAGGAATATTTCTGCCAAGGAAAAGAGAAAGGATAAAAGTGGTCTCAGTTTGTATTGGGAATTGTCACTGTGTAAGAAGCAGTCTGAAGTCTGATTGGTTTTATTTCCTATTTAATACATAAAGTTGAAAATACATAAATGGCAATAAATAGTGTTTTCTGGGTTGGAAGTCACAACACAGAAAAACTATCCATTATCCCTATACTGACACATGCACATAGTTTATTTCAGTGGAAACATCAGCATTGTTGGCTGTATAGTTGAGAAGATTCTAAATATTAGCTGGGAGGTCAAGAAACTAGAAAATTAAAATAGAGAAATTGCTCCACTTAATTTTAAAACTAACTATAAGACTTTATTAATGACAAGAATATGGAATTGGAAACAAGCTGGTTCTATAGGTAATGGGGAAATGAAGATGTCAAAATCTGTGATCTGTGCAAACATGACAGGATTATTTTGCCCTGGTTGCAAAAGTATTTTTTAAAACACCTGTTAGCTTTCATGTTAGGAAATGTTGAAAAAAATCAAACATCCATACCAAAATATAAAAATTGGGACAAACCTCAGTTATTCAAAAATAGTTCCAAATAGATCATAAGTACAAAAACTGATTTCAATGGAGCAGAAGTAGAGGCAGCCAGCCAGTAGACCTTTGAAAAGCTGCCCACGTCACCCCTCTCTGTGGGCCCTCCCTTCGTTTTTTAGGTTTATCTTTTACTCTTTGTGTTTCAACTTGGATGTGTGCTACATGTAAATAATTATTCTTTTCAGTCCACAAAGGCTGCAGCTGTCTGAATGATAATGTAATTTATCTGTTGATCCATTTGCTTGTATGAACTCCACCTCTTTGGGGTCTTATTTTTCATTTGCCTAATTAATAAGCATGAAGGGTCAGCTCTCCGTCTGGGTGTGATTCCTTTGCAGGGATGCGTGCGCTTCTTCCTGTTGTTTGATGCCTCTCCCACCTGACCGCTTCTCTTTGTTCATTTGCACTAATGCTTCACAAGCTTTAGCTCTCAACTCTCCTTTGCTTTTTTCCTTTTTGAGAATACGTGTAGCAAATATTTTGTCCTACCATAGTCTTATATTTTTGTTTTTTCAATAATCTCATGAGGTTGCTCAAACTTTGATTTAGTTGAGGCATCTCCATGTTTCCATTTGCAGAGCTGTATTCTTGAAGTCACCACGAGGTGGAGCAAGGCCACCACCTCTACATTGTGACAACCAAACCTCCCTGCAAAATCACTCTGACTGGAAGGCACTGTTTTAAATGTTTAAAAAGGCAGAGTCTGAAAGTCAGGTTGAGCATCCTGGTATTATTTGGTCTCCTATCTTTGGTAGTTTCTGGCTTGTTTTCTTTTCAGAAGCCTTTAAATGTATTTGTTTTTTCTTCCACTCCCAGAATTTAGCAGGTGAAGCGGTGACACTCTCTGTTTCATAACCTCAGTGACTGTTTTATTTCATTCATTTAGTTTTATTCATGCTATTCTCTTGAATGTGGTCTTGCACATTCTCACTTCAGTTTTTATTCCAAATGTTTTTACACCAATGATGAATCTGCCTCTATCTTGTTGGATGCTTTGCCCACACTGAGCCATTTTGATTTTATGGCTGATTACCTCTTAGAAGTAGACTTCAGAATGTATTTGGTACCAAGTGCTATTGTGTTTGACATTAAATATGCCAGAATGTCTATTGTGTTGGTTAATTTGCTAGTTAAACAACAAACTTTTACCTCGGTTGAATCCTACACTACCATAATCACCTTGTATGGTTTGGACCTTGGCCGGAGGTTTGTAGTACTGTTGATTGACTCAGATAAGCCTCTGCTCTTCTTTCATGTCTCTTCTCTGTTATGTCCGATGTCTCACTTCTGCAAGTGTTTTCTGAGCTTTGCAGTGGTGTGGAGATTGGCCATTGCCCCGGCCCTGCCCACCTTCTTCACATGCTCTGTCACCTGGACTGCCTCTGAGTGAGTGCTCTTCTTGTCAGCAGGGAGAGGCAGAGACACTTGCCTTTTCCTCACCTCCCTGTGTGGCAAAAGCAAATACTATATCTTCATTTGGACTTCATCTCCTATTGTGCTAACTTAAGAAACTCAGCCTCTCTGACCATTTCCAGACTTGACATACTGGCTCTCTTACTTCTTTCTTCAACTGTCAACTTCTATCATTTCTGACAGCTTGGTTTTTAATTAGTGGAGACGCCAAAGAGCCAGAACCAACTCTGAGAAGCTATACAGTCGCTGAAGGGCAAGGTCATGACCTTCAGGCTTGTGGACATCTTGGGCTGTTCTATGAGTACTTGGAAACAGGTAATTTCCAATCGTGGTTCTCAGGCAGCAATAACACTGATAAAATGAATAGTTTTATCTCTTGCAATTTCCTTCTGTCTTATGTATCATAGATGTTTAAATTACTGAATAAAAAGATAGATGAATGGATGGATAGATAATGGATAGATGGCAGGTGGATGGATGATGATAGATACATGAATAGTGGCAGATGAATTGATGGGTGGAACGTTGAGTTGTATATATGTAGATGAATGGTCAGTATTTAGATGGATGTGTGTGAGTATAGATTAATCGATGACAGATGTACACACATGCATATTGAGGGAGGAAAGATGGATGGATGTATTGATTGTGGAGAGATGTATAGACAGCAGGTAAATATATATACAGATGACAGGAACATGATATATGGATAGCAGATGGATGGGAGAAGATTCATGGCTATCTATGGAAGATAGGTGAATGGATAGATAAATGGTGATTGGATAGATAAATGATAGATAGATAGATAGATAGATAGATAGATAGATAGATAGATAGATAGATAGATAGATAGATAGATAGATAGATAGATGGGTAGATAGAGAAAATGATTCAGTTTTCCGTGGTCCCAGTGATTGAACAGAGATGAAACACTGAGGTGAGATCTTAGAGAACCAGTGCTCAGGCTGTTTGTGTGGTCTACCAAGGGCATTTCTGCTTACCAATATCCCCTGCTTTGGTGGAAGTATAAAGGGCACTTTATGTACTTATTATTAAAAACCCTGGTGCAGCAAAAGAGATGATCTGAAAACTGTTAAGTGATTAATATTTGTTATTCATTAGATATGCTATATATTTTTATTTTAAGATCTATCAGTGTGACAGAAAATATTATGCTTCAAGATAAACCAAAGTCACCTTAGTATACTTTATATTGTATCGCTTTAGTTGGGTAATATTGTGTACATTGTTGTATAAAATGATGGGAATTCTTTTTTCATGAAGCTCGGTATGCAATAGGTAGTTATTGTTTTATAGGGTGATGAAAAACTGTATTTTATCACCATGGAAGTTCTGAATGAATATATATATATATATGGGGAGGTTAGCACTGACAGAGATGCAAAATATCATTTATATCAAAATTAGTTTCGGTGTCTTAAGAATCAACCAAGGCTTAGTTTATACTGAAAACTCTCACACATTCTTCTCGTCATGAGATATTTGTGCTGTGAACTCACTCGCTGACTGTATTTGCTTTTGGTTTTGAAGATACTGAAATTAAATAGGTTAGTTTTCTAGGTAAAAATCTAAGACCAGGGAGCTGGAGAGATGGCTCAGTGGTTAAGAGCATTGGTTCTTCTTCCAGAGGACCTGAGTTCAATTCCCAGCAACCACATGGTGGCTCACAACCATCTGTAATGAGATCTGGCGCCTTCTTCTGGTGTGCAGGTGTATGTGCAGGCAGAACACTATATTCATAATAAATAAATAAGTCTTAAAAAATCTGAGACCAACACCTTGAAACCTATGCTATTATTCCCTCAGAGTAATTATAGGTTCCTTAAGAAGAGAGAGGAATGGACTAGTGCAATCAGATACTGCTCATTTATTTCTCAACTTCTCAGACCTCAATAATCAAGTGGAAATTATATTAATTATAACAATATTATAATAACACAGAAATGATATTAATTACAACAATATTACAATCACACAGAAATGATATGAACCATAACACTGGTTGACCAATGGCTCAAGCACATTTTTTAGCTATTTCTTACATCTTAAATTAACCCATTGATAATAATCTGTGTATTGCCATGAGGCTGTGGCCTAGTGGTAAGTTTCTGGTATCCTTCTCCTTTAGCAGCTATATGACATCTCTTTGACTCTGCATATTCTTTCTTTATATCTCTGTTCAGATTTCCCACCTCACTATATTCTGCCCTGCCACAGTCCAAAGTAGCTTTTCCATTACCCAGTGGCACTAAAACATATTCACAGCATACAAAGGGAAATTCTACATCATCTCCCCTTCTTTGTTAAAATAAAAAGGAAGGTTTTAACTTTATCATAGTAAAATTATCTTCTTTAGTAAAGGTCAATAGTCATCTTTCTGTGGGTCCTGCATGTCTAGTTCATACAACATACTATCAGGAAGCCTAGACAAGAGCAGTTTCTTGCCCAAATGGCTAGCCTTGTCGTATCAAAGGCAAATTCCATAATTAATTTCTTCAGTGAACATAATCTCTCTGAGGTAATTGGTATTGCCAGAAGCAGATGCGTCTCACTGTTGAGAAAAGTCTCAAAACATTTTAAACGTCATATTCTGTAGGACATTGAAAGGTTTGAAGAACATGTATCTATCTGAAATAAATCTGTATACATTTAGAAAACCTAACTAATATGACTACAGTTTGACTATTATAGATGATTATCTATTAATCCATAATTCTTAATTATGCATTACATTTTTAAATGAGCTGTATAAACACATTACCTTAAACCTTAAACAAGAGTAGAAATATACATATAACAAAATTGACCTAAAATTTGTATTAATAAACCAAAGTCTGAACCAATATAAAGTATTCATTTCTATATCTTATCTCTCTCCACCTCACTTTTTGTTAGAAATAGATTGACTGTGATGATTTAGCCATTTATAACCAACCCCTTTTATATGAAAACAACCATTTATAAACAACCATTTTTGGAATTTGGGTGTAGTTTTCTTCAAACTGCTTCCTGTTGATTGTTGGATGAAGTATTCTTAGGGTTCATAGAGACCTTTTGGGGTTCTTGTTCCATCAAACTACATTAGCCTTGAAGAAATCCACAGGTTCTCATCTTTTGTGGAAACAAAAGCCAAACCTCTTTTCCAAAGCAACATATCCTTAGACTCAAATTTTGAAGTGAAGATATCTTCAAAATATATACGTTGATTTAGTTTAGCAGCCAGTACAATAAAATGTCTCTCTGTACTTAGCTCATTCACAGTGAAGAAAAAAACTTTAACGAAAACACAATAATAAACATAATCCAGATTATCTGTGTATTTTACATTTTTATGTGTCTTTTTTACTCTAATTATTTTATTATTTATTTTGTGTTGTAATAGGAGCGGCGGGGCTGCATCCCCAGCACCCCGCTGCCTGCAAGGCTAGCTTTACCTGAAATAATTACACGGACACTGTATTCTTTTAAGCACTGCTTGGCCCATATCTATCTAGCCTCTTTTAGGCTGACTCTCGCACCTGGACTAGCCCATCTCTAATAATCTGCTGTAGCCCACAAGGTGGCTTACCACGGAGATTCTAGCCTACGTCCATCCTGGGTCGGAGCTTCATCGTGTGTGCCTCAGAGAGCAGAGCTCTCGCCTCTGCCCGCAAGAGTGGAGCATCGTGTCTCTCTGAGGCGTCTGCCCCTGAGAGGAGAGCTGTGGAGTCTGAGCTCACTTCCTCTTCCTCCCAGCGTTCTGTTCTGTTTACTCCTCCCACCTATCTTCTAACCAATGAGGACCAAGCAGTTTCTTTTTATTTAACCAATGACCTTCCTCCATCAATTTTGTTACCTTTACTCCTTTGCTCTTACTGTCTCTTTAAAGACTTTGATTTTTAAAAAAACTATTTATTACTTTTTATTACTGTCTATCAACTTTTCCCACTCTCTCCCAAGCCTACACACATTTTTAAAATATACTGTATCTCATTTAGAAGTCTCTTATGTCTGATTCTGTCCTATTGTGTATCTGTAATCATTTTCTGTCCAAGAGTGCTTTAAAAAATGGTAAGCATGCATGGCTAGGACAAACAATGAAAGAAGATCCTCCCTAAGTAGGTATGGGCTCCACATGGGAGTCGCAATTGAGTGTCTGGGCATTGACCACAGTGGTAATCCTAGCCGCTCTAAATTCACTTTTCTGAGCTTAATAAGAAGCTGTTTTTAAGCCGTATTGTGGTGGCGCATGCCTTTAATCCCAGCACTTGGGAGGCAGAGACAGGCTGATCTCTGTGAGTTCATCAAGGCCATCCTGGTTTACAAGAACCAGTTCCAGAGAGGCTCCAAAGCTACAGAGACACCCTGCCTAAAAAAAGAAAGAAAAAAAGAAACTCTTTTCTCTACTTTTCATACGTGAGATTAGAGGATGCTCTGAAGGAGGTACCTTAGATGAGATCATAATAGTTATAATATGATGAGGGGAAACAAAAAGTCACTAGCATAGTCAAGAATTTCCTGGTGAGAGTCCTAAGTGAAGGTTCATGTCTGAGAAGGAAGAGAAGGCTTTGGTGTTGATAATTGTGCTGGGACTCTGTTCTCAGCTGGCCTGAGGGTTCAGCTAGCCTCCTGGGTGAGAATTTCTTCTCCTCCCTGTGTCCCCAGGATTTTTGCTCTATCTTTCCTGCCCATGCTCAGCATTCTGAATCTCACTGTTTAGTAGCTATGCTTTCAGTATGTGTCCCACCTCCACTCTACAGCACAGCCTCTGCCCATCTGTTCACAGTTTTCTGGTGTAAAGGGAAAAACTGTTCCCTTAATTTCTAGACACTCCTCTGCTTCTCATAGAAACCCAAACTGATATGTTTGTTTTCAGTTCTACACTATACTCACTGTCCTCAGAAGGCCTGACTGCCTTCGTTCTTGAAAACTCTCTAAGAATCTAAAATAGAGTGGCCATTATTCTTTAAGTTTCATCTTCACACTAAATCATAAAGTACATGGTTGAGTGTGAGCTATGCTACCTAAAGGAAACTAGGACTGTTTTAGAGATGTTTCCTTAGGTTCTTAGGACGGGGCACAGATAAATGCAGGCATTTTAATAGCCATGTTCTGTTCCTCTAGTTGCTTATTTAAATATATATTATCTAATTCAATTGTACGTGTGAAAATTATAAGGTACACATACTCACACGTGCACAGGCATATGCATATATATGTGTCTGTAGGATTCAACTTTGTGCTTCCTGTGTCCAACACAGTTTATCAGAGCTCAGGGGGACCGTTGAGGACTCCTTGATGACTTCTTGATGATCCTAACAGTATCTCTGTTCTTCCTTTGGCACATCATGCTTCTGTTCAAATTTTTATAGGTATGGATGATACCAGATGTTCCAAAGGATGTTGCAGAGAAAATCAAATGAGAAAAGTTAGTGACTGTCAAAATTATTCATGACTTGGAACTCAACAAGTTGAAAGAAAACTTGGATTTTGAATATAGTAACATCATTAGGGATGACACAGAGGAAGACAACAGATCCCTGGGGAGAAAACCCTTTATCTAATCCACACACGAGGTGAGAAGCTCTTGAGTAAGATATTTAAAAACAATGTTTTTATTGTATTGTGTTACATAAGGCTATCTGAATGCAGGGATATGTTATATGTTGAACACATTCTGCCTTCCCAATCTTGTAAAATACGTTTTATTTCCTTACACTTTATGAATTAATAAAAATATGCAGTTTGTGAAGAAAATATTAACCCTAAATATTTGAGCAAAAACAAAAACAAAATACAAGGCAAAGGACCCAGGTAGAACCAGTTACTGTGAGAAAAACATGGAGGAAAACAAGTCCACTGTGTGGTGGTTTTTCATGAAAGGAACTGGTGATTCCCAAGAAGAAAAGCAGTGGGTGAAAGAAAACAAAGTTTAGCAGAGCTTTCAGCAGACTTAGGTTTGAAAGAAAAATTTAAGTATAGGGTTTTCCAAGGTTCACACGTCCTCATGAAATCTCTGAGCTGTCTCTGAGGACATGAGGTGTAAAAACACACAGAGGTCGAAAACAAGCGGATAGAAAAGTTACAAGAAATAGTAAAATAAGCAAAATCAATCCCTGTTTATATCATACAAAGACAGCTAGGAGGCAAGATGCAAAAAATTGAGGTTTTGATAATTATAAGAATGTATAACTCTTTCAAATATGTATGCAGCTAATAGTAACAGGCCGGAAGTCTATAAAAGAAATACTTACAGAGCTAAAGTTGTGGGATTAGTGAACCTACCGTTGTGTTGGGAGCTGTTAACCTGATCTCAATGAGAGACTGTCAGCATGGGGAGTGAGAGGCAATAAAGATGCCTCCGTCCTTGTTCAAGCAATGCCATCCGTCCTCTTGACAGCTGACTTCCCATCTGATAGTGGTAGAACAGACATTCCTTCCCAGTGTTTGTAGATTATTGTTCAAAAGGAAATGCATCCTGGACCCCAGAGCAGACAAAATTAGCCTCAAATGACTGGTGGATCCAGAATATTTGCCTCACTGTAGTGAACTAAACTCAACTCATTAAGAGGAAGAAAACAGAGACTCGGAAATGCTTGGAAACAAAACAGGCAGCACAGTACTCGGTGACACACAGATGAGAGGAAACCGCAGCGCATTAGAGATTACCCGGAACTGATGGGGTGGGAAACAACTGAGCTCAGTCTTCACAGAGAGAAACACATTACACCTGTAATCCTCATATTATTATAACGGAAAGGAAGCTGTGGAGACAAATTAGGCTGTGTTTGGACATGTATCGGTGGGAATTGGCTAAACAAATCCAAAGAATGAGGAAAGCTTAAGAGGAACCAGTGAGCTAAAGAAAACTTCTGAAAAGCAATAACACAAAGGCTGATTATTTGAAATAATTAAAACTGTGAGAGAAGGAGAGAAATAGCAAGCTGCCCAGATCAGGAGAAGGGTGGCTGGATAAACTGAAAGCAGAACAGAACGATATATTGACTTCTGATATTTTTGGTTGTGAGCCAGCCTGTAACAGCTGAGCCATCTCTCCAGCCCTACACTGACTTCTTTAAAACTAGAAAAGTCTGTTCAACAATTAACTGCCTGAGAATGTGGAAATACATAGTACAGGTGAAGATGATATTCCTTAAGGAGAATACTCATCCAGATTAAATATGGAAGTCCTATAAATCAGAATTTTAAAAAATATTTATTTATTTATTATGTATACAATATTCTGTCTGTGTGTATATCTGCAGGCAAGAAGAGGGCACCAGACCACATTACAGATGGTTGTGAGCCACCATGTGGTTTCTGGGAATTGAACTCAGGACCTGTAAACCGCTTTTGGGTGGGCTACTCAGTCTAGGGGTTGTAACCCACCCTGCAGTTCAGTTATTCCAGGGTCCCGGAGAGGCACTATCTGTAAGATATGGGCTGAGAGAGAGGAAGAAGGCCATGCTAAGTTTGTCAGAGCCTCCGTTTATTAGAGATGGGGTACAGCTTATATAGGGTAAGGAGTTGGGGGTGGGCACAGGGGCCTGGGCTCTTGTCACGTGGTTCACGTTGGTCACGTGGTTCACGTTGGTCACGTAGCCAGGAGGTTACCTTCGGTCAGGTCACTGTAGGCCAGGAAGTCACGAGTTGACACACCTAGTTCTCTAGATAGTTTGGAATGTGGGGTGGGTTCCACTAACAGATAGCTCTCCATTAACAGCCAATTTGGGTGTGGGGTAGGCTCTGTCAATAGAGCGATTCCTAACACAATTAGGGGTGTGGGGTTCTCTGCACACTCCCCAGAGTGATGGTTCCTGCAATGATTTTAGGAGGAAATTGGCTCCTGAGAAGGACCTTTGGAAGAGCAGGCAATGCTCTTAACAACTGAGCCATCTCTCCAGCCCCTATAAATCAGATTTTAAAAGATAATCAACTTAAGTATAAAAGTAAGCAAAAAACACGACACTATAAAAGTAGCCGGAAAAGCAAGGAAAGGCTGCCCACATCACGAGAAGGAAGATGTGTTCAGACCACCACCCAGACTCAGGATGAGGAGCGCTGAGAGACAGGTCTAGTTTGTCTCTGCTGCTAAGATGAAATACTCTAAAGAGAAACAAATTTGGCTACAATGCTCTTATTTTGGCTACAGTTCTAGAGAGATAGTGTCCATTGTGACAAGATAGTATGACATAGCTGTGTAAGACGAAAAAATTACTTATTTGTAATTTTGGACATAGCTGGTGTGAGTCCTTCTCGGCCTGTCTCCATCTCCTCTGTAGCAGCATTATCATTCACAAAATAGAGGGAGAAAAGCCAGGAAACCTTCAGCAAAGATGAGGTAAGAGCCCAGAGAATGAGACTGGGGTTGAAGTGGCCTTTCTGGTAGGAAGATGGATGGTGGGGATTGTTTCTGTGCGCAGATGACTTCCTATAGGAACTAGAACAAAAATAGACAAAATCCTGATTTTGAGGGAGTTCTGTTACGTGCCTACCTAGGACAACTGCTTTGCCGAGGGAGGCAGAATCCAAGAGTAGAAAAAGCATTCTATTCAAGAGGTCAGAGACCAAAACAGAAACATCGTTACCTCAGACCCAACCAACCATATGACATTGGTGAATTTGTGGGGTATTGTGGTTTGAAGACTGACTAGGAGCAGGAAGGGGTAAGAGCACTCATTGGAGATAGAAGTGGTTCTGGACTAACAGTGAAATGCAGTCTGAGGGATAAACAGAAACCATGTGCCACGTCAAAGATCTAACAGGGTTTAATTCCTAAAATGTTCTCCTGTCCCAGGTCCGGGGAGAGCCAAGAGGCTGCAGTTTCCCAACAGCAGGGGGCCACGCAGTGGCGAATTCCCAACAGCAGGCGAGCATGTGTAAACAGACCCATAGACACAGAAAATAGCCATAAACATTTATTAAAGGAAAAGAGGAGAGAGAGAGAGAGAGAGAAAGAGAGAGAGAGAGAGAGAGAGAGAGAGAGAGAGAGAGAGAGAGAGAGGTGTGCACACCAGAAGGAGAGAACAGGAAAGAAAGGATGACTACGGAAGGTCAGGGGTAGCAGGAGTGAGCGTGGAAAGGGGCGGGGACTGAAAGAATAACACAGGGAAGCTGTAATTTGTGTGAAGCCATGTCTTTTTTTTTTTTCTTAATCAGAGGGAACACACAGAAATTTCTCACAGGAGCAATAAATAGCAGGTAGGCCTGATGAACCTTCCTTAACCTTCCTGATTCAAATGACTGAGACCAGCACATTTTCCTGCCTCTGTCTCTTTTTGTACTCCCTTTATATTTCAAAACATCATATTATGCATGATCAATATATGTAATTTTTATTTCTTAAATAAAAATAAGAAGAGGAAAACCTAATAGGCTTACCTAAGGGTGATAAAGAAAGCAATTTTAAAAGCCTGAAAATCTTTATATCTGATGATAGCTTTTCATGGATACTTAAATTTTTAGTCTTGTGAATGGCTTTTATTTTTAATTTACATGGCTATTTATTTTATGTGTATGAGTGTTTTGTTTGGATGTTTGTCTGTACTCCAAGTGTATGCAGTGCCCATGGAGGCCAGAAAAAGGCCCTCTGCCAACCCACTTGATTAAACTTCTGAACACATTCATAAAAGCAATTGCTTTGCATTATTAAAATTTGAATCAAGGCTGCAAGTAGGCGTGCTGTCATTTGGGCATATTGTTTTCAACTCTGTGTATTTGAAGACTGTCAAATAAAAATTGCTTAAGAAGGTTTTTAATTATCCCTCCTATTCAACATATTTATTTATAGACAGAGCAAAAAAAAAAAAAACAATAGAAGAGCCAGGCAATGGTGCACCCATCTTTAATCAGCACTTGGGGGGCAGAGGCAGGGGAATCTCTGTGAGTTCAAGGCCAGCCTAGTCTAGAGAGCAAATTCCAAAACAGTTGGGGCTACACAGAGAAACTCTGTCTTGAAAAACAAAACAAAAATAAAGGAAAAAAAAAAACAGCATAACACTAGAAGAAAGTCTATCAAGTCCATAAATAGAAAAGAGAACTCGTGTTTGCACCTAAATCTACAAATTCACAGAAAGCACAGGTGTCTGAGGGTCATGTAAAACGAGACAAAATCACCAGTATTCAGACTGTAAGATCTCCACTGGGCTAACAACCAGTTTTCTTTTGCAAATGAACTGGCTGCAAAAAGAGATGAAGGAGAATCCTCCAGTTAGAGCAGCTGAGGAGACAACACTCACCTGTGCCTTCTCTGTGGACTCTGATTTCACCCATCCATGAAAATCAAATCAACAGATAACCAGAGCAGGCTGGGAGCCAGCAAACCCGCACTCTGAATCACGGACCATGTCTGACGTTTTCCCCCAAATATAATAGTTTTATTAACTATTTGCAGATTTCATACATCATATCCCTATCACACTCACTTCCCATTCCTCCCAGGTCTACCCTCCTACCTTTAGCCCTCTCAAAAAACAGACTCACAGACCAAAAAATTAAAAAATAAAAAAGTCTAATTTGTGTTGCCCATTTTACGTGTGGCATTACTTGGATTTTGAGACTACATTTATTTCAGAGGTACAATCTGACAAGGCATGGTGCCCGAGATCTCCTTTATGTAATTCTGCATGGGAAAGGGAAGGTTACCTCATATGGGGCTTTAATAAAACACAATTTCCTGGTGTTCACCTGTTGAGTAATCTCCTACTATAAAGTTGACCATAATAATACTAAAATTCTCCTATGTTTAGAAATACAATCTCTGAACTATGGATAGAAAGTTCATATTGGGCAAATACATAAAATGACAACTATATTTATTTTAAATGTTTTGAAAAATAATGGAATTCTCTCTAAATCAGTGTGGAAATAATGATTTTTTTGTTGGAAAAAAATAAATCTGTACAGTAGCCATAGTTACAGTATGTATTGGAAAACTTAAGTGTGCACCTGAGCTTCCAACTTAATTTTCCACTACAGAGAAAAACAAGTTTGTTGTTACAATTTTTCACTATCTTTGTCGCCATCTGCTGGCTGTGAAGGAGAAATAAAAACTGGTTTGCCTGACAAAATTGGGAGCATGGGGGCAGGGGGTAGAAGGCAGGGGAGAAGGGGAGGGTTGAGGAGAACTTGAGGAAATGGGACAATCGAGATGGAGGAAGGACAGATATGAGAGCAAGGAAAGAGATATCTTGATTGAGGGAGCCATTATGGGGTTAGCAAAAGAAACCTGGTTCTAGAAACATTTCCAGGAATCCACAAGGGTGACCCCAGCTAAGACCTAAGCAATAGAGGAGAGAGTGTCTGAACTGTCCTTGCCCTGTAGTCAAACTGATGAGTATCTTAAATATCACCGTAGAACCTTCATCTAACCTTCATGGAAACAGAGACAGAGACCCACATCGGAGCACTGGACTGAGCCTCCAAGCTCCAATTGAAGAATGGAAGGAGTGAGAGTATGAGCAAGGAAGTCAGGACCATGAGAGGGTCATCCATTGAGACAGTTTGCTTGAGCTAATGGGAGCTCACCAGTTCCAACTGGACTGAGAGTGAATGAGCATGGGATCAAACTAGTCCCTCTTAATGTGGTTGACAGTTGGGGCAGACTGAGGGGCCACTGACAGTGGCACTGGGACTTGTCTCTACTGCATGTACTGGCTTTTTGGGATCCTATTCGCTTTGGATGTATACCTTGCTCAACCTAGACGTAGTAGGGAGGGCCTTGGACTTTCCACAGGGCAGGGTGCCTTGCCCTCTCTTAGGATTGGAGGGGGGAAGGGTGGGAGGGTGTGTGGAGGGAGTGGGAGGAGGGGAGGGAGTAGGAATTTGGATTGGTATTATTTTAAGTAATACTTTTTTTAAAAGACAAAAATATTTTACAACTAAACCAGGAAACTAAGCAATCCCTTCACATGGATAAAATGTTCAGTCTTTATGAAACCCTCCTCATTCTTACTCTTACTGTAAACACTATGTCCAGTCTATAAATATAGAGAAATATGGCATGGGCAAAGAGGGTGTATGGTTCACAGCTTGGGAGTGTGTATGAGCTGCAGTCTTGCATAGCTTGACAAATGACCCTTGAAATTCTGATATCCTGAGGTAAAGGAAGCATGAGCATATAGTCCTTCTAACCATCTACTTACCTGCCTCTCTCTCCCTCCCTCCCTCCCTCCCTCCCTCCCTCCCTCCCCCCCCTCCCTGCTACCACTCCTGCCAGATTATTTCTTTGTTTGTTTGTTTTAAGGCAAGGTATTTCTACACATCCCTGGCCATCCTAGAACTTACTTTGTAGACCAAGCTAGCCTTGAACTCAGAGAGATCCTCCTGTCGCTGCTTCCTGAGTGCTGGTATCAAAGGCGTGCAGCACCACACCTGGCTGCAGCACATTCTTTGACTTTAACAACTGCATTGCCCAGGCCAGCCTCACTGCCTGTTGGGGTGTTTGACTGCAAACCCCTAGGCTTATGTCGTGTTCCCCATGGAAAGCCCGAACCTCCATCTGCTACCATCTTCATTCCTTCAGAGTTCATACCATGGAGCTTTACACATTATAAGTCTGGTTATACGCGGGAATTTGGGGCGAGTCAACAGATACCCTGTCTGACCATTTTGACCCAAGCTCATTAGTGTGCCAGGCTGGACGGAGAGCTGTGTAGTGACTTCCAGTTCCCTGCTAGATTCCCTACCTGCAGAGTCAGAAATAAGCCCCACTGGGAAGTCTCCAGAGACTGTTTAAACCAAGCTCAGAATGACTGCACTGAGAGACCATCAAGATCCATCACAACTGAAGATTTTCACAAGAAATGAAACTCTTTCCTCGCAACCAAGCCACAGATGAACTCTGGGTGAGTGGGGTGGGTATCAGGATGTCCCCATCTGTGCTGAGGCCTAGGGAAATGAGGGAGATCCAGGTGCAGTCAGTAGGACTTTCTGGTTTGTTCCCCTCGCCTTTTCTCTGTTCTCCTCAGCTGTAAGCACTGAGTTTCCCTCTCTCCATGCTTTGCTTTGCCAACCTTAAACCTAGCTGTGGTTAAGGTTTGGATGAACAAAGCCCCTCATTGTTCTCTGGAAGCACTATCTAGTAGCTGTGATGTGCTTGTGTCTTCATTTGGGAGATTAAGACATGAATGTATTTGATAAACAGCCTATTGAGATATAAATATGCACCACAGAACACACCCACTTAAAGCCTTTTCTTTTTTTAAAATATTTATTTATTTATTATGTATATAGTATTCTGTCTGCGTGTATGCCTGAAGGCCAGAAGAGGGCACCAGATCTCATTACAGATGGTTGTGAGCCACCATGTGGTTGCGCGGAATTGAACTCAGGACCTTTGAAAGAGCAGGCAATGCTCTTAACCACTGAGCCATCTCTCCAGCCCTTAAAGCCTTTTCTTAAATTTAAGTTTTTTTCACTGATTCTTTGGGAGTTTCACATCATGCACTCCAGTTCTGTCACCTCCTGGTTCCTCCATATCCTCACCCCTGCAGTGTCCCTCCATAAGAGAAAAGAAAACAAACAAACCCTCTTCGTTTCTCCTTTTTTCCTAAATATTTACTTATTTATATGTATACAATATTCTATCTGTGTGTATATCTGCAGACCAGAAGAGGGCACCAGACCCCATTACAGATGGTTGTGAGCCACCATGTGCTTGCGCGGAATTGAACTCAGGACCTTTGGAAGAGCAGGCAATACTCTTAACCTCTGAGCCATCTCTCCAGCCCTGTTTCTCCTTTTTTTCCCCCGCACTTCTCCAGCACCTCTTTATCCATCCTGGAGGCACTGGGGGCCTCGTGTGTCATATAGTATACCCTTTTGAGTCACTGATTTGCTTCAAGGCCTCTGGTTTCTGGGACACCATCCTCACTGAATCCTCACCAGAACTCCTCTGCGACATCCCTCGGCTGCCTGGAGTCTTAGAGATCCCGTGGGTATTGTTCCGTAGGACCAGTTCCTTCACAAGCTCCAGCAGATTGAGATGGGGTAGGTGTTAGGGTGGGCCTGGGTGGTATCTGAGCTGGTCAGTCCAGGCCACTAGGGTTACCTGCCTCCCGTGAGGGGACAGAGTCAGCTCCCCTATGCCATACCCTCAGGGTCAGTTCACCCTCCCCTGTGGTGAGGGGTAGGACAACCTCTCCCAAGTGCAGGGGCCAGCTCTTTTGCTTCAGTGGCCAGCAAGAGTCAAGAACAGTGTTTCCTGTGCCAGCAAAGGGTGGGGCCAGTTCAGCATGGCCCTCTGATTTTATCTCTCGTGCTTCCTAGAGCAACCTAAGGTGGGACATGTCTCAGATATGAATACAGACCACAGCTGCAGCTGGACCACAGACCTAGACATGGTCCTTGGCAACATCTTGTGCCTGGACCACATCCTGCCTCTGGGTGGAAGCACTGTCCTCTCAGGTCAGGATGGTTCTGGTGTCTAGATACCACCAAGGCCTCAGGTTGCAGCCCCAACCCTGGGCTTCTATGTGATCTTTCTTGGCAGCATGGGACCTCAGCACAGACCCAAGCCACTAGGACCATGGACCCAGACATGGTCCTCGGTAGTAGTGGCAGCAGGGTCAAAATGTCACCATTGTCCCAGACGGCAGTGCAGGTGACCTCAAACACAAACATGGTCCCAGACCTCAAGTGTCTGCATGATATACAATGGTAACAGGAGCTGGGACATCAGCACAGACTGGTTGCTGTAGGACCAAGGACCCTGACACGTCCCTCAGCAGCAGCTCTGGCCCAACGTCACCATGGCATTGAGTAGCAGTACAGGCCACTCAGATCTGCATGAATCATGGCCCTCAGACACCAATCTGGATTCAGGTGGCTGGGCTGACCTGGGCACCCTCATGGCCCTCTGTGACAACAAGATCCACAATCTATGCCATGGCTGCTATGAGGCCTCAGACCCAGACAGGGTGTTCAGCTGCAGTCTGGGCCAGGATGATGCAATGGCCCCAGGTGGCAGCTCAGACCACCCAGATCTGTATGGCTACTGTTGTAGGATAGGCCCCAGACTCCAACAAGGCCACAGGCTGTGACCCAGATCCCAGGCTTCCGCGTGAGCAACCTGGGTCACAGACTTCAATATAGTCCAGCTACAGGTGGATGGCGGACCCAGACATGGCCCCAAGCAGCAGTTGGACCCGGTCAACATCCTAGCTCCAGGAGTTAGCCCTGGCCGATCGGATCATGATGGCTCTGGTAGCAGCATGGCAGCAAGGCCACAGGTTTCAGCCCAGACGCCAGGTTTCATGTGGCCTTTGGTGGACATCAAAACACAGATCTTAGCTGCATGTGTGGTCCTCAGCAGCAGCCTGGATCTGGTTGTCACCATAACCCTGGGTGGGGGCAAAGGCCCCCCAGATTTGCACCGCCCCTATGGCAGCATGGCCCTCAGATCCCAACACAGCCCCAGGTGGTGGGCCAAGCTTCTGAAATCAGCACAGTCCTCGATGGCAAGAGGAACCATGGATATCAACACTGACCCTTGCTGCTGTAGGACCAGGGACTCAGACATGGCCCTTGGCAGTGACCCTGCCAGGATAGCATCAAGGCCCTGAGTGACAAGCAGATTTTCCCCAGCAGCCTATTCCTCATGACCTTCCCCATGGCCCCAAGAGGCAAGCAAGCCTCCAATATCAACCTCAACATCTTCATTTCTTTCTCCCTTTCTGCCTCTTTCTGTAGCACATGAACCATTTTACTTCTTCTTTCTCTCCAGTTTCTCCACCACATATTAAATGCTTATCAGAATGGAGCCTACCTGCCTGGCAATACAAAGCACAGGGCAGGCCCGTGGATGTCTTTCTGCTAGCCAAGACCTTGAGGACTGTGGCTGACTAGCCCCCACCTAAGGACAACTTCAAGGGGAGGGGTATGGATGTCTTTGCACCAGCTAGGGCCTTGATCCCTAAAGCCTTTTGAGTATTAGAAAGACATCTTGATTTAGAGACACGTGGATAAGTTTTTGCATGAGCACAATTTCCACGTCATTTCTTCTGAATGTACACCTGGAGGGGCAGTTGCTCCTTTTTTGAGGAGAGTTCTCACTATATAGCTAAGAATGATCTCAAAGCTGGGATCCTCCTGCCTCAGACTTTTGAATGCTACTACATCCCATGTAAGAAAATTGAGTGTCCGATGTAAGAAGCTATTTCTCAAATCTGTAGTCCTGGAGGAGATGTAAGTAATCAACACCTATGCCCCTCACAATGTCCCAACAAGAAACCCCAGTGTTGTTCTACCAAAGTTTATGCTACAAAATCCATGAGTTTTAAGTGCAAAATATGGGTGACCCTAAAGCAGCCACACTGGAAAGTCTTGAACTAGCTCCCCCGTGCCATCATAGATGAAGCCCCTTTCTGAGAGCCTTCTCCAATCTATATACTCAAACACCTCTCAGAGCCCCTAGACCAGTTCTGTTTAAACGGCAAGGACGAATGGCTAGACTCCCACTCAGGTAGGCGGTTCCAATGGGCTTCTCCACTCTTCTGTGAGGCAGTATCAACAATAACCCACAGGCAAGAGAAGACTGACTCTTTTAGCCCGACAGAGCTGATGTGATAAAGATGGTCATACGATGGTTGTTTTACTAGAGGAGAGTGCTATACAACTGTACAGTGGACCAATGTTTTCCATTGCACACGTGAGCTCATAGCAACTGTGATCTGCATAATGTTGAGCCTCCCTAAACCTGCATGTGGAAAAAGATCACAAAGTCCCACTCCAGTTGAGGAACTGTGGAAAATTGAGAGCTGCTGGGGGAGGGAGGGAGTTTTTTTTGTTTTGTTTTGTTTTATTTTTTTAATTTATTTATTTATTAAAGATTTCTGTCTCTTCCCCACCACCGCCTCCCATTTCCCTCCCCCTCCCCCAATCAGGTTCCCCTCCCTCATCAGCCCAAAGAGCAATCAGGGTTTCCTGCCCTGTGGGAAGTCCAAGGACCACCCACCTCCATCCAGGTCTAGTAAGGTGAGCATCCAAACTGCCTAGGCTCCCACAAAGCC
>NC_022023.1:33269687-33285047 GCF_000317375.1 Microtus ochrogaster | reverse complement strand
TTTTTTGAGGAGAGCCGCTGAGTGGCTACCCATATATCAGTTCATGGTCCTACATGCATGCATATAAAAACATAATAAAATGGTCCCAGTGGCTTAGAGACTGGGGGCTGGGGGGAGTTTGGAAGGGAAAGAATGCAAGGGATGAGGGAGGAATCGCAAGTTTTCACAGTGATTTCTTATGTCTTTACAGTCTGATAGCTTGCCTCATTCTTTTTGGGGTGTCTAAGCCTTTCAATAAGGCTTCAGATACACAATTTAAATGTTGCTGCTTTGGATATGGTATGCAAATATAATATATTATCATGTATATAAATATAATATTACATATTATAACATCATATATTAATATGATAAACACCATTTTAATAATTGCTCAAGAATAGAACTCACTAGCCGTTCTCTAGAAGTCACTTTCATAGTTGGAATTTCCATCACCAAGGTAAGTATTTATGAAGTCTGCTCTAGTAGGTGTGTGATATGGTTTACCATTCCGGGTTCTGGCAAACATTACCCAGTGAAGAGATAAGACAAAGAACGCCATCTAGGAAGGAAATAGGCACACCAGCAAGGGTGTGTAAGTAGTGAAGGTGGCTTCAGTCCCAGTTAGAAACATCTCCTCCGCAGCAGCAGCAGATCCTTATTGCAATTCTATGATAGACAATGTCCCCAGGGAGCAGGAGCTGTCAGGTAGAAAATTATGTCTACTTTACAGTTGCTGGAGATGGATTCCAGGCTGAAGGGAACTTGGCCAGAAGCACTATGCCCGAAGAACAGCATCTTCCCTTGACAGAATGTTCTTTCTTCGAACACAGAGGTCATCTTGCATTTTACAGAGTCACTGAGCTGAAGGGAGGAAGCAATAAGTTAACAGAAATACTTTTTAAAACTAAAGACAAATGGGGTCCCAGCTCCTAAGTCACAGGCCACCTGTCTGTGATGCCCCGCTTCTTGTCAGCGAGCTCATTTTATCTTTGGTGTTGTCTGCCTTGCCCTGTTTGTGTTGATAATGCGTTCACTCTTTTCTTTATCTGTCCCTTCAGGTCCCTATTGGTCAATCCTCTCTTGGTCATCTGATCCAGTAAAACTTCATCCAGCTGAAAACAGTCTTCCCCTTGTCTGGAAGAGGGTTTTTAACAAGGTATTTCTCCCGTCTCTTCCAGAACCAGTTGTGTAGAGTCATAAAGTAAATGAGAAAAGATGTGAAGTAATTCCCGAGCTCCATACAGCTGTGAACTTCCACAGAAAGCAGCAAAGGATTCCCAGCAGGTTTTAAATGTTAAATTTACTATCATTTCATATCCAATGTTTATGAAACTCTAGCCATATTCTCATATTTTATACAGCAATTTCTATGATCATGAAAGATTTAGAAAATCCTTCAAAACACAGAAAAACTGGTGTAAACATGCAAGGAAATGTGGGGTTTGTGTTGCTAGAAACCGGTCAGCAACGCTCTTGGCAGGGAAGTCCAATACTTAATCTTACTAAGTGGTGAAAAACTGCAGGTCACATCATAGCTGTGTACTTGAACCAGCATGGTTTTAAGATAGCTTAAAAACCATTTGGCACTTTTCCTAAAACTATATTCAATGATGTAAAGCCAGATATTTATTTTCTTGTATTACAGCGGTTATAGGCACACGATGCTTGAACTTATCCATAGCTTTAGCGTTGCCTCAATCCTGGTTGGTTTTTGCCAGCTGAACACAAGCCAGTATCATCTGAGAAGAGGAAACTTTAATTGCCAAAATGCCTCCATGATTTCTGGCTGGAGCCCATTCAGTTGGGCATTTTCTTGGTGATTGGTATGGGAGGGCCCAGCCCATTGTGGGCAATGCTATACCTAGGAAGGCCCTGGGTTGTGTAAGAAATCAAATGAGCATGCCAGAGAGCAAGCCAGTGAGCAGCGCTCCTTTGTGGCCTCTGCTTCAGTCCCTGTCTCCGGGATCCTGCTTTGAGTTCCTGCCCTGACTTACTTCAGTCAGAGTGTGGCCAGGGTGCTATCAGCTGAAATGGACCCTTTCCTCTACAAGCTTGTTTGGATGATGTTGTTACCACAGCAGCAGAAATCAACTAACACGTCTAGCAAGAATATAGTTCATCCTTTCTTTTCATTCAGCCATCATGAGTGTTAGTGTTCACCTTAATTTCTGATAGTTTTATGTTACATATTTCCACTTCGGGTGCCGAGGGTGGACTGGGGGAGACAGATAATATACTAGTTAGAGGCCTTCTCTGGAAGCTACATGCCTGAAGGTGTTTACGTAATGCCTACCAACTCATGAAACCCCTGGAAACATGAGAGAAAGACCCAAGGCTCAGCTCGGGGGAGGAAATGGCCACATCCACCACAACCTACAACAAAGATGAGCATCTCCCCAGCTGTCATCAGGAATCATTAAATCCAGGGACCTGTTTCCACTGTGCTATAGTTTGAGTACCGGCTTTCATGTCTAAAGTGCATGGTGAAAGGTAACGATCCTCATTATGAGTGATGGGGAGGAGCCAGGAGGATCTTACGAGGCTGTTTGGGCTCCACCCCCATGAATGAATTGATCAGTTAGTGCAATTAATGATCAGTAAATCCTAAGTACCTGCAGGCTGGATCTCTTCTGAGTTCTATTTCCTAGCCTGCTGTACCTTCTTCAACTCATTTATGACTTTGCTTATAAGAAGGCAACTTCTAAGTCTATCAGCTTTGGAACAGAATAAGCCCTGTTTCTATAAATGATCCTTTCTGTGATAGCATGTATGTAGAGAAAATGGTCTATAATGCACTGAAGTTTGCCTACTGCCAAATTCACTTCAGGAACGTCACCCTAGCTCTAGGTAACCAAGTGTCCATGCCTCTCTAAGATCATAGGATTTTTTAGGAACATGACCATTTCAGTGGTAAAACAAGAAACTCCAAGCAAACTGCTGAGTCACTATTCCTTCTTAACACAATCAAGGAAGCAATACCACTCCCCAATGCTTAGCACCATATTTCTGGGCTTTTAGCCACACATGGTGAAAATTGACACTCCATCTCCTTTTCCCTAACTAGTCTCACCCCTGTGCATTAAAATGGGCTTAGATGGGATTGCTCAAGGATGTGACCCTGACATCCATCTAAGCACTTCAGAAGGTAATGGATACTCAGATGTTTAATGATCATATTCTCAAAAGAAAGAGCATAAAGTGGCAACTGCCCTTGCCTCATTCTGTTCCATGCATTTTTCTGTGCAGTCTAGATCCCCGAGGAGCCCTCTTGCCCAGAACTTGGATATATGCCCATTTCAACCTAAGGTAGAGTCTACAACCATGGGTTCTGTTCTAACAATGCTTGTTCCTACAGAAAGCAAATCACAAGAGAAGTGAGTTGAGGGTGCTCCTGGAGGAGTCAACCAACAAGGCCAGTGGGAAGAACTTGTGAATCTGTTGTTTCCTTAGCAAACACTGAACCTTGCTTGCAGTGCACTTATGTAATTATTATTTGAAATTTTACTTGATTTGTGTCATTATCTGAGCAGAATATCTTTCCTTTCTCAAATGCATCTTTTGAGACATTCCATCTATCTGAAGAGGAGTCCCAAGTACCTTGGTTTGTGCCCCCCAAAGGACAACTTTCTGTCATGATACTTGTTTCCTCTACTTTCTGAACACTCCCATCAATGTCAAACCACACTCAGGTGGTCTGATGTGATGGATCTTGTTCTAGGAAGTTCTGCTTATACAGAGCATATGAGGCCCACATGACGCCATCCCTGTTTTCAACTCTATAAACATATTGGAAAGAATGAAAGAAAGGGAGAAGTTATAGCAGAAAAAGCTGTGACAGAGGAGCAGTGTTAGAATGAGCAACCCGTTTTACTCTAAGTGCACTGCTCCCCAGCCTGAGGTTTCAGCCTGTGTGGAGCAGAGTGTATGTTTGCCCTCCATACATACCTGTGCAGCAATCCTGTGCTAAACACTGATGTTTGGCCTGCCTCAGGGCTGGTATGTAGTCCCCAGCCACTACTTAGCCACTCGATTGGGAGGAGCTACCCCTGGCATCATCCAACTCTTCTTCCACAGTTACACAAAAGGAAAATAAGAAAAAATTGTGCCAACAAAAGTATCTTTAATAAAGTAAAGGAAACTGTTGAGTGGTTTTGTTTTTGTTGGTTTTTTTTTTTTTTTGCTACTATTGTTTTATCAGAGAACAAATCTAGCTAGTCTGATAGTATAGGCACAGATATACACTCGGATGGATTTAGTCAAATTTGTGGATTAAAATAGAAGCTGACCTATGTCTTACTTACCCTATATTTTGGTATTTGGCAGAGCTGTGTTCTGGATACTGACGAACATCCTAAGCCTTTCAGCTTTTCTTCCCAGTTTCTGAGGCTGATGGCAATAACCACCTTATCCAAGTTAACAATTGAGATGTCCAGATTCATTTGTTCCTCTACAAGTTTTCTGACACTATTACCTGTCTGTTTCTGTGTAAGGACTTTCTTGATGACACTGGGTCTAGCTGGACCATCTGGAAGGATCACGACATGTCCACATCCCATTCCACATCGGCATCACATCAACAGGAATATGGTAGAGATAGACAGGCCCAGGAACCGCCACCGGGTCTTCTCTAGTTGACTTAGCAAGGCAGAGCACAAAGCAAAGCAGAGAGGACCTGCAGACACGCTGATGAGCGGAACAGCGTCTACCTAGAACATCTCTTCAAAATCCCTAGAGCCTGTGATCACACAGCCCGTGACAAGCAGTCAATATTTGGAATGCTGTATGTGAGCCTCAATGCTGACCAACGAGGATGCCTGTATGTACAAGCTGTGACAATCTTTGTTGTGGCTTTTCTAACTCTGGAAAAGTAAAGCATGGCCTATCTTCAGGGTTTACCTAGTCAAAACAGTTTGTTTCATAATAAGTCTGAAAGACTGAGCCTATGACTTTGTGAACAATTTCTCCTTGGACCTTACTAAAATAACAAGGCAGAAGATTTTTGAAATTATTTTTATTTTATGTTCTGCATCAGGTACTTTTCCTGTATGTATGTATCTGTGCATCTCTGGTGTCCTCAGAGGGCAGAAGGGAGGTGGATTTCCTGTAACTGCAGTTGCAGAAGATTGTGAGCCACCTTGTAGGGCTGATGGCAGGTCCTCTGGAAGAGCAGCCTGTGATTTTGACTACTGAACCATCTCCCAATACAGCAGGTTTTAAAATGATACAAAAAGAGAGAGCTTTCAAGGTCACAGGTTCTAGAAATTGTTGACTTGATTTTGACAGGTTGGACACCAATGGACAAATGGGGAGTGACCTAGGTGGTGGAAAAGGACAAAATCTACTGCCCTTTAGCAATAGCGGTCTGATTTATGCATACATTGGAAAGAGTTTCAGTTGGCACTGTCAGGGCTACTGGCCCAAGCTGTCAATAGGACATATCGTCCCAGCCTTTTCTTGTTGTTTATTTGTTATTATGTGGTCTTTGACCTAACTTCTTGATACTAGAAATCCTGTTATAGTTTGAGTGATAGGAGGACAGCCATGGGCCAGCACACTCAGCTTCCATGCTGCATAAGGAGCACTTTGCTCTTCCCCAACCTATAAAATCTGGAAAATGGGCCTTGCATTTGTGGTAGGCAATAGAACATTTATCTCTAGGATGGATCTACAGACAGATGTGAATCTCAAAGCGAATAGTCATGCAGGTATCTGGACTGAGAGCCCTTGATGAAATATGGAATCAAAATTCAAAATCGTTATCGATTCTTTGGGAATCACCCTCTATCCGGCACACCTTCCAGTCCCTTCATATCTACTCTTCACCCCTGCAGTGTCAATCCCCAAAAGAAACGCCCACAAAATATTTAAAAACAATACAAAGAAAACAACCACCTCACTCCCCTGCCTCTCAAACACTGCTTCACTTGTCCTGGTGACCTTGGGACTTGCAATGTATCTCACACTACACCCTTTTGTTAAATCAGCCCTGCCCACAAATGTTTGTTATAATGAATCATTTGTCTGGACCAATCAAAGAACTCTTTTTTTTCTTTCATTACCACTAGAGTGCAGCAGCTGAAAAACATCCCCACCACTCTGGAGCCGTTGCTTTCTCTAGTTATGATTATAGAATGCTTACATTCTGGTTACACTGTCTGTTCTATAATAAAACTATGCATTTCAGCCTTTGGTTTGGGAAACATCACTGGAAGTATTCTAAAAGTGGGAAAGACCTCCACTTTCCGCTTTTGATGGTGTATTCATTCATTTAGTTTGTTTGCTTGAATCTTTAGAGAATTTCACACACGAGCAATATGTTTCCATCATTTATACCCTTCATTCTCTTCCTTTGAATTCCTTTTGTGTACCCCCAACTCACTTTCAATGTATGACCTCTTCTTCTTTTAACTACTGGTATATGTGGTGGGTGTACGTGGGGTGTGTGTGGATGTGTGGGTGTGTCTGTGTGTGTTGGTGTGTGTGAACTGCTGGCTTTAGTGTTGCTCATATGTACATATGGTTAGGGCTTGCCACTTGAGAATTATCTAACCTATTAAGGCTCACCATGGAGGGGATTTAGCAGCCATTGATTTCCTATAACTCTTCATCTAAAGGTGAGATCTGGAGTGATTTAGCCATCCACACTTGCACATCAATGGCATCCTTGTTGTTCAGATCTTAGTTGGACGGCCACATTGTTAAGATGTCATAAATGCAACATCCTTTGTCATATACAGAAGATGCTAGCTCACAAAAGACATCCACTAACTTTTAACATTCTCTGCCCTCTTTCCACAATGTCCCCTGAGATGGGGTGTAAGGGATGCATTGTAGTGGGTTTAGACACTCTGTAGTCAGTTGTACAACTAATGCAGAAAGCAGAGAGAAATTATAAGCTCTCTAGACATTGACTGGCAGGTGGGAGCTTTCAATGGTCTTGGATAACTTCTTTCAGGGAAGGTAGTACATGTCAGTGTATGATGACAAAAGGAAGAGACTCAATAACCCAGGACAGAAAAAGAATAAAATTATTACAGAATCCAGAGGGAGAGAAAGACACAACCAAATACCAACATGTCTTCTTCGTAGCTTGATAGTTTTATTCCCTATGAAACACTATAAGCACCAAGCACACACCTTTAATCCCAGCGCTCAGTAGACAGAGGCAGGTGGATTTCTGTGAGTTCAAATACAGAGTAGCCCGTCAAGCCTACATAGTGTGTCCTTACCTCACAAAAAAAAAGAAAGAAAAAAGAGAAAAAGAAGGAAGGAAGAAATGAAGGAAGATCAGAAAGATATATCATAAGCTGCAATGACCTCTGACTTAGCTTCATTAATAATGGGAATGTGTTTTTTTTTATATTTATAGAGTTTGTGCTTCTTTTTAACTCTTACTTTGCACAAGTCAATCCTTATGTGACCATAGCTTTTCCTCTAAGGAAATACATTTTAGGGTTTCAAAGAGACTGTTAATTTCCAACTCCTTCTGGAATTTGTCACCAGACTCTGCAGAAAATGGTGATGGAGGAGCTCCACCCAGAAAGCTCTGTCCTGGCATGAAACATAATTGCTCTTCTTATTATTTCTACTAGTGGTTTCTGTTTGTTTTAAGTCATGGGTTATTCCAGGCCCAGGGTCATAATACATTAATTTTTCTTTTGCGTATAGAAGGAATAATATGTCTAATTCTTTTTAATCATAAATACAGATTGGAGTCACACAAAGGTATTTTATATTTGAATATATGTATACATTTTTTACCATGAAAATATATATACCCAAGGCATTACACATATTTTTAAAGACATTTTACATTAAATGTATGTATTTGTGTCTGAGTGTAACATATTCAGGCTTATGTAGTTACCTAAAGAAGTCAGAACATGGTGTCAGATCTGCTGGAACTGGACTAATAGGTGATTGGTTGTGAGTTACTTAAAATAAGTTCTGGGAACTGAACTCTGTCTGGTCTTCTGGAAGAACAGCAAGAAGTCCACTGAGCCTTCTTCCCAACCCCGGGAATGTGTATTTATTTAACATTTTCTGCTTACATTTCTTTATTTAGGTAGGTGATAGAGAAATCAAAGGAAATTCTGTATTAGCCCACTAAACACAACAGCATGATTGTGCTTTGCACATGGAGCCCAAAATGAATTATTTCTTCTATTTCTATCACTCAAGAAATTGTATAATGATAATTTATTTTAAAAGACTCTGAGGATAATGCAGCAAAGTAAAATTAAATAAAGCTGAACTGAAAACTGTCCACTTAAAAACCCTTGATAAGAACAGAGTCAGCCTGAATCCTGGAGCTTACTTGGCCTAGACTGGAAAGCCCTCTGGGGTTATTATATTGAACATTTACTTAAGCATCCAGAGGCAAATTAAGCCATGCTGTCAGAAACTGAAGCATATTTCTCTCTTTGAGAATTTATACTTTATGCTTTTCTCACTGAACTCATGAGTTCACCATGATCAAGCCAAGGGCAGAGCTAAAGTAGAGCTGAACTTTGACAACAGACAAATTTTCCATTTGAGAAGCTTGGAGAACTGATAATGCTGACTTGTGATATCAACACCACTAGGAACAAATTATATATGACTTTCAATATGATTCGTGCATGTTACCTATAATACACACACACACACACACACACAAATGTTCCATTTGAGAGACTTGGAGAACTGATAATGCTGACTTGTGATATCAACACTTCTAGGAACAATTTATATATGACTTTCAATATGATTCATGCATGTTACCTATAATATATACACACATATATATCACTGCATACATACATGCATAAATAAATGTGTGTGCAGTGATCTGGGAGGAAACACAATTTACAAGGGCATCACCATTTAATCTGCTCTACAGTCAGTTTTAGCCATCCCTCCCCTGTGTAAGGTCAGCTGACATTTCTAAAAATCAGCACAGCAGAATTTCCTTTGTATTCAAATGAGAGATTCTCAAGCAGTCAATTAGTTATAGCAGAAAATTAGTAATCAGTGATGATTGCAAACACATTGGCCACAAAAGAGACTCTATTCTTGTAATTGCAAATTTAATTTTAACAGATAAAAACAGAGAAAAGGGTAAGAAAAGAAGAAAGAAAAAAGAAGCAGTAGTGTAAATTACATAATTAAAGGTTACAATTGTTTTTAATGTGTTAACATATCCTTCCACCAGAGGGCAACATTTGCAAGACATTTAAATAATCCTTCCAAGTATTTCCTCACATAAACAAATGTAAACCTGCCTGATTGCTGTGGGTAATCCCTTATGTAAATACCAAGGTATCCATGCATACAGTTATTTGAACAATCATATATGAAATGCCTATCTAATCACAGATAAGCAGTAAGTCTCTATAAGAAGATAGAATTTTCAAAAAGAAACCTGCCTTTAAGCATTTTTGCCACCTTCTCCTTATATTATTATTAACCTAACCTTAAATGTTGAAAGACCCTAATACTAGCAGCAAATAAATGATTTCTATCCAAAAAAAAACCCCAGAAGCTGTGTGATTTTGCAAATAGAATACATAATAGAGATAACTTACTGAAAACCTTTCTTTGTACCCACAAGGAAAGGAAAATTTATTCATGCAAAGTCATTGAGCATCTTATGACAGCAATAAAATCCGAACCAACCCCAAGGCAGCTGCTCTCAGCTGCCTCCTCCAGGCTGCTGGTGTTCAAAGTGTGATCCAGAGAGAGATGAGTCCTGGACACTTGGTAAGCTTGCCTCATCTAGGGCTCCACCTGACCTCCTGAATTATTTCTCTGTTTTAACAGGATCCCTGACCATGAGAGAGTACCCCAAATCATTCTGCTCCATTATCCTCATTACCAGGCACACAGTTTACTGTAATTTGTAGACCTCATTCTTCTCCTCTAGAAAATGGATATAAAAAAAAAATCTCTGTTCAGAGAATTGCCAGGGATGAATGAGATCACCTGAGTGTGAACCATTCATAAACTGTAATCTGTTATGCACATGAGTTATATGAATGAAACCATGTAGGGAAAGCTTCCTCAGAGGGAAAGCAGATGGTGGAAGAGAGGAGATGGTTAAATTTAGACAGAGCATTTATATACATGGAAAAGGAGAGTGTCCATAGATGTGAAGGCTTTTAAAAGTATCTGTACATTGTATTCCCAAGGATCACCATATATTTGCCTAAAGATGAATCTAATGAATTTACTAGGACCCAAGGAGTTCATGATCAGCATTTGGAATTTTGGACCATATAAATAAGGCTGAAGAAAATCTGTTGAGTTGCTAAAAAGGCATGCTATAGTGGGGCCAGCTACTCATGTGAGCAGAACCTGAGGACATCACTCAGTCTCTGGGAACTGAGCAGCAATTCTCGTAATTTTCTGTGCTCGGTACCTTCTCTTATTCATGGCTATGCTTTATCTCTCCCCTGATGGGAATCTTCTCCAAATATCACCAGCCCTCTTTGTACAATTCCCTGGCCATGGGGCTGTCTTCATTTTCTAGGTTTGAATTTCTTTTTACATATTAGGACAGACAAGGGTGTTTTGCCTCCTAAAATGTTTCCTGTACACCTTTTCAAAGAATTATTTTATCATGTCTAATCTTATCCGTAATTATTTCTAATGACATTTATGAGTATTTGCCACGTGACTTGTGAGATCTTTCAAGGGATGTTTCCAGGTCTGGTCCGATTCTCTAACAAACTTTTTTAGAATGAGTAAATCAATATTAGCTCTTATTTCAATTCAGAGTATTGCTGGGAAAAGGAAGAAAAACGAGGTAGTATTTCTCTATGGCAATGAACACAATTATTTACTCTAGAAGCAATGTCTTCATGACAGAGGACTATTTCTTGGACTATGTATGAATGATGCAGCCATGTTGGGTTTTGATGGATTCACCTCTAGTCACCTGGGATGGAACTTAAAAAGGGTGCATAGGGGAATCACTTTTGCATCATCATCCCAGCTTCACAAATATTTAATATCACTTCCATCTTCACATAAACTTCCACAATGAACATATCATGGATATTCCTAAATAAATGTATTTCAGTGAGTTCAGTCGCTAAATGTTTGTACAGCTGTATTATGAAAGATGACTGTGTAAAACAAGTCCTGAGGGCACAGAATTTTGTTTGTGAAGAGACAATTTGATAAGAGGTTTCTTCTTTATACCCAATCTCCTATGGAAATACATAGTGGTCACTGTGTGGCCTTCCAGGGAGACTTTTTTGAAGATGACTTCATAGTTTTTGAAAATATATAATATAATATATAATATATTCCTATGATGCATATGTACTAAAGTAATAAAAATACGCTACTGAAATCCTTTCCCAGCCATACTGCCTAGTTAAATATAATTTTGCCAGCACTGGATTTAACAATTACAAAGTGTTTTTCTCTTTGTGATTTTCGCCATCCCTATCTTTGGAAAATACATTTTCTACACATCCTTTGAAATAGTCAGAAAATGTTCTTATGATATTCTGCATGTACAGTTATACCTCTGGGATGCAACCTAATAGTCCCTATAGGAAACCCACTCTCCCTGTTGGTTCAAATAGCATCCGACGTTTGACCTTGAGGATGTCGCTCAAGGCCAGTCTGTTTCATAAACACTTGCCTGAACTGCATCTAAGAGGGCTATAACCCATGTGGATGACATTAATAATTCATATTAATTCAACACTATTTAATTGTTTTGCTTAATGAAATAAGCTCACTCGTGTTATACATATGCATCCTGGATGGAAAGATTGTGTGATTGTCTCTCAAAACAAACAAACAACAACAGCAAAAATAACTTCCCCCTTGGGAGAAGGTATCATAAAGGGGAAAAGATAAAATTTCAATAGAATGTAAGTATATTGAAATAAGATATTAAAACATTATCAATTATTATTTGCTGACAATTAGAAGTATAGGCATAAATTTTACCTGTATGGAGATAATTCAGCAGTGTGCTGTGTATTAGGTCATTTGAAACAGCTTAGGATTCCAAAGAGTTCATATCAAACTGCCTGTCGTTTACTTAACAGAGTGCTCTAAGGCTACAGCTGTCATTTTCCTTCTGTGTATCCTCCTTCTGTCTCCCACCTCTTCTTTGTCTCCCTCCATTTCTTTCTCTCTACATCCTTTGTTGTTCTTCTTAGGGGTTGAATCAAACACAAACAATATTATTATGCATCCCATAAACATATGCTGTATATCCAAGGGATACCAGGTGTTCCCAGGACACCACACACCTAAGGAGAAGCTTCTGCAGTGTTGCTTCCCCGCCATGCTGTCAGAGCTGGCATGGCCAAGCTGGCCAAACAGAGTAACTTGTCAGTGCTTAATAAAGCCCTCCTCCCTTGCAGAGCCAAATGCAGCCTTCCTCCTGAGAACTCTGCAGACGATGACATCTCCCCACTTGGTTTCCATAGCATCCATTCCTGAAGAGCCCTAGAAAGGCCCTTGGTTAGGGCTGTGCTCCCAGTTCCCCTAGGAAGTTGGCAAGCTGGCTAGCCAAAAGCAGCATTCTGGGATCCTGAACTTCCTCTGTCCGTGGTGCTGAAATGCTTAGCTGCTTCTGGGGCACGCTGAAGGGCGCGGTCAGCTTTTTTGGAAAGGCTCCCCTGAGGCTGCCTAAATCACAGCTGTGTGTCTGTTACTCACTCACGTTCGCAAAAAGCAGCTAACCTCAGTCTTAATTCGACTCTGCCACTCTGCCGCAGAGCACACTTACGCCGGCGCGATGGGAGGAGACCACGCTAAGGCAGGAAGCTAACAGCAGCATAGCTCACCTGAGGCCTGGGAAGCTCCCAAGGGTTCTGAGAGCTATGAGCTCTGATCAGCAAAGTCACCGTTTTAGACAGTAGGGGTTCTTTTGCCTTTCCCCTAACACAGGGTTCAGTAGCGTTTCTGTTCCCTCTGATTAAAAGCCAGCGGATTTATTGCAATAAGCCTTCAAAACCGGGAATTTGCATTGTTTTTCTGTGAGCTGACTTCCAGAACAAGCACTCCTCAACAGCACCCGCCCAAATACCACGGCACTGCGCGCGCCCTCGGCCACCGGATCCTCCCCTTCCAATGAGACTTTGTGACTCTGTGTACCAATTCTCCTATTAGGAAGTCCGTGGGCTGCATGCAGCTCTTCTGTTGTCCTTTCTTTCTTGCTCTCTCTCCTCTCTCCAACTCACAGCCTGGCTGGAAAGCTCACCTCTGTTTGCTGAGAAGAAAAAGCCCTACCTTAACCGAGCAAGACTATGCGCAGAACTCGCCTCTCATAGCCACCATAATTTAAATCTGGCAAGGTTGGACACCAGTCTTTACAAGAATGGAGTCGGTAAAACAAAGGATTTTGGCCCCGGGGAAAGAGGGGATAAAGAATTTTGCTGGAAAATCCCTCGGCCAGATCTACAGGTAAGAGAAAGAAGCCCATGCTCACCTGGGGCTCATTCACTATGACAGAGGCCATTTCTGTAAAGCTTGGTTATTTAACGAGATTGTAGCATGGTGGGAAAGTATTTTTCTTGCCCATTGCTGAATCAAGGCTACATTGAGAACCTGTTTATGAATGCAGGGATGTGGCATTAAATGCACCTGTCGTTGTGTGTGTGTGTGTGTGTGTGTGTGTGTGTGTGTGTGATTTTGTGTAATTACCTGGGGATTCTCATGTCTTCCAACCCAACTCTTAAGCCTCCTTTACAATCTTGAAATGTCCATTCAACACCTATTCAGAAAGCCTGCTGCTTTTGTTTATAAATTCCCCAAATTTAAATTTCCTTGACCCAGGCAAGTGAATAATAAAAGCCAAACCCCTTTAAAGAATAAATGTCAGAGACTAATGACAAAAAAAAAATCTAGATCTCTGCTACAAATAACATAGGGAGGAATCTCTCATGGGAAATTCTGCATTAAATGAAACAGGATCAAAATCTATCAATAGTTGATCAATGATGCTTCTCTCTTGATCCTAAAATGCCATATATACTTGTATATGCATTTTTATTTGTTTGCTACACATTTTTAGGAATCTGTCTCTTGTGTGGGAAATGTCACAAATATTTAAGAACAAACAGAACCGTAAACTGCAAAATTATTTTGAAAGTAATAGAAAAATGTTTAAATCCTATGCTTTTCATAATCATTCCACTAAGCATACTATAGTTGCTTTGATTCAGGTCCTGCTAGATGTGTTATATCTTATATGATATAATTTTTTTGTTAGTGCTATAAGCAAAATAAAGGAAACAGCAGAGAGAGTAGGAAAGTGGATTTTGAAAAGCATTCATTTTTACATGTGGAAAATGAAACCTTGGCTTCAGTGAGAGTTGTAACCCAGATGACCAATGTACATCTCTATTTTTTCAAGTGGCTTGGTTCGGGTGGGCTTCAGCAGGCACCATCACGCACCTCTGCGGCAGTAGATGCTGCAAGCACCCTGCAGTCTTGCAGCTGTTTGAGACCTCTGTGAGGTCGGAAATTCCGGGTGCAGAGTTCAACTTTGTAAATGTTGGTATACAAAGTGAAGGCGAAATAATCAAACCCATTAAATTTCTTCTTTGTATAAAGAAATGCCTTGTTTCTGGTACTTGGGTTGCATATCTGTGATAAACACCCATGTAGTCTATCCACAGACACATTAATTACCTATTCTGTAGTGGAATTTGATACAATTTGAAGAGAGCTTCAAGTTTCTTGGCAGCCATAGTCCAAGCTATACATGTCAGGAATTGATGTTAAAATTTTTACAGGCTTCACGTGTGTGTGTGTGTGTGTGTGTGTGTGTGTGTGTGTGTGTGTGTGATCAATGGTGCACCATTTAATGATGGGTTTAGGATTAAAAGTACCTACAAGAGGGATTGAGAAAAAGTTGGCCAATTGCAAGTGTTGATATATCAAAAATACCAGTCTCATTGAGAGAAAGCTATTAATTTTTAACCTGTTCTCTTATAAAAAAATAGCAAATTTTATGGATGTGGTAGATATGAGAACAACATCCTCTTTTCTCAGGGCTATTCTAACACTCCAATTCTCTTTTCCTTCCCCAGTCCTACAAGAATCAGAATTGATTGAGAAGAGTCAAATCTTATGAAATAAAATGAGATTTCCTCTTAGTGGTACAGAAGGTGGTGTGGGTGCCCCTTGGTAAATCTGGAAATCAAATTTTCTGTGTCTGGAAATGGGCCCACGATATTTTTCTGTGTGTTGTAGCTGAGATAGTAATGACGCAAGATTGTGACTGATTAATTATTCATGTTGTAGGAAGGAAGCTGAAGTGTCAGACATATGCTGCGGAGGCCTTTGTTTCTAACAGGAGTAAAGAGGAGAGAGAGGGAGAGAGAGAGAGAGAGAGAGAGAGAGAGAGAGAGAGAGAGAGAG